>NC_072028.1:20605607-20905607 GCF_027791375.1 Indicator indicator
AAGAGGAAGGGTGGGAGCTGGGAACCCACCGGCGAAGCAGCTGCTGCTCCGCGGCTGCCGTGGCTGGCAGGGGGGGCTGGGCAAGGAGGTTGTCCAAGGTGCTCAGCTGCTCCTCCACGTCCTCCTCCCACACAGGCATGTTCTCTGGAGAGGCTGATGGTCACACCAAAGGAAATGGCATCAAACACAGAGGGCCAGAGCTGGCTTCTCCCCACCCCACCCCCCAACCAGGCACAGCAGCGGAAAGCAGAAGGCTTCAAGGTGACCCCAAGCTTGAGGAGCCCAACCCACAGAGCTCCTCCTGGAGCCTGGCACCAAAGCCAGCAGGGCCAGTAAGGTGCCTGGCATTGCAGCCAGGACACTCAGACCTCTTCAGAGCACAGAGCTTCCCAAAGCATGTTTGAAAATATCTCTGTCCTCATCTCTAAGGAGCCTGGGAAGCAGGGAGCTGCCTCTGGGCTCCTCCAAGCAAAGCTGTGTCCCCTCCCATCCCCCCCCTTCACTTGGCTGTGCTGTAGCACACACAAAGGACAACCCCAAGGCTCTGCTGATGGCTAGAGAGTCATAGACTCCTGGAATTGTTTGGGTTGGAAAAGCCCTCCAGGATCAGCCAGTCCAACATCAACCCAACCCCACCATGGCCACCAAACCATGGCCACAAGTGCCATGGTCACAGGGTTCTGGAACCCCTCCAGGCATGGGGACTCCACCACCTCCCTGGGCAGCCTCTGCCAATCCCTCACCACTCTTGCACCAAAGACATTTTGCCTCCTCTCCAACCTAAGCCTCCCCTGGCACAATTTCAGGTCAGTTCCTCTCCTTCTATCACCTGAGACTGGGGAGCAGAGCCCAACCCCAACCTCACTGCAGCCTCCTCTCAGGAGCTGTAGAGAGCAATGAGGTCTCCCTCAGCCTCCTCTTCCCCAGCTCCCTCAGTTGCTCCTCCCCAGCCCTCTTCTCCAGATCCTTCCCCACCTTTGTTCCCCTTCTCTGGACCTTCTCCAGCTCCTCATTGTCCTCCTTGGAGCAAGAAGCCCAGAACTGAACCCAGGATTTGAGGTGTGCCCAGCCCAGGGGCACCACCACTTCCCTACTCCTGCTACCCACACCATTGCTGCTCCAGGTGGCATTCTTGGCCACCTGGGCACCCCCCTGGGCTCATCTCCAGCTGCTGCCAACCAAGCACCCCCTAGGGTGGAGCTTCATTTTCTGTGGTTAAAATGCCCCTGAAGTGCTTTTACCAGGGAAGATGGATTCAGCTGCACTGTCCACCCCCCAGCAGCTCTGCCACCCCCCCAGCAGCTCTGCCACCCCCCCAGCAGCTCTGCCACCCCCCCAGCAGCTCTGCCACCCCCCCAGCAGCTCTGCCAGCCCCCCAGCAGCTCTGCCAACCCCCCAGCAGCTCTGCCAGCCCCCAGCAGCTCTGCCACCCCCCCCAGCAGCTCTGCCAGCCCCCAGCAGCTCTGTCACCCCCCAGCAGCTCTGCCACCCCCCCCAGCAGCTCTGCCACCCCCCCCAGCAGCTCTGCCAGCCCCCAGCCCCCTGAAGGTCTTTTACCAGGGAAGAAGTATTCAGCTGCACTCTCCAGGGAGGTGTTCTTCCCACCCTTTGAGATGTAGGACACATTGAAGATGGAGCTGCTGGTCCTTCCAGCCTCCTGATTCTCCTTCCCCTGGGGGCTGCTGCTGCTGCTGCTGCTGGAGAGGTCCCCCCCCAGGAGGAAGCTCTGCTTCCCATACGCCAGCCTCAGGGTCCGGTTGGCCTTGAACCAGTAGAGGCAGAAGCGGTACCTGCCCAGGGCAGGGGGCAGGAGGTACTTGTAGGAGGAGTTCCTCCTGCTGGGCAGGAAGGGCCTCTTGATGGTGAGGGCCTGGGCTGTGTTCTGGATGGAGATGGTGGCAGGACCATGCTGGTAGACGACGAAGCTCTCCTGGGTCTGGTTCCGGTCGCCGCAGAACCGAAAGTCCTCCTGGCGCTGGCTGCTGCCCCCCAGCCCTGCGTGCCACAAGCAGGTGCTTGAGCTGCAGGGGTGCCCAAGCCCTGCCAAAAACCCCTTGGCACCTCAGGTCCTCGCACCTGGCACCCCCAGGCTCTCAGCCCCGGGCACCCTCAGCCTGTCCTGGCTGGGCTGGGGGGCATCAGCCACCTGCTCCATGCCCTTCCGATTGGCCGCGCTGGGCTCCGGGGGGCTGCAGGACCTCCTGGCTCTGGGCACCATTCCCTTCCAGGTGCCACTGCCCTGACCAGCAGAGACTGGCAGAGGACTTCTCCATCCCCAGAAGGGATGGATGCAGAGCATCTCCTTTCCCTGGACAGGACCCAGTGACCCCAGCAGGGGCACAGCCCCCAGGACACTTCACCCCTGTGGAACCCAAGGCTGCCAATGGCCTTTGGTGCCCTCCTGCCAAAGTTTTGGGGCTGACAATGACTTCCAGCTGCCCAAACCTGGCTCAGGATCCCAGGGACAAGATGTGTTTGGGGCAGTCTACCTTGGAGGGGGGAGAGAAGGAGCAGAAGGAGGACTTTCATCCCAGGTGGCTCTCAGCTTGGTCTCTGGGGAGAAAGCAGAGCCTGGAAGGGTAGAAAGGAGAGAGGCCACGTGAGGGTTTGGGCATCACCCACAACCACAGGGGCCAGGCCATGGAGAGCAAAGGCTGTGCCAGGGGGACAAACCTGACAAACCTGATGGCCTTCTATGACCAGGTCACAACATTAATAGCTGAGTGGAGAGCAACTGATGGCATTGACCTGGAGCTGAGCAAAGCCTTCAGCACTGTCCTACACCACATCCTGCTCTCCAAACTGGTGACACATGGGTTTGATGGGTGGGCCACGAGATGGATACAGAACTGGCTTAATGGCCACACCCAAAGAGTGGCTGTCAATGGCTCCATGTCCCAGTGGAGGCCAGGGACAAGTGGAGTCCCTCAGGGATCAGTCCTGGGACCAGGCTTGTTCAACATCTGTGTTGGTGCCATGGAGAGTGGCATTGAGTGCACCCTCAGCAAGTTTGCTGATGACACCAAGCTGTGTGGTGCAGCAGACAGGCTGGAGGGAAGGGATCCATCCAGAGGGACCTGCATAGGCTGGAGGGAAGGGATCCATCCAGAGGGACCTGCACAGGCTGGAGGGAAGGGATCCATCCAGAGGGACCTGCACAGGCTGCAGAGCTGGGGCCATGACAACCTCCTGAGGTTCACCAAGGCCAAGGGCAAGGTCCTGCAGCTGGGGCAGGGCAATCCCAAGCACTGCTATAGGCTGGGCAGGGACTGGCTGGAGAGCAGCCCTGAAGGAAAGGCCTTGGGGGTGCTGGGGGAGGAGAAGCTCAGCAGGAGCCAGCAGTCAGCACTTGCAGCCCAGAGAGCCAAGCAGAGCCTGGGCTGCAGCAGCAGAAGTGTGGCCAGCAGGGCCAGGGAGGGGATTCTCCCCCTCTGCTCCACTCTGCTCAGACCACACCTGGAGCTCTGGGTCCAGTTCTGGAGCCTCTGTTCCAGGAAGGCTCTGGAGGGGCTGGAAGGTGTCCAGAGAAGGGCCAGGAGGAGGAGCAGAGGGCTGGAGCTGCTCTGCTCTGAGGACAGTCTGAGAGAGTTGGGGTTGTGCAGGCTGGAGAGGAGAAGGCTCCCAGGAGACCTTCTGGTGGCCTTGCAGGATCTGAAGGGGGCTCCAAGAAAGCTGGGGAGGGACTTAGGAGGGTGTGAGGGAGTGATAGGACTGGGGGGATGGAGCAAAAGTAGAAGTGGGGAGATTCCGAGTGGATGTAAGGAAGAAATTCTTGCCCATGAGAGTGGTGAGAGCCTGGAATGGGTTGTCCAGGGAGGTGGTTGAGGCTCCATCCCTGGAGGTGTTTAAGGCCAGGCTGGATGAGGCTCTGGCCAGCCTGATGCAGTGTGAGGTGTCCCTGCCCATGGCAGGGGGGTTGGCACTGGCTGAGCCTTGAGCTCCCTTCCAACCCTGCCTGATTCCATATTCTATGATTCTCTGACACCAGCTGATGCCACACAGGAGGAGCCAGGAGCAGTGGGCACGGAGGGCCAGGGGACAGCAGCAGGGTGGGTCTCTGGGCTTTGGGCACAGAGAAGCTGCCCCAGGAAGCCAGCAGAGGGGCCAACCACCAACCACTCAGCACAGGAGGGGTCCCTGCTCCCCCTCCCTGCTTCATTATCTTGGTTTGGGCTTCGGTTTCTTATCACAAGCGACAGCAGCAGCCGGAAGCAGCCATTTCCTACCCACCACCACCACCCTCCTCCTCCTCAGCTTCTGGGCTGCTTTCAGCTTCTGCAGAGCAGCTGAACAGGCTGCAAACCACTCCATCATTTCAGCTGCTGGGCTGCTTTCAGCATCCGCAGAGCAGCTGAGCAGCCTGCAAGCCACGCCATCATTTCAGCCTGGCAGAAAGGGCCTCACCCAGGCTTGCCCTGGCAATGCCAATCATTGAATGGTTTGGCTTGGAAAGGGCCTCCAAGGTCATCCAGACCAAGCCAACCCCACCATGGCCATCAAACCATGGCCACAAGTGCCATGGCCACAGGTTTGGGGAACACCTCCAGGCATGGGGACTCCACCACCTCCCTGGGCAGCCTCTGCCAATCCCTCACCACTCTTGCACCAAAGAAATTGTTCCTCCTCTCCAACCTAAGCCTCCCCTGGCACAATTTCAGGTCATTTCCTCTCCTTCTGTCACCTGAGACTAGGCAGAAGAGATCAACCCCAGCCTCACTTCAACCTCCTTTCAGGGAGCTGTAGGGAGCAATGAGGTCTTCCTCAGCCTCCTCTTCTCCACACCAAACACCCCCAGCTCCCTCAGCTGCTCCTCCTCAGCCCTGTTCTCCAGACCCTTCCTCAGCTTTGTTGCCCTTCTCTGGACCTGCTCCAGATCCATGTCCTTCTTGGAGCAAGGAGCCCAGAACTGACCCCAAGATTCAAGCTGTGGCCTCAGCAGTGCTGGGTACAGGGGCACCACCCCAGCCCTGCAGATGGCACATGGCTGCCAGAAGCCCTTCTGCCCCCTGGAAGCAGCTGGGCACCATCCTCCTCATCCCCTTTCCCCATCCCTTCCTCAGGCACTCTGCTCCACCACCCATTTCTTGGCATTCATGTGTGGTCAGGGCTCTTGTGACTTGCAACTCAGGCTGGTGCTGAGCACCCCATGGTGCTGCTGCACCCACCCAGCCACAGCCCTCACACTCTCAGCCCTTCCCATCACACTTTGCTGCCTTCCCCACCCCACAAACTGCATCTCCAGCACTGCTGCAAGGCACCCAGCTTCACCTCTTCCTCTCACCCTGCTGCCACCCCCAGGGATGGGTCCTGGTGAGATTCATCCTGCCAGGCTCCAGCAACCAGCAGGAGCCCCTCTGGGGCAGGGTAGCATCACAGAGGGGGGGCAGAGACAAACAATTGTCAATGATCAAAGCCAAACTTTTGGGCTGATCCTGTCCTCTGAGCATAGAATCACAGAATGGCTCAGCTTGGAAGGGAGCTCAGAGAGCATCTGCTCCAACCCCCAACTCTCCACCAGACTTGGTTGATCAAAGCTTCATCCAGCCTGGCCTTGAACACCTCCAGGCAGGAGGCAGCCACAGCCTCCCTGGGCAGCCTGTGCCAGAGTCTCACCTCCCTCACACTGAAGAACTTCTTCCTCAGCTCCACTCTAACCCTGCTCTGCCTCAGCTCCAAACCATTCCCCCTTGGCCTGGCTCTGGACACCCTCAGCAAAAGTTCCTCTGCAGCCTTCCTGCAGGATCCCTTCAGGTCCTGGCAGGCAGCTCTGAGGTCCCCCTGGAGCCTTCTCCTCTGCAGGCTGCACACCCCCAGCTCCCTCAGCCTGGCCTCCCAGCAGAGCTGCTCCAGCCCTTGGAGCATCTTTGTGGCCTCCTCTGGCCTCACTCCACAGCTCTGTGTCCTCCTTCTGCTGGGGACAGCAGAGCTGGAGGCAGGACTGGAGGTGAGGTGTGAGCAGAGCAGAGCCCAGGGGCAGAATCCCCTCTGCTGCCCTGCTGCCCACACTCCTCTGGCTGCAGCCAGCACACAGCTGCCTGCAGGGCTGCAGGAGGGCACTGCTGGCTCCTGGGGAGCTGCTCAGCACCCAACACCCCCAAGGCTTTATCCTCAGGGCTTGGATAGAGCAAGGCACCAAGATGCCAGCCCCATGCACATCCAGCTCCTGCTGCTAGCAGAGTGGTGCCTGTGCCCTACCCCTCCCAGCCCACACTGGGAGACCTCATTAGCCCCACACTGAGGGCTAACCCTGCCAGCAGGTTAATGAACAACCTGAAGCCCCAGCTCCCAGTGTTTAACGGCTGCCAGAAACAGCTGAGGATGCCCAGCAGTGCCCATGTTGATGTGCTGGATGTGCCCTGGATCCCTGCTGGCTGCAGGGAGCTCCAGGAGGGATCAGTGCTGCTGGGAGGAACCTGCAAAGAGGGACACTGACTTTTCAAGCAGGCTCTTTGCCACCAGGCTGAGGGAGCTGGGGGTGTGCAGCCTGCAGAGGAGAAGGCTCCAGGGGGACCTCAGAGCTGCCTGCCAGGACCTGAAGGGATCCTGCAGGAAGGCTGCAGAGGAACTTTTGCTGAGAGTGTCTAGAGCCAGGCAAAGGGGGAATGGTTTGGAGCTGAGGCAGAGCAGGGTTAGAGTGGAGCTGAGGAAGAAGTTGTTCAGTGTGAGGGAGGTGAGACTCTGGCACAGGCTGCCCAGGGAGGCTGTGGCTGCCTCCTCCCTGGAGGTGTCCAAGGCCAGGCTGGATGAGAACTTGAGCAGCTGAGTCTGGCTGAGAGCTGTCCCTGCCCATGGCAGGAGAGGTTGGAGGAGCTGATCTCTGAGGTTGCTTCCAATCTAAACCATCCTATGACCTTACAAAAAAAAAAAAAAAAAGAAAAGCACAGATCTGAGGTGGCAACAAGCTGGGAAACCCCTGGACTGCTTCCAACCAATGCAGCAGTAGGTGAATGCCAACCTTGGGCACCCTGGCACAGAGCTGGTGTGCTGGGAGGGCATCACCTCCAGATGGGCAAAGCTGGATCCCAAGCAGGCTGTTTTCCAGCCCCCATCTGAGCACCCTTGGGTGCCTGGGAGAGGCTCAGGATTTCCTGCAGGGGATGCTGGTGGTGCTCTGCTACCTGCCTGCAGGAAACCCAACAGCATTCAGCCCCTCAGGGAGTTCTGAGAGGGATGCTTGGAGGAGCAGCACAGGAGTGGGATGCAGGGATGGCAAACTGGGCACCAAGTGTGGTCATGGACATGTGTCCAAACAGCACAGACCTGGGGTGGCAACAAGCTGGGAAACCCCTGGACTGCTTCCAACCAATGCAGCAGGAGGTGAATGCCCACCATGGGCACCCTGGCACAGAGCTGGTATGCTGGGAGGGCATCACCTCCAGATGGGCAAAGCTGGATCCCAAGCAGTCTGTTTTCCAGCCCCCATCCTGCTGGGTTGGCTCCACTGGGATATGACTGGGATGCTCCGAGGCCAGGATCAGTCCCTTGCAGCCTTACTCAACCGGGACCAGAAATCCCTGCAGGGATGTGGGAGGGGAGTTGGTATTTCCCCTCCAAGCCCTCGAATGGTCCAGCTCCCCCCCTGCTGCTGCTTCCTGAGCCAAACAATAGCCAGAGTCAATTCCCTGAAAAAGCTTTCACACTAATTCCCCCTCCCCCACCTCTCTCTCCCCCCCACCTCTCCCCACCACCCCCCCCCCCCCCAAAAAGTGCCTTCACAGTGGGGAAAATGAGCTCTGCATCCATGCTGCTGCTAAGCAGCCCTGGAGGGAGCTGGAGGCACCCAGCACACACCAGAGCTGGAGCCTGCTCAGCACCACAAGCAGCGACCAGCAGCACAGGGAGGGGATTCTGCCCCTCGGCTCTGCTCTGCTCAGACCCCACCTGCAGCACTGCCTCCAGCTCTGGGGCCCCCAGCACAAGAAGAGCTGCGGGAGAGGGTCCAGAGGAGGCCACAGAGGTGAGCAGAGGCTGCAGAACCTCCCTCCAGGCTGGGAGAGTTGGGGCTGTGCAGCCTGGAGAGGAGAAGGCTCCAGGGAGAGCTCAGAGCAACCTTCCAGGACCTGAAGGGGCTCCAGGAGAGCTGGGGAGGGACCTGGGACAAGGGCTGGGAGTGCCAGGATGAGGGAGAATGGCTTGGAGCTGGGAGAGGGGAGAGTGAGAGTGGAGACGAGGAAGAAATTGTTGGCAGTGAGGGTGGGGAGAGACTGGCACAGGTTGCCCAGGGAGGCTGTGGCTGCCCCCTCTCTGGAGGTGTTCCAGGCCAGGCTGGATGAGGCCCTGAGCACCCTGTGCTGGTGGGAGGTGTCCCTGCCCATGGCAGGGGGTTGGCACTGGCTGAGCTTTCAGTTCCCTTCCAACCCAAACCCATTCTGTGCCTCCATGAATCTTCTCAGCCCTGGGCAGCAGAGGTGACACACAGCACCACCTCCCCTGGGTGCCCATGGCAATGCTGCAGGTCCCCACTGCCACCAGGGCATCCTCCCTGTGCCACCTGCCTTCCAAATCTCCACTCCCACTCTGCCATCTTCCCTGTGCCATCACACTGAGCTCTGAAATCCTCTAAACCTGGAGGCAAGAGGGGAGGAGGGGAGGGAGGAATCCCCTAAAGCTCTCAGAGATAAAACCTCCTGGGGAGTTGCTGCCACCCTGACTGCTCCTAGGCTGACTTGGCAGCAGAGAGAGAGATTGTGGAGGTGCCACATGGCTTTTGGATGTGGCATTTGTGCCAAGGAGAAGGGAAGATGCTGTGAGGCCTCAAACAAACCCAGGAAACAGGGAGATCCAGGGAGTTTTCTCCCTGTTTTCCCTTCCAGGTCCCTTAGGAAAATACATGGACACTCTGCTCCTGGAGCCTGCAGCTCCTCACCCATGGCCTGGTAGCCAGGGAAGGGCTTGGGAACCAGAGGGGAAACTGAGGCACAGCAGGATAAGCCAGGATGAGCTCCCTGAGAGCAGAGGATCACAGAGCTGCTGAGCTTGGAAGAGACCTTGGAGATGCTCAAGTGCCAACCCTCCCCCCCAGAGCTCACAGTGCCACCAGTGCTGCTGAGCCACCACCACCCAACCACCTCCCTCAGCACCACATCCAGGCAGCTGTGAAACCCCTCCAGGCATGGAGACTCCACCACCTCCCTGGGCAGCCTGGGCCAGGGCCTGAGAAGCCTTTCTGAGAAGGCTTTTTGCCTACCCTCCAACCTGAACCTCCCCTGGCACAACTTGAGGCTGTTCCCTCTTGTCCTGTCACTTGGTGGACAGGAGAAGAGCCCAACCCCCACCTGGCTCCAGCCTCCTTTGAGGGAGCTGCAGACAGCAACGAGGTCTCCCCTCAGTCTCTTCTGAAGGCTCTCCAGCCCCAGGTTCCTCAGCCATTCCTCATAAAGCAGCAGTTTAGTTCAGAAAGAAAACACAGAAGGGGTTGGATTGGAAGGGACCTCAAAAACCATCCAGTGCCAACAGGCAGGGACACCTCCCACCAGCCCTGGCTGCTCAAAGACCTTCAACACCTCCAGGCAGGGGGCAGCCACAGCCTCCCTGGGCAACCTGTGCCAGTGTCTCCCCACCCTCACTGCCAACAA
Source organism: Indicator indicator (assembly GCF_027791375.1). NCBI lineage: Eukaryota > Metazoa > Chordata > Aves > Piciformes > Indicatoridae > Indicator > Indicator indicator. The sequence goes on from NC_072028.1 coordinate 20,615,183, forward strand.
TTTCCAGTCTCCCCTCTCCCAGCTCCAAGCCATTCTCCCTCATCCTGGCACTCCCAGCCCTTGTCCCAAGTCCCTCCCCAGCTCTCCTGGTGCCCCCTTCAGGTCCTGGAAGGCTGCTCTGAGGTCTCCCTGGAAGCTTCTCCAAACTGAACATCCCCAACTCTCCTGTTTTATCTTCTTTTATCTTTTATCTTCTTCCAGCACTTCGATGTCCTCCTTGTAGCTGCCCAGCAGCTGGCTCCCACGGCAGGGACCACAGACAGCACCGCCTGGAGCTGGAGCTTCTGGGAGAAGGAAGGGGACCCTGGCACGGACCCTCCCACACACACAGAAGGGGTGCCCCAGCTTTGGTCATCCAGCTGCTTCACAGAGTGGCCTTGTCTTTGGCCAGCAGCCCATGTCCCAGGGGCCAGCCTGCCCGTTATTCATGGCATTGGCATCCGAGCCCTTCCCGTGCCCACCAGGCGGCAGGGTCGGACCCGGAGCCTTTGCTAATGCCAGGGGGGAGCCGAGCAGCAGCTGCCTGCCCACAGCCTGGTTGTGGCTATCAGCTTCTCTCAGGCCATGGGGTTGCACCCAGCACTCAGCACCCACCCCCCGCCTCCTCAGCTGAGTTTTGCCAGCAAGACAAACCCAGATCCAATGAAGATTCCCATGGGAGCGGCACCGCTCCCTGCCAGGCTCATCCTTCGCCAGCTGCTGGCAGCCATTCTCTTCCCAAGCAGGCCTGTGGAGAGCCCAGGGGAGGCTGGCACAGGCAGACTGCTGGTGTCTGAGGCTTCTGCAGGTGGATGTTTTGCCTCACATTGGGTCATGACAACAGGTTTGAATCTCCAAAGCCACCGCAGACAGAAATAGGGCAGCAGACTCGAGCAGCTGCTCCCCTGGCACCTGCCCAGCACCACCTGGGCTCAGCAGCTTGTGGCTTCAGCAGGGATTCAGCAAATGCCCTGCAGAGGACCACCTCTGCCTGTGGAGAGTGGATCAGAGAATCAGAGAATCAGTCAGGGTTGGAAGGGACCACAAGGCTCAGCCAGTGCCAACCCCCCTGCCATGGGCAGGGACACCTCACACTGCATCAGGCTGGCCAGAGCCTCATCCAGCCTGGCCTTAAACACCTCCAGGGATGGAGCCTCAACCACCTCCCTGGGCAACCCATTCCAAGGTCTCACAACTCTCATGGGGAAGAACTTCTTCCTCATAGATCATAGAATCATGGAATGGATTGGGTTGGAAAGGACCTCAAAGATCATCCAGTTCCAACCCCCCTCCCATAGGCAGGGGACACCTCCTGTGGTTGCTCAAAGGTTCCTCCAGCTTGGTCTTCAACAGTTGCAGGGATGAGGTGTCCACAACCTCCCTGGGCAACCTGTTGCCAGTGTCTCATCACCCTCATGGGGAAGAACTTGATGAACATGAGAACCAAGTGGCACAGGTTGTCTTTCCTTGGCACCCCGTGCCACATCACCAGCCTCCCTCAGCCTTCTTCAGGGACAATCCCTTGGCCTTCTCCTGCTACCTTCCCTCCACCCAAGCCACCCCTTTGGGTTTTTAAGCAACTCCCAAAACACAGAATCACAGGATGGGAGAGGTTGAAAGGGACCTCTGAGACCATCCAGTCCAACCCCCCTGCCAAGGCAGGGTCACCTAGAGAAGGTCACACAGGAACAGGTCCAGGTGGGTTTCGAATGCCTCCAGAGATGGAGACTCCACCACCTCTCTGGACATCCTGTCCCTTCCCAGGTCTTGTCCCACTCCATGTGAGTAAGGTTCCCATTGCCTGCCCACACCAGGGGCTCCAGGGAAAGGAGGTCCAGAGTGGTGCAGAATAGCCCAGGACCACCCCAAATCAGGCTTCCAGGCATTTGGCACAGCAAGCAGCCAAGCTGGAGCCCAGCAGGGGTGAGCCTGGTCCTGGCAGGCTTTGCTCTTCCATGGTGTTTGATTTTGCCTGCAGAAAAGGCAAGCAGAGCCCCAGCAGAACCTGCAACACCCAAGGAACCAGGTGAGAGGCTGTGGGGCTCCCCCCCTCAGATCCCTGCCAAACCCCAGCTGCTGGGAAAGGAGTTGGTGGGGTTGGAGCCTTGCTGAAAAAGAACAGGCGCTGGCAAGCTGCTGCCCACCTGGTACCATTGGGAGGGTGCCCTGCCAAGAGGTAACCAGCTCGCTGCCTGCAAATCCCCTGCCCCACCACGGAGGCCACCACAAGCCCCCTGGAGGTCTCCCCCCCGTGCTGGCAGCCCGCAGTTGCTTCGCAAACCTGTCGCTCTCCGAATAGCAGCCCCCAGGCCCCGTGGGATTAAGAGCTGGACTGCGACCAAGAATGTAGCAGTTTTAGTCCTCGCCTTAATTTCAATGCAAATGCAAACCCAGCAAGGGGCAGGGCAAAACCCCCTGCTCTGTGGTTGCAGTCGCAGGCTTTAAAGGAGTCGCCCCTTCCTCTCCCCCCCTAATTCATCTCCAAAACACTCCTGGCTCCCTGGCTGGCAGTGGAGCTTGGAGGGAGGTTACTGCAGCCCTCGGACCGTGAAACAAGCTTTGGCTGCCTTCCCTCCTCAACAACCACTCGGATTTGCTGCCAGGAGGTTATTCCAGGAGACTTCATTTCAATTCTCCAGCTGGTCCTTCCAGAGGGGCACAGCTTCAGGCAGCTTGTGGGCACGGTGCCCCCACCTCCCCCCTCTCCTTCCCACCTCCCAAGCATCCTGCAACTAGCAGCAGCATGCCAGGGCCAGCAGCAGAGAGCTGAGGTATTGCAAGAGGAATCCCTCCCAGGAGGCATATTAGGGGAGGTAGATCACCCCCCTGAGACATGCCAGGGGTCCCATGGGGATGCTGCACCCTCTGCCACGGGGGAGGAGAAGCAGACACAGGGGTGTGCTGGTGGTTCCCCCAGGGTGGAAAGTGCAGCCAGAGGCAGGACCCAGGCTGGTGGCAGGGGCTTCACTGGGCTCAGCTGTGCTGGGAACAGCTGGTCCTGGGTGACTCTGGGAGGCTCCAAGGGCTGAGAATTCAGCCTGGCTCCGGGGCAGGCGAGGAGCAGCCACGTTCACCAAGGATGGTTGTTCCTCCTGGCCATGAGCTAAGACCCCCAAGTCCCTGTCCCCACTGACATGTCACACCCACTGCTCAGGCATGGGTAGGCAAAATGTCCCCTTGGCCTCAGAGAATCACAGAGTTGTTTGGGTTGGAAAAGCCTTCCCAGACCATCCCCTCCAACATCAACCCAACCCCACCACAACCATCAAACCATGGCCCCAAGTGCCATGGCCACACGGTTCTGGAACACCTCCAGGGGGGGGGGGGGGGGGCGGCGGGGGGAGGTGGGGACGGGGGGGGGGGGGTGGGGGGGGTGCGGGCGAGGACGGGGGAAGGGCGTCAAGTGGGATTGGGGGGGAAGAAGGGGAAGTTGGAGAAAAATAATTAGAGGGGGTTATTTTGGGGGGTGTTTGGGGGGGTTGTGGTGTTATTGTGGTTGTGTTTGTGTGGGGGTGGGGGTGGGGGTTTTGTGGGTGGGTGTTGGGGTTTGTGGTTTGTGGGGGGGTTGTTGTTTGTTGGGTTGGTTGTTGGTGGGTTGGTGGTGGTGTGTTGTTTTGTTTTGTGGTTGTGGTGTTGTGTGAGTTTGTTTTGTGGTTGGTTAGGTTTTGGGTTTGATTGATTTTGTTGATTTTATTTTTTGTAGGGGGGGTTTGTAATTGTGAGAGGAAATTGTATTTTGAAATAAGATAGAAAAGAGGATAGAATGAAAAAGGAAAGGAGGAAAAAGAAAATTAAAATATGATGAAAGAAATGTGAGAAAATGGATGGGGGGAATGATATAGAAAAGGTAAGGTAAGTGGGTAAAAGTTAGATTTTATAGGTTAAAAATTAAGAGAGGGAAGAATAATAAAGAAAAAGAAGGAGATAAGATAACAAAGAGTACGACCGAGTAATGACGATACGACTAGGAGGTTAGAGGGGGAAGTAAAGAGAGAGAGAGCATAGAGGTACCCTGATAAAATGACCGGATCAGGATCAGCTAAGAGAGTTACATGAATAACGGAAAGGACGGATAAGCGAAGCTCGGAACCCTGCAACCCTGCCCGGCTCGGCACCGCTCAGCTCCGTACCTTGCGGCTCGGTTGGGCACCGCTCGGCACCTTGCAGTCCAGCCTAGCCCGGCACCGCTCGGCACCTTGCAGTCCAATCCAGTCCGGCTCGGCTCGGCTCGGCTCGGCTCGGCTCTGCTTGGCTCGGCGCAGCGGGACAAACGCACCCGCCCCGCCCCGCCGCCCCCCGGGGCAGGCGCCGTGACTCAGCGGGGCGGGACCGGCACCGGTCGCGCCGCACCGACTCCTCCGAGACCCCCCGGGGAGCGCTGCGGGGTCACCAATCCCCGGTCACGACACCTGCTCGGCTCTGCCCAGCTCAACCCACCCCAACTCAGTTCAGCTCGGCTCAGCTAAGCCCGGCTCTGCCTGGTAGCACCGAGCTGGCAGCACCGGGCTGCCCAGCCTCACCCACCCGGAGCAAAACCACTCGGCAGTGGAATGAGCAGGGGGCTTGGGGGGGAGGGGGGTAGCGTTAGCTGGGAGCCAGGGTGCCCTGTCCCGCTGCCCTTCAGCTGGGGCTGGCGGGCATCCAGTGCCTGCACGCCTGGCTGGCAGCAGGATTAAAAAATAACAATGAATGGGAAAGCAGCCGGGACGCAGCGTCCCGGTGAACCTTGTCCTGCTCCCGCAGGAAATGAGAGAAGCCAAGACCCAGGGCAAGGAGCCCGGGCCCTGAATCAGGAGAGCTGGGCAGGGCCCCCACTATGGCATACCCCTGTAGGAGCTGGGGTGGGGTGTGGGGTGCAGAGCCTGGATGAAATCTCCCCAGCCTGGGCAAACAGCTCCCACCACCATCCTGAGGGCAGGGATGGGCACCCTGACCCTCAGCCTTGGGACCCTATGGGTTAGGCTAACAAAGCTGGTGAAAGGTTTGGAGGTAAAAAAGGTCCTGTGGGGAGCAGCTGAGGAACTGAGGTTGTTCAGTTCTTGGAGGCTGAAGGGAGACCTCATTGCTCTCCGCAGCTCCCTGAAAGGAGGCTGGAGCCAGGTGGGGGTTGGTCTGTTTAGCTAAGGAATAAAGAGTGAGAGGAGAGGGCCTCAAGTTGTGCCAGGGGAGGCTTAGGATGGATTTTAGGGAAAATTTCTTCACTGAGTGGGTTCTCAGGCACTGGCCCAGGCTGCCCAGGGAGGTGGTGGAGTCTGGAACAGCCTGTGTGAACACACAGTGAAATACCCTGGAGGTGTTTCAGTGCTGTGTAGATGTGGTGCTGAGGGATGTGTTTTAGTCAAGGACTCACCAGCATTGGGCTAATGATTGGGCTCCACGATCTTCTACCTCTCTACTCTGCCCTTCTGAGACCATACCTGGAATACTGTGTCCAGTTTGGGGCTCCCCAGTTCAAGAGAGACAGAGACCTGTTGGAGAGAATCCAACAGAGAGCCATGAGGATGATTTGGGGACTTGAGCATCTCCCCTGTGAAGAGAGACTGAGAGCCCTGGGGCTGTTTAGTCTGGAGAAGAGAAGGCTGAGAGGGGATCTGATCAATGTCTATCAATATCTGAGGGGTGGGGGTCAAGTGGAGGGGGCCAGGCTCTTTTGTGTGGTGCACAGCAATAAGACAAGGAACAACAGGTTCGAACTTGAACACAGAAGGTTCCATCTCAACATGAGGAGAAACTTCTTTACAGTGGGGGTGGAGACTTTCCTAACCCACCTGGATGCATTCCTGTGCAGACTACCCTAAGTGATCCTGCTCTGGCAGGGGGGGTTGGACTGGATGATCTCTGCAGGTCCCTTCCAACCTCTGATATACTTAGAAGGTCTTTTCCAGTCCAGGCAGTTCTGTGATGATGGCAGCTGAGGCTGGAAGCGTTGTGACAGCAGTGGGTGCCTCAGAAGCAGACAAAGCCACTGGCAAGGGCTGCCAGCATCCAGCCGTGCCAGCATCCAGCCGTGCCAGCACCCAGCCGTGCCAGCTCTTTGTGTGTCCTGAAAGGCAGGCAGGAGAAAGGAGAAAGGAGAAGGGAGAAAGGAGAAAGCCGAAGCTGGCAGGAGCCCGGCGGGAGGAGGGAGGGCTCCGGGAAGTGCCTTGGGTAAATAGTTGCTCTTGCAGATATTTTCAATGGCTTGAAGGAGACTTCTTTTTTTTCCTCCCCTTTCTTTCTTTCTGCTGGGGGAGGAATGGGGGAAGGGTGGAAACAACCTCCCCTTCCAGCAGGGAAAGCGAAGGAGATAAAAGGGCTGCTGCGGCACCAGAGGTGCCAGTGGCTGCTCCGGGAGCCGGGCAGCGGGGGCCGTGCCGCATGCTCGGTTCGAATGCCCAGCTGGGTTTAATTCCAGCTCCAAGCCCTGACTTTCCCCAGCTCCCACGGGAAGAGGCTCCCACGGGAAGCAGCTCACGCGGCCAGACCGTGGCTAATGAGACCTCTTCTGAAGCCCAAGCAGGGCTGAGAGCAGCCAGGGCTGCAGGAGCACCCTGGTGAGCCAAACCTCCTGCTGTGGCTCATCCCGAGCGGCTCCTTTGGGGAACACCACCAGTCCCCCTCCCGGGAAGGACGCAGCCGAACCCCAGCGGCAGATCAGCAGGATCAGGCTCCCCTTGGAGGGGAGGGGGATCAGGGGCGACCTGGCGTCCCCAGCAAGGAGAGGACGTTTTGAGGCCATCTTTTGGATGATGTTTATGGAACAAAATAGTAATAATAATAATAATAATAATAATAATAATAATAATAATAATAATAGCCTTTTGTCTGCACTTGACGCTATCAGGAGTTATTTTTAGGTGGATGTCTGCACTTGTTGATGTTGTTGGGATTATCTGCCAGGCATCAGGCCCTGCTGCTTTCTTCTGGCTGAGCGTGGAGAGGGAGGAAATCCTTGTGCTGTCCCTTCAGGAGGGACATTTGCCCTTGGGTCTGGGCCAGCAGCACTCACTCAGCCACGGGAGGATTTGTTGCTCGAGGTGGGGAATTCCTCAAAGCCCTAAAAGTTCCTGAAAGCTCCACAAAAGTGCCTAAAACTTCGCAGAAGTTCGTAAAACGAAAACAAAACCAAACCCCCTAAAAGTTCCTTAAAACCCTTAAAGCCTTGAAAGCTCCTAAAAGCCCTAAAAGTTCTTAAATAAAGTCCCAAAAGTTCCTAAATAAAGCCCCAAAAGTTCCTAAAATTCCCTAAAAGTTTTTAAATACTCTAAAAGTTCCTAAAAGCCCTTAAAGTTCCTAAATAAAGCCCTAAAAGTTCCTAAATAAACCCCAAAAAGTTCCTAAAATACCCTAAAAGTTCTTGAATACTCTAAAAGTTCCTGAATAAAGCCCTAAAAGTTCCTAAATAAAGCCCTAAAAGTTCCTAAATAAAGCCCTAAAAGTTCCTAAATACAGTCCAAAATGTTCCTAAATTACCCTAAAGTTCTTAAATACTCTAAAAGTTCCTAAATAAAGCCCTAAAGATTTCTACATAAAGCCCTAAAAGATCCTAAATTACCCTAGAAGTTCCTAAAAGCCCTAAAAGTTCCTAAATAAACCCCAAAAAGTTCCTAAAATACCTTAAAAGTTCTTAAATACTCTAAAAGTTCCTAAATAAAGCCCTAAAAGTTCCTAAATAAAGCCCTAAAGGTTTCTACATAAAGCCCTAAAAGTTCCTAAATTACCCTAGAAGTTCCTAAAAGCCCTTAAAGTTCCCAAACAAAGCCCTTAAAGTTCCCAAATAAAGCCCTAAACGTTTCTAAATAAAGCCCTAAAAGTTCCTAAAAATTCCCAAAAGCCCTAGAACCCCCCTAAAAGCTTCTATAAGTCCTAAAAGCTCCTAAAGAGCTGAAAATTCCTACTCTTAAAAGTTTCTAAAAGCTCCTAAAGCTCTAAAAATTCCTATTCTAAATTTCCTAAAAAGCTCCAAAAAGTTCCTAAAGCCCTAAAAGTTCCTAAATCTTCTTAAAGCTCCTAAAAATTTAAAGCCCTTAAATCTCTAAAAATTCCTAAATACCCTCTACAAGTTCCTAAACCCTCTAAAAGTTCCTAAAAGCTCCTAAAAACCTTTAAATTCCTGAACTCCCTAAAAGTTCCTAAAAGCTCCTAAAGACCTAAAAAGGTCCTAAATGTGATTAAAGTTCCTAAAAGCTTTTACAAGCTCTAAAAGCTCCTAAAAACCTTTAAAATTCCTAAACTCCCCCAAAAGTTCCTAAAAGACCTAAAAAATTCCTAAAAGCTCTAAAAGTTCCTAAATATTCTTAAAGCTGCTAAAAATCCTAAAAGCTCCTAAAAGCCTTAAAATTCCTAAACCCTCTAAAGGCTTCCAAAGGACCTAAAAGTTCCTATATGCCCTAAAAGTTCCTAAAAACTCTAAAAGCTCTTAAAAGCCCTAAAAGCTTCTCAAAACCTTCAAATTCCTAAGCTCCCTAAAAAATTCCTAAAAGCCCTCAAAGTTCCTAAATATTCTTAAAGCTCCTAAAAACTCTTAAAAGTTTCCAAAATTCCTAAATATCCTTAAAGTTCCTAAAAGCCCTCAAAGTTCCTAAATATCTTTAAAATTCCTAAAAACTCTTAAAAGCTTCCTAAATCCCTAAAATTTCCTAAATATTCTTAAAGCCAAAAAAAAAAACCTCTTAAAAGCCTTTAACATTCCCAAATCCCTAAAAAATCCTAAATATCCTTAAAGCTCCCAAAAGCCCTAAAAGTTCCTAAATATTCTTAAAGCTCCTAAAAACTCTTAGAAGCCTTAAAAATTCCTAAATCCCTAAAAATTCCTAAATATCCTTAAAGCTCCCCAAAGCCCTCAAACTTCCCAAATATTCTTAAAGCTCCTAAAAACTCTTAAAAGCTTCTCAAAGCCTTCGAATTCATAAGCTCCCTAAAAAACTCCTAAAAGCCCTCAAAGTTCCTAAATATTCTTAAAGCTCCTAAAAACTCTTAAAAGCTTCCTAAATCCCTAAAAAATTCCTAAATATCCTTTAAGTTCCCCAAAACCTTCAAAGTTCCTAAATATTCTTAAAGCTCCTAAAAACTCTGAAAAGCTTTCCAAATCCCTAAAAATTCCTAAATATTCTTAAAGCAAAAAAAACCTCTGAAAAGGCTTTAAAAATCCCAAATCCCTAAAAATTCCTAAATATCCTTAAAGTTCCCCAAAGCCCTCGAAGTTCCTAAATATTCTTAAAGCTCCTAAAAACTCTTAATAGCTTCCTATATCCCTAAAAATTCCTAAATATTCTTAAAGTTCCTAAAAACTCTTAAAAACTTCCTAAAGCCCTCAAAGTTCCTAAATATTCATAAAGCTCCTAAAAAATCTTGAAAAATTCCTAAATCCCTAAAAAAATTCCTAAATATCCTAAAAACTCTTTAAAACCCTCAAAATTCCTAAATATCCTTAAAGTTCCCCAAAGCCCTCAAACTTCCTAAATATTCTTAAAGCTCCTAAAAAACTCTTAAGAGCCTTTAAAATTCCCAAATCCCTAAAAAATTCCTAAATACCCTTAAAGTTCCTCAAAGCTCCTAAAAGCCCTAAAAGCTTCCTAAAAACAAAAAAACAAAACAAACAAAAAAAAAACCCTTAAAATTCCTAAACTCCCTAAAAGTTCCTAAAGCCTTAAACATTTCCTAAAATCCTTAAAAATTTCCTACAAGCCCTAAAAGCTAAAAAAAAACCAAACAAAAAAGACCCCCAAAAACCCCCAAAGTTTAAAACTTCCTGAGAGCCTTCCAGGCTGGCATCAGGCACACAGAGGAGAGTGCTGGCACCGTGGTGGGCTGGGCAAGGCTCTGGCGAGTGTGGGCACATCCTGCCAGGCAGCTGGCAGCCAAGGTGAGGCAAGGAGGGGCAGAGGTAGTGCCAGGCTCACTGCCAAGCGGTGCCGGTGCCAGCCTAGGGTGCTGAGAACCTTCACCACCCCTAAAACCTCTTTGGGTGCTCTCCAGGGGCTCAGCCTGGTAGAGAGGGACTGGGGGGGACTGGTGGACAGTAGGCTGAAGATGAGCCAGCAGTGTGCCCAGGTGGCCAAGAAGGGCATCCTGGCATGGATCAAGAAGAGTGTGGCCAGCAGGGGCAGGGAAGTCATCCTGCCCGGTGCTCAGGTCACACCTGGAGTGCTGTGTCCAGTTCTGGGCTCCTCAGGTTAAGAAGGAGATTGAGAGGCTGGAAGGTGTCCAGAGAAGGGCAATGAGGCTGGGGAGGGGGCTGGGGCACAAGGCTGGGGAGGGGTCTGGAGCACAAGGCTGGGGAGGGGTCTGGGGCACAAGGCTGGGGAAGGGTCTGGAGCACAAGGCTGGGGAGGGGTCTGGAGCACAAGGCTGGGGAGGGGTCTGGAAGACAAGGCTGGGGAGGGGGCTGGAAGACAAGGCTGGGGAGGGGGCTGGAGCACAGGGCTGGGGAAGGGTCTGGAGCCCAAGGCTGGGGAGGGGACTGGAAGACAAGGCTGGGGAGGGGTCTGGGGCACAAGGCTGGAGAGGGGACTGGAGCACAAGGCTGGGGAGGGGTCTGGGGCACAAGGCTGGGGAGGGGTCTGGAGCACAAGGCTGGGGAGGGGGCTGGGGCACAAGGCTGGGGAGGGGGCTGGGGCACAGCCCTGTGAGGAGAGGCTGAGGGAGCTGGGGGTGTTCAGCCTGGAGAAGAGGAGGCTCAGGGCAGACCTCATTGCTCTCCACAACTCCCTGCAGGGAGGCTGTAGCCAGGTGGGGGTTGGGCTCTGCTCCCAGGCAAGCAGTGACAGAAGGAGAGGACACAGTCTCAAGCTGTGCCAGGGGAGGTTTGGGCTGGATGAGAGGAAGAAATTCTTCCCAGGAAGAGATATTGGCCATGGGATGTGCTGCCCAGGGAGGTGGTGGTGGAGTCACCATCCCTGGAAGTGTTTAAACCCAGCCTGGATGAGGCACTCAGTGCCAGAGTGAGTTGATTGGATGCTGCTGGGTGATAGGCTGGGCTGGATGATCTCAAAGGTCTCTTCCAGCCTGGTTCATTCTGTGGTTCTGTGCTGGTGGGAGGAGGTGCCCACAGTTTCCCCCCATCCAAATCTGCTGAGCAACCTCAGGATGCTCATCCCAGGAGAGCCCAAGGAAGCTCCACTGCCCCACTTCGTTATCACTCCACCTCCCTCAGCCTTGCTCCCTTAAATGGGGATGTGCCCCCCAACCCCACCCTGGGGTTCCTCTGTTGGGCAGCAACAAACCCAGGGAGGCAGCAGATGCCAGGGCTGTAAAACCCAACTGTAGAGAGGGCAATAAACCTGCCTGGGTGCCCAGCCTTGGCTTGGCAAACAAACCCACCATGACGTCAGGGAAGGCTGGGGGAAAACAGGACAAGGAGGATGCCATGGGAGGCTCCCAGGCTTGTCTGCTCCACAAAAGCCAAGGCATGGAATTGTTTGGGTTGGAAAAGCCCTCCCAGATCATCCAGTCCAACCTGCAGCAGCCCAACCCCACCATGGCCACCAAACCACAGCACTGAGGTTCTTGAGCACCTCCAGGCATGGAGACTCCACCACCTCCCTGGGCAGCCTCTGCCGATCCCTCACCACTCTTGCAGCAAAGGAATTTTTTCCTCCTCTCCAACCTAAGCCTCCCCTGGCACAATTCCAGGCCATTTCCTCTCCTATCACCTGAGACTAGGCAGAAGAGACCAACCCCAGCTCATTGCAACCTCCTTTCAGGGAGCTGTAGAGAGCAATGAGGTCTCCCTCAACCTCCTCTTCCCCAGCTCCCTCAGCTGCTCCGCCCCAGCCCTCTTCTCCAGACCCTTCCCCACCTTGGTTGCCTTTCTCTGAACCTTCTCCAGCCCCTCAATGTCCTTCTTGGAGTGAAGGACCCAAAACTGACCACTAAATTCGAGGTGCAGCCCCAGAAGTGCTAAGTACAAGGGCACCACATCTTCCCTGAAGTGTGCCAGGGGGTGGAGGGCACCTCTGGAGATCATCAAGTCCCAAAGCTGGATCCCAAACTGGAGCCAAGGTCTGCCCCCAACCTCCCATTCTCACAGGGATTAATCTCTTCCCTGGCTGCTTGTTCCCCCCACCCCCAAATTGGAGGGTGTGCAGGAATTCCAGAGGTTTGCCTCTGGGGCAAAAGCTGGCATTTGGAAGCCTGAAGGCACCATGCTGATGCCAAGCCTCCTTTCCTAGGGATAAAAGGAGGGCACAGCTCCCTCGGGCAGGTCAGCAAGGGCCTCCTGCCCAATAAGGCAGAGAAAAAGGCAAACAGGGTGATTTCTGCTCGGGGAGGTGAGATGGGCTGGCTCCTCCTCCTCCCCCTACTCCTCCTCCTCCTGCTGCCTGCCGTGCCCCCGGGGAATGGAAGGTTGGATCCCACACTGAGTTCCCAGGCGACCTTGGGGAAGTGTTTTAACTCCACTCCTGGTGTAACAGAGGGGGAAATGTGCCTCTTCTGTGCCCAGTCACCAGCAACAGGCTCAGCTTCCTGAGGACCACCACATCCCACCAGTCCCCAAGGGGCTCAGCTCCCCAGGGAACACCATGTCCCACCAGTCCCCAAGAGACTCAGTTCCCCAGGGACCACCACATCCCACTGGACCCCAATGAACTCAGTTCTCCAGAGACCAACATGTCCCACTGTCCCCATCAGGCTCAATTCCACAAGGACCACCACATTCCACTGGTCCCTAGTGGACTCAGCTCTCCAGGGACCACCACATCCCACTGGTCCCCAACAGACTCAGTTCTCCAGGGATCACCACATCCCACTGGTCCCTAATGGGCTCAGCTCCCCAGGGACCACCACCATGTCCCACCAGTCCCCCCAGCAGCCTCACCTCCCCAGGCACCCCCACATCCTCCAGATGCTGTGCTCCTGTTGCCATGGGGCAACCACCGAGAGATTTCCACCCCTCCCCCCCCACCTGCCCCCAGGGACCAGCTCAAGGCAGAGCCAGAGACCGACACTGATGCTTGGCACCAACAGCCAGCATCAGTCACAGGGCAAGCCCCAGAACCTTGCCGTGGGGGAAAGGGAGGTGGAAAACACATCCCAAAAGCAGCCAGAGGGCTGGAGCTGCCTCAGCCGGGATGTGAATCTCCCGCGGTGGGGCCGATGGAGGCGGGGGGGGGCACAAGCTGGGCGCTTGGCACCTCACCAAGCCCCCAAGCTTCTTATTGACGAAAGGAAGGCAGTCGGAGGAGGGGTGAGACACTCACAGCTCATCCCCACGTGGCTGCGAGATGTGGGCACCCTGGTGCCCGGCGGGCTGGCAGGGCATACGGCCCTCTTTTGTCCTGAGCATCCGCGGGAGGGAGGGAGGGAGGGAGGGAAGCTGAGCGGCGGCGCTGGCTGCCCTTTGTGCGCGGAACAAAGAACAAGAGCCGGCGGCCGCCCTGCGCTGCCCGGAGCCAGGCTGCGGGAAGCAGCAGCGAGGGACACCACTCACTGCCACCACTCCCTGGGCACTGCTCCCTGGTCCCACTCACTGCCACCACTCACCAGCACCACCCACTGCCACCACCCACCAGCACCACTCACTGGCACCACTCATTAGCACCACTCATTAGCACCACTCACTAGCACCACTCACTGGCACCACTCACTAGCACCACTCACTGGCACCACTCATTAGCACCACTCACTAGCACCACTCACTGGCACCACTCACCAACACACTCCCTGGGCACTGTTCACCAGCACCACTCACCGGCACCACTCATCAGCACCACTCCCTGGCACCACTCACCAAGACTACTCCCTGGGCGCTGCTCACCAGCACCACTAACTGGCACCACTCACTGGCACCACTAACCAGCACCACTCAATGGCACCCACTAACTGGCATCTTTTCCCAGCACCACTCACTGCCATAACTCACCACCACAACTCCCTGGGCACTGCCCACCACCACCACACTCTGGGCACTGCCCACCAGTACGGCCGCGGTCCCGCAGCGCCACAGTCTGGCCCTGCTGTGGGCACAGTCCAGAGCTGGTACCATGATCGAAAGCCTTGTGCCATCTAGTGGGACCTTCCCTCATGGCAAGGCGGAGCCTGGCTGCTGGCTCTGCCCGCCGAGGGCTGGGGGGTGCCCGGGTGGCACTGGGTGGCAGTGGGACCCTGGTTAGAGGCCACACCACTTCTCCAGGGGTGAAGGAGAGCTGCGCTGGCAGTTCAGTGATGCTTTTAATGAGGAGTCTCTGCCTCCAGCAGAAGCCATTGGCAAGGCTGCCAGCTGGCAGGGCTGCCCTGGGTGGCACTGGGGCAGCCGCAGTGCCCGGGGAAGGGCATCACCCGCAGGGCCCCCCGGCAGTGGGTAGCTCCTGGCTACCTGCAAATTTGGCTTTGCAGCCCACCCTGGTGCCCGTGGTGTCAAACAGCCCAGAGAAGGAGGTGGGCACGGGAGGGGCACGGAGATGGGTGCCCCAACACAAGGGAAATGGAGCTGCGCAGCCAGCAGGGGGCAGCACCCAGCGGGTATCTGGGGGGGTCCTGGTGTGCCCAGGCTGCATGGGGTGCTTGGAATGCCCAGGGTGCCAGGTGTGCCCAGGGCGTCCAGAGTGCTTGCTGTGCCTGGGATGTATGGTGTGCCAGGTGTGCCCAGGGTGCCCAGGTGAGCCCAGGGCATGCAGAGTGCTTGCAGGGCCTGGGATGTGTCAGGTGTGCCAGGTGTGCCCAGGGTGCTTGCAGTGCCTGGGGTGTATGGTGTTCCAGGTGTGCCCAGGGTGCCCAGGGTGCTTGCAGTGCCTGGGATGTATGGTGTGCCAGGTGTGCCCAGGGTGCCCAGGGAGGAAGAGGGGAGGAGGGGAAGAGGGAGAGGAGGGGAATGAGGGGAGGAGGGAGAGGGGCAGAGGGAGGGAGAGAATGGGGGAGAAGGGGGGGAGTAGGAAGGGGGGGGAGGCAGAGGAGGGGAGGGAGAGGAGGGGAGGGGGGAGAGAGGGGAGAGAGGAGAGGGGAGAGAGGAGAGGGAGGGAGAGAGGGGTGGGGGGAGAGAGGGGAGGAGGAAGGGGTCAGGAGGGAGGGGGAATAAGGGAGGGGAAAGGAGGGAGAGGAGAGAAGGAAGAGGGCATGAGGAAGAGGGGAGGAGGAAGAGGAAGAGGGAGGGAGAGGGGAGGAAGGAGAGGGGAGGAAGGAGAGGGGAGGAGGGAGAGGGAGGGAGGTGGAAGGAGAGGGCAGGAGGGCTGTGGACCAGCAGGACTGCGAGGTGAGGTGGCCGCAGCGGCAGGTGACGGTGCCCTGGCTGTGAGTGGTCCTGCAGCCCTCCCTGCTCCAGCTGCCTGTACTGCCCACACCTGCCAGAGAGCCGTCGGGGGAGGGTGGCCAGTGGTCAGGGGGTGGGGACAGCCAGGAGACATTGAGCCCTGCCAGGGCTGCGCGAGAGGCAGGTGGGTGATGCCTTCAGGGTGGCACCACGCTGGCATCGCCCCTGTCTTGGCCACGGCCACACTTACCAGCCCCGGGCTTCCAGAAGGCATAGGTGACATTGGAGGAGACCTGATGGGAAGGGAACAGAAGGGGAGAGCTGAGAACTCTCTCTGCACCCTGGGATCTCCAGGAATCTTCTGGTCTCAGTGCAGAGAGGGCAATTCCTCTTTCCCCAACAGCTTCCCAGATGGCACTGGGTTGGAAGGGACCCTCCAAGGGCATCCTGTCCAACCCCCTGCAGGCAGCAGGGACACCTCCAGCTGGAGCAGGCTGCCCAGGGACACAGCCAGGCTGAGCTTGAATGGCTCCAGGGATGGAGCCTCCAGCACCTCCCTGGGCAACCTGTGCCAGTGTCTGCCCAGCCTCCCTGGGCACAACTTCCTCCTGAGCTCCAACCTAACTCTGCCCTGCTCCAGTTCCAGGGCATGTTTGGCAGCAAACAGCCCTTTTTCTTCTCACCAGTGTCCCCCTCAGATCCCCAGGGTGCCTGATGCAGGAGGTTTACCCCACTTCCTGGCTCACCTGGCACAGCCCAGCGATGCCACTGCTGCCAAGCCAGAGAGAGCATCGCTCCGTCGCTGTGTCTTGTGGGGATGGCAGGGCACAGCTGTCACCTCGGGTGGGTTTTGCCTTCCTGGGGAGCAGCTCAGCACACCAGGGAGCCCCAGCCCCACAACACCCTCCCACACATCTGCCCTCCCTCCAGCCAAGCTCCTACTTTGGGCACAGGGCAGCTCTCTGGGCATCAGTGGCACCGCAGTGAGGGTCTGTCACTGGGGCTGTGCCTGCGCTGCTTGTGGGGCTGCAGAAAAGGAAGTGTTTGTATGCAGATGAGCAAGATTAAATCCAGAGAGCTTTGACATTTCCTTTGCCTAACTCTTTTTTTTTTTCCTCTCTTTTGGCAGCCTGGTGAGGGACCAAGACAGGGGGAGGCATCCCTTGGCACTGCCAAACTCCAACGCCGTGGCGAACTGCTGCAGTTTGGCATGGCCCAAAGGCAACCTGCCCATGGGTAGGGTTGGTATCATTAATCTTCTGTCCCTAATGAGCTTCTGCCCACCACCAGCTCATGAGCAAACCTTCTTCTCCCATGCTGAAGAGCCCCAGCCAGCTGCTGAGGCAGGACCAGCACCAGGGTGGTGGCACCAAGTCAGGAGCTGGGCTCCAAGTGGAGCATCAGTGTGGTAAGTGGGGCAGGGCTGAGCAGGGATCTACTGCTAGGGCTCAGGTGGAAAAGGAAAGTGTAAGGACATTGAAGTTGAGGACACCTCATCCCTGGAGGGGTTCAAGGCCAGGCTGGATGAGGCTTTGAGCCCAGGTTGCTCAAGACCCCATCCAACCTTTTGTCCCCTCAGCAGGGGGGTTGGAACTGGATGATCTTGAAGGTCTCTTCCAACCCATTTTAGGCTTCTATGAAGCTATAATTTGGGTTGGAAGGGACCTTTCAAAGTCATCCAGTTCCAACGCCCCTGCTAAGGGGACAAAAGGTTGGATGGGGTCTTGAGCAACCTGGGCTGGTGGGAGGTGTCCCTGGCCCATGGCAGGTGGTTTGGAACTGGATGATCTTGAAGGTCACTTCCAACCTGCCCCATGCCCCTCCTTAGCCACTGGAATGTGCTGCCCAGGGAGGTGGTGGAGTCACTGTCCCTAGAAGTATTTCAAACAAGCCTGGATGAGGCACTCAGTGCCAGGGTTGAGTTGATTGGATGGTGCTGGGTGATAGGCTGGGCTGGATGATCTCAAAGGTCTTTTCCAACCTGGTTAATTCTGCGATTCTGTGATTTGATTCTATGCCCTGGGCTGAGGGAGGTTCTATCTGGGCACTGATCTCAGGGCGCTGCAATTCATCCACGAACCTGCTGGTGTCACCCAGACGGGCACGGCCAAGGCAACGCCAAAGGCAGGCTGGGAAGAAGCCCCAGCCCCCAGCTGCCTGCCCCAGCCCCCAGCTGCCTTTCCAAGCCCAGTTTCAGCGCTGGGAGCAAATCAAAACCTGGGGTCGGAGTGGCTGGAGAGCAGCCAGTCTGAGAGAGACCTGGAGGGACTGGTGGACTGCAGCTGAACAAGAGCCAGCAGTGTGCCCAGGTGGTCAAGGGCATCCTGGCATGGATCAGGAATAGTGTGGCAAACAGGAGCAGGGAAGTCATCCTGCCCTGTGCTCAGCACTGGTTAGGTCACACCTTGAGTGCTGTGTCCAGTTCTGGGCTCCTCATTTAAGAAGGAGATTGAGAGGCTTGAAGGTGTCCAGAGAAGGGCAACGAGGCTGGGGAGGGGTCTGGAGCACAAGGCTGGGGAGGGGGCTGGGGCACAAGGCTGGGGAGGGGTCTGGAGCACAAGGCTGGGGAGGGGGTCTGGAGCACAAGGCTGGGGAGGGGTCTGGAGCACAGCCCTGTGAGGAGAGGCTGAGGGAGCTGGGGGTGTTCAGCCTGGAGAAGAGGAGGCTCAGGGCAGACCTCATTGCTCTCTACAACTCCCTGAAGGGAGGCTGTAGCCAGGTGGGGGTTGGGCTCTGCTCCCAGGCAAGCAGTGACAGAAGGAGAGGACTCAGTCTCAACGTGTGCAGGGGGAGTTTAGGCTGGAGGTGAGGAGAAAGTTCTTCCCAGCAAGAGTAATTGGCCATGGGATGTGCTGCCCAGGGAGGTGGTGGAGTCACCATCCCTGGAGGTCTTCAAAAAAGCTTGGCTGTGGCACTGGGAGCCAGGGTTTTGTTGTCAGGAGGTGTTGGGTATTAGGTGATAGGTTGGACTGGATGATCCCTGAGGTCTTTTGGACTGGATGATCCCTGAGGTCTTTTGGACTGGATTGTCTCTGAGATCTTTTGGACTGGATGATCCCTGAGGTCTTTTCCACCCTGCTTGATTCTGTGGTTCTGTGACGATTTCCTCTGCTTCTCCAACAGGATGCCAACAGCAGCCAGGTGCTGGGTGACAGGGTGCTTGGCACCTTTGCCAACCTGGTCGATTCTGTGCTTCGGTGAAAACCTTCCCTCCCAGCCTCCAGCACGCAGCAGCAGCTCTTGCCAAGCTGCCTGCAGAATCACTTCACTGCCTGCAAGCTCTCTGCTCAGGCTTCCCTGGCACGAAAGGCAGGGATGGGGGCGTGGAAGAAGAGCAAAGCAGCCTCCAGCGCCGGCTTCTCGTTGGGGGTTTTTTGTTGTTGTTTGGCTTGTTTGGTTTTTTTTTTCCCCTTTTTCCTCCGGAAAAACACAGAGTTTGGAGACATCTGCAGGCATCTGCAGTTTTGCTGGAATTTGGTTTCTTTTTCCCCCCCTGCTTCGCTTGATGCGGGAGGGGGTGGTGGGGTGGTGGAGAAATGGGGTGGGGGTGCCCCCACGGCAGCGTTTCCACACCGTGAGGGACACAAAGCCTCTTGGGACGCTTGTGCTTCCCGAGGGTTTGGCTGGAAAGGGGAAAATGTTGGAGGAAAAGGGAGGTTTGGGGCTTTGCTGCTGGGGCAAGGGCAGGGGCAGGATGGGGCCAGCACCACACCCCACGTGTGTGCAAGATGCCAGTGGGCACCCACACACCCCACACATGTGTGCAAGATGCAAGTGTGCACCCATACCCCACACGTGTGCAAGATGCCAGTGGGCACCCACACCACACACCACACATGTGCAAGATGCCAGTGGGCACTCATAGCCCATACCACACATGTGCAAGATGCCAGTGGGCACCCATACCCCACACCACGTGTGCAAGATGCCAGTGGGCACCCACACCACACATGTGCAAGATGCCAGTGGGCACCCACACCACACACCACACATGTGCAAGATGCCAGTGGGCACTCATAGCCCATACCACACATGTGCAAGATGCCAGTGGGCACCCATACCCCACACCACGTGTGCAAGATGCCAGTGGGCACCCACACCACACATGTGCAAGATGCCAGTGGGCACCCACACCACACACCACACATGTGCAAGATGCCAGTGGGCACTCATAGCCCATACCACACATGTGCAAGATGCCAGTGGGCACCCATACCCCACACCACGTGTGCAAGATGCCAGTGGGCACCCACACCACACATGTGCAAGATGCCAGTGGGCACCCACACCACACACCACACATGTGCAAGATGCCAGTGGGCACTCATAGCCCATACCACACATGTGCAAGATGCCAGTGGGCACCCATACCCCACACCACGTGTGCAAGATGCCAGTGGGCACCCACACCACACACCACACGTGTGCAAGATGCCAGTGGGCACCCACACCACACACCACACACATGTGCAAGATGCCAGTGGGCACCCACACCACACACATGTGCAAGATGCCAGTGGGCACCCATACCCCACACGTGTGCAAGATGCCAGTGGGCACCTAGACCCCACACCACACATGTGCTAGACGCCAGTGGGCACCCACACTACCTGTGTGCAAGGTGCCAGTGGGCACCCACACCACACACTTGCATAATGCCAGTGGGCACCCATAGGCCACACCACATGCGTGCACCTACACTCCACCCCCCGCGCGTGTGCAGGATGCCAGGGTGCCCACACACACAATCCACATGCGTGTGCATCGCCGTGCACAGTCCCCCTGTGCGAACACGCGTGGGAACCTCGCCAGGAGCAAAGCCACCCTGGGACCCCCCCAACTAAACCGCGGCAGGATGAAGGGAGGGATTCGCTCGTTCCCGGTGCCAAAAGCCCGGCGGAAGCCCCCGCGCAGGCGGGACACACACCCGTGGCCCCGGGATGGGCCCCGGCGGCGGGACCGACCCCGCCATGGGCGCGGGCGGGGGGCGGGAGCGGCGGCGGGAGGAGGAGGAGGAGGAGGAGGAAGGGGGAGGAGGAGGAGACTCGGCCGGCAGCGCCCCGGGCTGCCCGCTCCGCTGCCGCACCGGCACCGGTGAGGGAGGCGAGGGGAGGAGAGGGGAGCGGGTCGGGTCGGGTCGGGCCGGCGGGTGGGGGGATGCCTCACGGCACCGGCGGCGGCGGCGGCAGAGCGACGGCGAAAGTTGCGGGAAACTTTGGCCGGGGAGCGGGGGCGGCCACGCCAGGACGTGGCGGGACGGGCGGTACCGAGCCGAGCTGGGCGAAGCCGGGCCGAGCCGGGCCGAGCCGAGCCGAGCCGAGCCATGCCGTGCGGTACCGGCCATACCGGGCCGTGCGGGACGGGACGGGGCGGGGCGGGCGGCGGAGGAATGCGGCGGGTCCCGCGGGCCGGGGCGCGTCACCGCCCGCAAGCTGAGTGTCAGCTCCCGTGGCCAATGGGAAGGCGCCGGGGGAGAGAGGTCCCGCCCCCACCGGGAGCGCGGGACGGGGCTGGGGGCGCGCGCCACGCCGCCTGCCTTGGTTGAGGGGGGGCGCGGCGCGGGGTACGGCCGGCTGCAGGGTGCTGCCGTCGGTGTTGCACGAGTGCCAGCGCTCCGTGGGAGCTCCCGTGGAGGCTTCACCGGTGCCGGTGCTGCGTGGGGACTCCCCGTGGGCGTTGCACGGGTGCCGGCGCGCTCGTGGCCACTGCGTGGATCCCCGTGCTCCATGGGAACTCCCGTGGGTGCCGGTGCTCCACGAGGACTCCTGTGGGTGTTGCACCCGGGCCGGTGCTCCGTCTGTGCTCCCATGAAGGCGTCAGCGGTGCCGGTGCTCCGTGGGGACTCCCGTGGGCGTTGCACGGGTGCCGGTGCTCTCGTGGGCGCTGCGTGGATCCCCGTGCTCCACTGGAACTCCCGTGGGTGCTGCGTGGGTGCCGGTGCTCCACGGGGACTCCTGTGGGTGCTACATGGGTGCCGGTGCTCTGTCTGTGCATCCGGGGGTGCTGCACCGGTGCCCGTGCTCCGTGGGGAGAGTCCTGTGGGCACTACGCCGAGGTGCCAGTGCTCTATTGGGACTTCCATGGGTGTTGGGCCAGTACCAGTGCTCCCGTGGGCACTGCGTGTGTGCCGGTGCTCTGCAGGGACTCCGGAGGCTGTTGCACGGATGACCGTGCACTCGTGGGCATCATGCCACAGCTGGCAGGCTGCCGGTGCTGTGCCCAGCTGGGTCCGAGGTTTTCTCTCCGGGGCATCAGGAGAGCGCTGGCCGGCGCTCGCACCCCTCCCCTCCGCCGCCCCGGGTTTGACCAAAACTTCACCATTTCAGCAAATTCCGTCAGAGAAATCCGTGTTTTCCCCAGGGCAGAGCCCACGGCTGCCATCGGCCGCTGCCCCAGCACCGGCTCGCACGGCACGGCCGGGTTTGGCAGGAGCTGCAGGCTGCACCGTGCCGGAAAGCCGCCGGGAGGCTGCGGGCTGGCCGCGGCCGGCCTCTATACTTATCCCATTAGGGGCTCCCAGCAGCCTCCCATTAAGGTTTCCTGGAGCGGTTTACCCGCCCGGCCCGGCCCAGGTGGGAGGTCCATGCCAGGACGCAGGCCATCAGCACCAGCCCTTTGTTGTGGCATCACCAGAGAGCCACCTTGCCCGGCTGCCTGGGCCTGCATCCTTGCCACCACAGTCGGGCCAGTCTTCTGGAGCTGTTCTTCCCTTGCTGGCACTGGGTCTGGGCTTCAAGCCTCACTGGAGCTGTTGGGGTGCAGCCAGGTCCCCCTGCCGCAGCACCTAGGATGGTGTTGGAGGCCTGGAGATAATGTCATGCAGATGACATCATGGAGATGACATCATCCACATGGCATGCAGATGTTGGCTCCAGTGCATTGGCTGAGGTGGCCTTGGCCAGGCTGGTGCTGGCTGCAAAGAGGGGCAAGGTGCCAGTGGCCTGGCCTGGCAGTGGGCTTGTGGTCCTCACACAGGACCTTGCCAGGCTGTTCTGTGGGGACGTTGCTGGAACCATTACCAGAGACCTCACCAGGAGCTCTCAGTGGGTACCCTGCTTAGGGCTCCTTGTTGAGGACCTCACTGGGGTCATGGTAGGGACCTGGCTGGGGCCATCGCTTGGCTGCCCTCTAGGGTCATGATAGGGACCTAGCTGGGGCCATCTCTTGGCTCCTCACTAGGGTCACAACAGGGACCTGGCTGGGGCCATCACTTGGCTCCTCACTGGGGTTATGATAGGGACCTGGCTGGGGCCATTAGGGTCTTTGTTGGAGACCTGGCTGGGGCCAGCCATCACTTGGCTCCTCACTGGGGTCACCATGGGGGCCTGGCTGGGGCCATCACCAGAGACCTGACCGGAGTCCATGCCAGCGACCTCATCACTCACTGTGCCACCCTCCCAACCCAAGGGCTGCACCCCTGCTTCCTTCCAGCCACCTCCTGCATCCCCCCAGGACCCTCCTGACCCCTCCTTGTCTCCCGTAGGTGCCCGGGCAGAGGCACTGCCCCAGCGGTGATGGCCACGTCCTAGGGGAGACCCATCATGAGCCAAAGCAGTGCCTCACGCCTGGCCGGCTCCCCGCCGCTGCCGGGGGGCTCGCTGCTGGCCCTGCTGGCCTCCGAGCCTTCCCCGTCCCCTCCTAGCGGGACCCCCTCGCCGGGGCCACCGCCGGCGCTGCTGGAAGGGGACTGGGAAGGGCGCGAGGAGCTGCGGCTGCGGGAGCTGGAGGAGGCTCGGGCGCGGGCGGCACAGATGGAGAAGACGATGCGGTGGTGGTCGGACTGCACTGCCAACTGGCGTGAGAAGTGGAGCAAGGTGCGGGCCGAGCGCAACCGCGCCCGGGAGGAGGTGCGGCAGCTACGGCACCGCCTGGAAGCCCTTACCAAGGAGCTGGCCGGCCTCCGCCGCGACCGCGACCGGGACCGGCCGGACGAGCGGCCCCCGGCTGCCCGCCCGCCGCCGCCGCGGCTTCACGGCCAGCCTGGCACCGCCTGCCCGCCCGACAGCGATGGGGCAGAGGGAGAGGCTGACCCTGAGCATGAGCCTGTGCGGGATGTGGGGGCTGAGACTCCCCCAAAAGCCAAGGTGAGGGGAGGGGGGAGGGGCGTTGCCCAGCCTGGGAAGGGCTGGAGGGGTGCTGTGGCAGTCTCCTCACCCCAAAGCACCACTGCCTGTGGGTGCCCACGAGATTACTCCTTGCCATGCAAAAGTGGGCAGCAGTGGGGGCAGACCCCTCTTGCAGCAGTGTGAGAGGGCAGAGCCCTCATGGAGCAGTACAGATGGGGTCAGACACCTCAGAGCAGTGTAGGAGGCACAGAACCCTCCTGGAGCAGCACGAGGGCAGTGACAGACCCCTGCCCTTGGAACAGCACTGGGTGGGTCAAAGACCTCTCAGAGCAGTATCATGGGGTCAGACTCCTCCTGGAACAGTGTTCTGGGGTTAGACCCCTCTCAGAGCAGTATCATGAGGGCAGACCCCTCCTCCTGGAACAGTGTTGTGGAGGTCAGACCTCTCTCAGAGGAGTACCATGGGGTTAGACCTCTCTCAGAGCAGTATCATGGGATCAGACTTCTCTCAGAGCAGTATCATGGGGTCAGACCCCTCTCAGAGCAGTATAAAGGGCTCAGACCCCTCTCAGAGCAGTATCATGGGATCAGACTTCTCTCAGAGCAGTATAAAAGGCTCAGACCCCTCTCAGAGCAGTATAAAGGGCTCAGACCCCTCTCAGAGCAGTATAAAAGGCTCAGACCTCTCAGAGCAGTATAAAGGGCTCAGACCCCTCTCAGAGCAGTATCATGGGGGCAGACCCCTCTCAGAGCAGTATAAAAGGCTCAGATCTCTCAGCAGTATAAAGGGGTCTGACCCCTCTCAGAGCAGTATCATGGGATCAGACCTCTCTCAGAGCAGTATAAAGGGCTCAGACCTCTCTCAGAGCAGTATCATGGGGGCAGACCCCTCTCAGAGCAGTATAAAAGGCTCAGACCCCTCTCAGCAGTATAAAGGGCTCAGACCCCTCTCAGAGTAGTATCATGGGGTCAGACCCCTCTTGGAACAGCATTGAGGGGGTCAGACCTCTCTCAGAGAAGTATCATGGGGGCAGACCCCTCTCAGAGCAGTGTCATTGGGGGGTCCAGTACCTCCACAGCCCTGTGCAGCACCTGCTCTGATCACTCTCTTGGGCATTCAGCATTAATTGGTGTGCTGGTAAAGGGGCCAGCAGCTTTGGCTGTGCCATAGGCATCTCCCAGTGACAGCTGGAATGCTATGGTGCCCATGAGAGTTTCCAGGAGAGCTCTGTGCTGAAGACAGGAGGAAGGGAAGGAAGGAGGGGACCACAGAGTCACCACAGGAATGCTCCCAGCTGTTCCAACCCTCTCCTCTCTGCTGCTGTCACGATACTGAAGTCGTCCGTGCCAGTTCCTTCCACGACTGCTGAGCAGCAGACCTGAGCCTAATCTGAGCATTCCCTTTGGGCTCCCCACTTGGTCCCTGGGGATGTACCCACCCCAGAAAACCTCTGAGCTTTTGGAGCTTGGCAGAAGCTTGCCCACGTGTCAGAAATGGGGATGCTCATCCCAAATTTCCAGCATGGTAGGGAGCTGGCAGCAGAGTCTGGTGGTATGTGGGAGCCCCCTCCATGGAGGATTGGTTCCTCTCTGGTCACCCTCAGGGGTCCCTCCCTAGGGACTGGAGGGAGGTGGCTGGAGGGGGCCTACAAGAAAGCTGGGGAGGGACTTTTTAGGGTGTCAAGTAATGACAGGACTAGGGGGAATGGAGCCTCTGTTCCAGGAAGGATCTGGAGGGGCTGGAAGGTGTCCAGAGAAGGGCCAGGAGGAGGAGCAGAGGGCTGGAGCTGCTCTGCTCTGAGGACAGCCTGAGAGAGTTGGGGTTGTGCAGGCTGGAGAGGAGAAGGCTCCCAGGAGACCTTCTGGTGGCCTTGCAGGATCTGAAGGGGGCTCCAAGAAAGCTGGGGAGGGACTTTGGAGGGTGTCAGGGAGTGATAGGACTGGAGGGGATGGAGCAAAAGTAGAAGTGGGGAGATTGAGATTGGATGTGAGGAAGAAGTTTTTCACCATGAGGGTGGTGAAACACTAGAACAGGTTGCCCAGGGAGGTGGTGGGAGCCTCATCCCTGGAGGTTTTTGCAGTCAGGCTGGATATGGCTGTGAGCAACTTGATCCAGTTGTCTGTGCTTGTGGCAGAGGGTTTGGAACTGGCTGAGCCTTGAGCTCCCTTCCAACCCTGACAATTCTCTGATTCTATGCTCTTGGTGATGGAGTGAAAGCTGGGTGCTGGCAGGGGGTGGGAAGCCACGGCTGGCCCCTCACCCTTGTCCCCTGTGCTGGGCCACCCACGGGGGCAGCAGGAGCTGGAGCTGATGGAAAACATCTTGACGAGCAAGCAGGAGGAGAGCTGGGAGCAGCGGGGCCCCCGCGCCTCCTTCGGCCGCCAGGAGCGCAGCCGCCTGCTCTGGGAGGACGTCAGCGTCATGGAGGAGGACGCCACCAAAGTCACTGCCCTGAAGCTGAGGCTGGATGAGTCCCAGAAAGTGCTGCTCAAGGAGAGGGAGTGAGTGCTTCAGAAGGGGTGTGGGGGGCATCAGCATCCTTGCTGGGTGCCAGGTGAATCCAGCCAGGTCGCCACCAGGGTGGGATATCTGCTGGGGTCTGGCCAGCTGTCATCAGTGTTGTCTCCTCCCCAGGGACAAGCTGGCGCTCAGCAAGAGCATCGAGAAGCTGGAGGGCGAGCTCAGCCAGTGGAAGATCAAGTATGAGGAGCTCAACAAGAACAAGCAGGAGGTGATGAAGCAGGTGAGCAAAGCGCCTGGGGATCAGGAGTGCCCTGGGGAGGGCAGGGAGGGAGAACATGTCCTGGTTGAATCATAGAGAATTGTCAGGGCTGGAAGGGACCTGAAGGATCATCCAATTCCAACCCCCCTGCCATGGGCAGGGACACCTCACACCACAGCAGGTTGCTCACAGCCACCTCCAGCCTGGCTGCAAAAACCTCCAGGCAGGAGGCTTCCACCACCTCCCTGGGCAACCTCTGCCAGTCTCTCACCACCCTCCTGGGGAAGAACTTCTTCTTAACATCCAATCTGAATCTACCCATTTCTAGTTTTGCTCCATTCCCTCCAGTCCTATCACTCCCTGACACCCTAAAAAGTCCCTCCCCAGAGGGACAGACTGAGAGAGTTGGGAATATTCAGTCTGGAGAGGAGAAGGCTCCAAGGAGACCTTCTTGTGGCCTTCCACTATCTGAAGGAGGCTACATGAAAGCTGGGGAGGGACTTTTTGGGGTATTGGCTGCTATGTGGTTTGCTTTTTCCCTGCCACCCCTTGCAGCTCAACATCCTGAAGGAGATCCACCAGGATGAGCTGGGACGCATCTCTGAGGACCTGGAGGACGAGCTGGGTGCTCGCTCCAGCATGGACAAGAAGCTGGCGGAGCTGCGTGCGGAGGTGAGGCCAGACCCCAAGGCGAAGGGAGCAGCCATGGAGGGGGAGGAGGAGGGAGGGTGGTCTCCTGCTGCCCTCTGGCCTGTCCCTGTCCCAGATGGAGAGGCTGCAGGCAGAGAATGCAGCCGAGTGGGGCCGGCGGGAGCGGCTGGAGACGGAGAAGCTCAACCTGGAGCGGGAGAACAAGAAGCTGCGGGCGCAGATCGAGGACCTGGAGGAGGTGCTGGCGCGCAAGCGGCGCCAGACGGCCAGCGCCCTGGACACCGACCTCAAAGCCATCCAGGCCGAGCTCTTCGAGAAGAACAAGGTGCCCCTGGGGGGTGCTCCCATCCCCCCTGGTTGATGGTGGGATCCCATCTTCCCTGGTTGATGCTATGCTCCTGTCCCCCCCCTGGTTGACCCTAGGGTTCCATCCCCCCCTGGTTGACCCTGGGGTCCTGTCACCCTGGTTGACCCTGGGGTCTCGTGCCCCCCCCCAGTTGACGCTAGGGTGCCATCTCCCCTGGTTGAACCCTGGGGTCTCATCCCCCCTGGTTGACTCTTGCCACTTCAGCAGTGGCTCAGCATTCCCCAGGACCTTCTCAAGTCCAGACTTGCTGGAAGCCTTCGTTAAGGGGTGGTGGTGACCTTGTCCTTGCTCCATCAGATCATAGGCTCGGGTTTGGAAGGGACCTCTGGAGAACTTCCAGTCCAACCCCCCTGCCAGAGCAGGACCATAGAGTCCAGCACAGGTCACACAGGAACACATCCAGATGGGTCTTGAAAGGCTCCAGAGAAAGAGACTCCACAACCTCTCTGGACAGCCTGTTCCAGGGCTCTGTGATCCTCCTAGTCAAGAAGTTCCTCCTCCTGTTGAGGTGGAACCTCCTGTGCTGGAGTTTCTCTCCTTTGTCCCTTGTCCTATCCCAGGGTGCAATGGAGAAGAGCTGGTGGGAGAAGTCCCTGGGAAGGGAGCAGGGAGCACCCAGCAGTGGGGGGGTGTGGGGTGGCTGTTGTGTGCTCAGGACCCCCCACCCACCCACCCCATGCCTCCTGCAGGAGCTGGCTGACCTGAAGCATGTCCACACCAAGCTGAAGAAGCAGTACCAGGAGAAGATGGCAGAGCTGGCCCATGCCAACCGCCGTGTGGAGCAGCATGAGGGCGAGGTGAAGAAGCTGCGCCTGAGGGTGGAGGAGCTGAAGAAGGAGCTGGCCCAAGCCGAGGACGAGGTAGGGAAGCTCCGTGCTGGGGGAGGGGACAGGGGTGGGAAGCTCTGCTCCCTTCGCAGCTGCTAACAGCCCTATCCCATCCCATCCCGTCCCATGAAATTCCATGCCATCCCATCCTGTCTTCAATCTATCCCATCCCGTCCTGTCACATCCCAACCTATCCCATCCCGTCCCATGCCATTCCATCCCATCCTGTCCCATCCCATCCCAACCTATCCCATGCCATGCCATCCCATCCCACCCCATCCTACCCCATCCCATCGCATCCCACTCATCCCATCCCATCCTATCCTATCCCATCCCATGCCATCCCATCTCATCCTGTCCCATCCCATCCTGTACCATCCCATCCCGTCCTATCGCATCCCATCCAACCTATCCATCCCATCCTGTCCCATCCCATCCCAACTTATCCATCCAAACTCCTTCCATCCCATCCTATCCTGTCCCATCTTGTCCCCTCCCATCCTCTCCCATACCATCTTGTCTCGTCCCATCCCATCCCATGCCATCCCCTCTCCTCCCCTCCCATCCTATCCCACTCATCTCATCCCATCCCTTGCCATTCCACCTATCCCATCCCGTCCCATCCCGTCCCATCCCATCCCATGCCATTCCACCTATCCTATTCCATCCCATCCTGTCTCATCTTGTCCCATCCCATCCCATCCCTTGCCATCCCATCCCTTGCCATCCCATCCCATCCCACAGCTGGATGAGGCCCACAACCAGACGCGGAAGCTGCAGCGGTCTCTGGACGAGCAGACGGAGCAGAGTGAGAGCTTCCAGGTGCAGCTGGAGCATCTGCAGTCCCGGTGAGCACAGCACCAGGGGGGGCACCAGCAAACACCCGAGGGTGGCAGCAGTGCTTCCTTTGCCACCATCCCCCTCAACCAGCACCTCCCTGCTTGACTTCTGGGCAAAGCATGGCCAGAAGCACCTCGCAGCACCCTCGGGAGGCTGTGCAGCCACCCTGGGGAGCAATCTTCGCCCTACTGCCAGCTGGGTGCCATTCACCTGCCAGTCAAACCAGCATAAGGCTGCCCACAGACTGCTAGAGCCCAGCTTGAGGTTCCACCTGGCAGTACCCAGGGCCAGGGCAGGTTCTGAGCAACCCTCCCCAGATTTTGCAGGGGGGAAATGAGTTTCATAGAATCAGAGAATTGTGAGGGTTGGAAGGGAGCTCAAGGCTCAGCCAGCTCCAACCCCCCTGCCATGGGCAGGGACACCTCACACCACAGCAGGTTGCTCACAGCCACCTCCAGCCTGGCTGCAAAAACCTCCAGGCAGGAGGCTTCCACCACCTCCCTGGGCAACCTCTGCCAGGCTCTCACCACCCTCCTGGGCAAGAATTTCTTCCTCACATCCAATCTCAATCTCCCCACTTCTACTTTTGCTCCATCCCCCCCACTCCTATCACTCCCTGACACCCTCCAAAGTCCCTCCCCAGCTTTCTTGGAGCCCCCTTCAGATCCTGCAAGGCCACCAGAAGGTCTCCTGGGAGCCTTCTCCTCTCCAGCCTGCACAACCCCAACTCTCTCAGGCTGTCCTCAGAGCAGAGCAGCTCCAGCCCTCTGCTCCTCCTCCTGGCCCTTCTCTGGACACCTTCCAGCCCCTCCAGAGCCTTCCTGGAACAGAGGCTCCAGCACTGGACCCAGAGCTCCAGGTGTGGTCTGAGCAGAGTGGAGCAGAGGGGCAGAATCCCCTCCCTGGCCCTGCTGGCCACACTTCTGCTGCTGCAGCCCAGGCTCTGCTTGGCTCTCTGGGCTGCAAGTGCTGACTGCTGGCTCCTGCTGAGCTTCTCCTCCCCCAGCACCCCCAAGGCCTTTCCTTCAGGGCTGCTCTCCAGCCAGTCCCTGCCCAGCCTATAGCAGTGCTTGGGATTGCCCTGCCCCAGCTGCATCCCCTGCAGTTTGATTGCCCTTAAAAACTCTCCCTGGCCCCAGTTTGCCTCCCCAGCAGCAAAGAGCTTCCACAGTGGTGGGAGATCGATGTGGTGGCTCCAGGAGGCACTGGGGGAGCTGGGAAGGGGGAGGTTGTGTTTATCATCCTCCTTTCTTTTATTGGGACATCTTCATTAAATCATGGAGGGATAATGGAAGCTTCACCTTCCCACTCCCCCTCCTCCTACCAGCCTCCCAGCCTCCCCACGTGCTCACCCTTAAATAATTCATCATTTCCAGTAGAAGGCAGCAAGACTGGTGGGACCTGAGCTGGTCCTGGGCCTTTTGGGTTTGAGTTTGCTTCAGCAGTGTTGGGGGATGAAGTTTTGGGTAGAAAGGTGAGCGAGGAGCTAAAAACCACCCCTGGAAGAGGGACTCTTGGGTTTGGGTTTTTTTTAATGGGGGGGAACCCCATTTTAAGGGAGGTGATTCCTCCCTGCTCTGTACTCACAGCTGGGTCTGAGATGCCCAGTATGGAAGTGGCCAACCCCAGAGGGTTCCAGTCAGTGCCCACCTTGTGCCATCCATCATCCCCAGCCCAATATGGAGGTGTCCAGCCTCAGAGGGTTCCAGTCAGTGCCCACCTTGTGCCATCCATCATCCCCAGCCCAATATGGAGGTGTCCAACCCCAGAGGGTTCCAGTCAGTGCCCACCTTGTGCCAAGCTCCCCAGCCTCACAGCAGAGGGTCAGTGCCAAACCCTGGGAGTGGGTGTGGGGGGCTGATCCTGTACCCCGAGCCCAGCGGTAGCCACAGAGGTGAGGTCCCGCCGGGATGCAGCCATGCTGGAGGGGTGGGAGGGCAGGGTGCTGGCTCGGGCAGCCCCCCGGGGCTGTGCCCAGGGCACCCTCGGCAGCAGCTTGTGCCCTGCTGGCAGGCTGCGGCGGCAGCAGAGCACTCCGCTCTTCGGCAAGATGCGCAGCTCCCGTTTCGGCCCCGACGACGACGCCGGCGACGGCACCAGCGACCCCGACGAGGACGAGGACCTGCAGCTCCAGGTGCCCTAGAGCCCCGGGCCGGCTGCCACCGCTGCGGGGACCTCTGCTGGTGATCCGCTGCCGGCGACTGCGGGGCTGGGCCGTGCCGTGACCTGGCGATGGGTGGAGAAACCGAGGCGCGGGGAGCGGCGGAGAGGAAGCTTCCCGGGGACGCTCCCAGCCTGCTGCCTCTCAGGTGTGCCTCGATGGTCCCCTCTGCCACCAGCATCTCCGAGGGCATGGATGTGGCCACCCAAGCCAGCGTCACCGAGCAGCCCAAGGGGAGGACATGCAGGGCAGAGCCTGGGGGTGGGGAGCACCGAGCCCTGCAGCCAGCCCTGCTCTCCTGCCCCTTCTTTTATATATTATATATATATGTATCTATTTGTATAGGGGGGCGGGGGGGTTACTATAAATACAGAGCCCAGAGGGGCCCAGGCTCTGCTGGTGGCTTGTGCTGCTCTGTCCCCATGCCGGAGGGAGGGTGGGAGGGACACTGCTGGGGAAAAACACTGCTGGTGTCACCCTGCTGCCATCACTGCCCCACACAAATTGGTAAAGCATTCCAAACTTTTATGCCCCCTCCCTGGAGGTGTTCAAGGCCAGGTTGGATGAGGCCCTGAGCAAGCTGGGCTGGTGGGAGGTGTCCCTGCCCATGGCTGGGGGGGTTGGAACTGGATGATTTTCAACCCAACCCGTTCTGTGATTCACTATGAGCCCAGCTCTTGGGTAAATCCCATCCCTGTGCCTGGGAACTGTGGAGGAGGCAGCTGGTAACACACATGGTCACAGCAGCTGCACCCATGGGTGCAGGGGTGCTTGCCCTGGGGAGGTGCAGGGGTTCCCCGCAGTAGGAGGTGCAGAGCTGCTCATGTCTGGGTGCTCACCTGTGGATGCAGGGGTGTTCGTGGGGGCAGGGGTGCTCACCTTGGGGAGGTGCAGAGGTAGAATCACAGAATGCATCAGGTAGGAAGGGACCCTCCAAGGGCATCCTGTCCACCCCCCTGCAGGCAGCAGGGACACCTCCAGCTGGAGCAGGCTGCCCAGGGACACAGCCAGGCTGAGCTTGAATGGCTCCAGGGATGGAGCCTCCAGCACCTCCCTGGGCAACCTGTGCCAGTGTCTGCCCAGCCTCCCTGGGCACAACTTCCTCCTGAGCTCCAACCTGACTCTGCCCTGCTCCACTTCCAAACCATTGCCCCTGGGCCTGTCCCCACAGCCCCTTCTGAACAGTCCCTCCCCAGCCTGCCTGCAGCTCCCCTGCAGAGCTTCAGCTGCAGCTCTCAGCTCTCCCTGCAGCCTTCTCTTCTGCAGGCTGCACAGCCCCAACTCTCCCAACCTGTCCCTACAGCAGAGGTTCTCCAGCACTCTGATCATCTCTGTGGCCTCCTCTGGACCCTCTCCATCACCTCCAGGTTTCTCCTGTGATGGGGTCCCATATCTGGCCCCAGCCCTGCAGGTGAGGTCTCCCCAGAGCAGAGCAGAGGGGCAGGATCCTCTCTCTCCAGCTCTGGCCACACTGCTTTGGATGCAGCCCAGGCTGCCCTTGGCCTTCTGTGCTGCCAGTGCCCATTGCTGGCTCCTGGCCAGCTTCTCCCCCACCAGCACCCCCAAGTCCTTCTCTGCAGGGCTGCTCTCAAGCTCCTCACCCCCAGCCTGGTTTGATAATGAGGATTGCTCCAACCCAGGTGCAGGAGCTTGCACTTGGCATTCTTGAACCTCACAAGATTCTCCTCAGCCCTCTTCTCCAGCCTGTCCAGGCACTCAGCCGTGGGGTACAGGGATGCTCACCCATAGGTGCTGACCACCCCAGCCTGGATCCTTGCAGCCCAGCCCCCTACAGAGCAGAGCTTTTGGAGGGGCTTTGGAGAGGCTCAGGCACAACCTTATTAAAAATGAATGTTTGGGTGAGCTAACTCTCTCATGCTGCCTTTTAATTGATTGGCTAAAAGCAGGGACAGCTCTTTGCTGCTCCTGCTTCGTTGTTTAATGCTCTTTTATTTACTCCCAGCCATTATTCATCTTTTTTATGGCCCAACAAATCAGGCTACGGGGGGTGGAGGTGCCCTCAAGTGGTTTCAGCTGGGGGGAGGGGGATGGGGGGCCAAAAAAGCAAGAGTTGTGGGGGGCACGGAAGGGTGGATGGGGACAAGGAGGCATCTGCCTGAGCTTAGGGATGGCCCAGGACGGCAGCTCGGCGAGAGGCGGCAGTCGCCGCGGGGCGTTCACTCTGAAGCCTAATGATGGTCACGCAGGAAAACTCTTTCCAGGGCGGCCGGTTTGGGCTCGGGCTGGGCTGGGTTTGGCCGAGCCGGGCCCGGAGGGAGGGAGGATGCCGGGGCGGGTGCTGGGGAAGGAAGACCGGGGCCCGGGGGCGGAGCCTGGAGGGGCGTGGTCAGGGCGGGGCCGGAGCGGGAGGGGTGGTGTGGCCCCGGGGCTCGCAGCGACGCGGAGCCGGCCGCTAGAGCTGCCGCCTGCAGCGGTGTGGGGGGGACCTGGTAAGGCTGTGGGGGTGACACAGGACGGGGCTCGGCTGAGGTTCGGAGTGAGAAGTGTTGGGGGGATGCCGGTGGGAGTGACAGAGGCGTGGGGACGATGGAGGCTCGGGGAGGGCTGGGTTTGGGGATGGCTGAGGTGACAGATCTGGGGGCACACTGGGGTGGAAGGGACAGGAGGGGCATACGATGGGGCTGGTGGGAGGCGGGGGACATACCAGCATCTCTAAACTCTTTTGGGTGCTGATAGGATGGGGTGGGGGTGGGGGGAAGGATAGCAAGCGCTGGCTCCCGACCCTCTTCGGCAGAGCCGGGGGTCCCCAGGGTGCTTTCCCATCTCCCATCACCCCCACTCCCCAGTCGCCCTAGGACCAGGCGAGGGCCATTGTGGGGGACACAAGCCAGCCTGGTGGCACCTGGGCAGGCCATGGTGGTTGCAGTGGCAGGAGGGGGACACTGGGGTGTGGGCACTGGGGGATGGCCCCGCTGGGCCGGCCCTGCTGGAACGGATAGGTCTGGATCCCCCCTTGGGTGCTCGGAAAAGAACCTGGCCCCTATTTGGTTCCACCACCTGGGGCTGGGTGGGGACCCCCAGGCAGCAGGACCAGGTGGGGACCAGGCTGAGCGAGGCTGAGCTTGCAGCGGCGTTGGAGGGAGGCTGGGGTGTGCTGGGGGGGTGGTGAGGTTGGGAGCTGGGGTCCCTTTGGCATCTGGTGCTGGGGCTGATCCGCCCCCCCCCCCCCCCGCCACGGGTAGAGCTGGTCTGGCCTGGCAGGAGCCCTACTGATGCCCGTGGCCGGGGCTGTGCTGCTGGCGCCAGCGAGCAGCCTGGGAGGAAGGAGGAGCAGTGTGAGAGGGGAGGTCCAGCCGGTGGTGTGCCCTGGGACACGCGTCGGGGCTGGTGGCAGGGGACCACCCCTGTGTGCCGGCCTGGCACTGCCGCGCTGGCAGGGGTTAACGCTGGACTGTTCCACTCGGAATGGTTCAGGCAGCGAAGGGAGGAGGAAGAGGAGGAGGAGGAGAGGAAGGAGGAGGAGGAAGATGTCACCCGTCGATCTGTCATTTCTCTTTTCCAGCCAGGATGGGCGACACTGCTAGCACCAAGCTGGGCCAGCGGTGAGGCGAGGAGGGTGTGGAGCAAGAGGATGGAGAGGGGGGGGAGGCGAAGGTGAAGGCAGCCCCCCCCCCCTCCCAGAATATTCCCACCCCCCCTCCTCGGGCGATCACCATGGCGACCAATTTTAACGACATCATCAAGCAAGGCTACGTGAG
The DNA here is from genome assembly GCF_027791375.1 of Indicator indicator. Lineage (NCBI taxonomy): Eukaryota > Metazoa > Chordata > Aves > Piciformes > Indicatoridae > Indicator > Indicator indicator. Next base: position 20,649,682 of record NC_072028.1, read on the forward strand.
GATGAAGAGCAAGAAGCTGGGGGTGAGTCAGGCGCCGGGAGGGGAGGGGGCTGTCGGAATCTTGGCGGGGGGGGGCACTCATGGATTTGGGGCACCGGTTGCTGTGAGAGGCTGAGTGTCGTCTTCCTCCTCCCCTCCCCCCTCCCAGCAACCGGTGTTGCTGATTTTGGGTTGAATAAGCAGTATTTTGGGGGCTGTGGTAGCGAAGGGAGGGGGGGGACAGACCACTTGTTGGTACCCAAATCATCCATCAGCCCCAGGGGGCTGGATCCTCCACTGCCTGGGTGGGGGGCTGGCTGGCTGGGTGGGTGGACCCTCACCACCACCACCCTTGCAGATTGGTCATAGCTAGGATTTTTTTCGGGGGGGGGGGAGGATCTCCTGAGCCCATTTCCCCGTGCCTCAGTTTCCCTCCACACCCAGTTTTGGTACTGGGAATGCCTCACGCTGCAGGGGGAGGGTGTGGGGGGAGCTCCAGGGTGCAAATGAGGGGTTGGGGTGTTGGAATGCAGTACCCTTTGGAGGGGGGGGGTGTCAGAAGGTTTGGTGGTCGCCTGCCCCCCATCTCTGGGAGCCGGCAGCAAGGAGCATGCTGGGTAATTTCACGCTAATTAGGGAGAACAAAGAGGGAGCAGGCTGGAGGGGGCGGGGGGGGACACACACACATGCTTGGAGACCACAGCCCTGCCACCCCCAGAACCTGGGGCTGTGGGAAAGGGGATGGGGAGACACCGAGATTGGGGGTCGGGGTCTGAGGGGGGTGGTCCCCTTGGTAGCCTTATCCATGTCTTGCTAATTAGCATTGGTAGGACTGGGGGGGAAGGGGGGTGATGGCAGCGCTGGAATTATGCCTACCCCCAGCGTTCCCTCTTATCGCCAGGCCAGCGGGGCTGGGTCAGCAGGAAGGCACAGGGGTGGTGGGGACAGAGAAGAGACAGAGAGGGGCCAGCGGGGGCCGTGGAGCCCGGCCCCATCCCGCCGTGCCCCCACCCATCCCGCCGTGCCCCCATCTCTCCGCTCCCCGCTCCTGCCGTGCCCCCCCTCCTGCCGTGCCCCCCCTCCTGCCGTGCCCCATCCCCCCGTGCCTCCATCCCTCCGTTCTCCCTTCTGCTGCGCTCTCCATCCATCCCGCCGTGCTCTCCATCCCGCCGTGCTCCGCAGATCTACCGGCGCTGCTGGTTGGTCTTCCGCAAATCGTCCAGCAAAGGGCCCCAGCGCCTGGAGAAGTACCCGGATGAGAAGTCTGCCTGCCTGCGTGGGTGCCCTAAGGTGAGGGAGGGCTTGCCGGGGTGCCAGAGCGGGCGTCCCCACCCCAAACCTGCCGGGGTGGAGCTGGGTGGCTGCTTCCCCCTGCACTCCCATGGCATCCAGCTGGGACTGGATGCAGCAGCTGGCATCTGGAGGGGCAGTGGGGGGGCCAGGTTTGGGTGCAGCAGGCATGGAATGGGTGAAGAAGCAGGAGCTGGCCTCTGGGTGCTGCCAGGCTCTGGGTACAGCTCTGGGTGCTGCAGTTGGGATTTGAGTGCCATGGCAGCTGGGTCAGGGTGCAGAACTTTGGGGCTGAGTGCCACCAGGCTCTGGGTACAGCAGTGGCTGGGCTCTGGGTGCTGCCAGGCTCTGGGTGAAGCAGTGGTTGGAGCTCTGGGTGCCACCAGGCTCTGAGTGCAGCAGCTGGGGTCTGAGTGCCATGGCAGCTGGGTCAGGGTGCAGCAGCCTGGGGCTGAGTGCTGCAGGGGCCAGGGTCTGGATGCAGCAGTTGGGGTTTCAGTGCAGCAGGGGCCAGGTTTGGGTGCAATAGGGGCTGGGCACAGTGCTGGTTGGAGTGTGGGTGTCCCTGGGCTCTGGGTGCAGTGCTGGTTGGGCTCTGGGTGCAGTGCTGGTTGGGCTCTGGGTATTGTCCCTGGGTTCTGGGTATTGTCCCTGGGCTCTGGGTGCAGTGGTATTTGGGCTCTGGGTGTCGTCCCTGGGCTCTGGGTGTCGTCCCTGGGCTCTGGGTGTCGTCCCTGGGCTCTGGGTGTCGTCCCTGGGCTCTGGGTGTCCCTGGGCTCTGGGTGCAGTGGTATTTGGGCTCTGGGTGTCCCTGGGCTCCGGGTGCCTCGCAGCAGCTGGGGGCTGGGTGCAGTGGGGCTGGGTCTGAGTGCAGCCCTCAGTGCCCCCTCCCCTGCCCTGCAGGTCACTGAGGTCAGCAATGTGAAGTGCATCACCAGGCTGCCCAAGGAGACCAAGAGGCAGGCCGTGGCCATCGTCTTCACTGATGACTCCGCCAGGACCTTCACCTGCGACTCAGGTAGGGGTAGGCAGCACCCTTGGGGGGAGCCAGGCTGAGTGGACAGGAGGGGGTTGGTGCTGGGTGGGACACTCTGGTTGTGGCCAGGGTCGCCCAAGGGGCTGTGTTGGTGCCTTGCAGAGCTGGAGGCAGAGGAGTGGTACAAGACTCTGTCACTGGAGTGCCTGGGTGCCCGCCTCAACGACATCAGCCTGGGGGAGCCAGACCTGCTGGCACCTGGCGTGCAGAGTGAGCAGACGGGTGAGAGCCTGGCAGCAGAGTGCCCACCGGGGCTGCTGGGTGCCTGCTGGGGCTTCTGGGTGCCTGCCAGAGCTGGGTGCCCACCAGGGCTGCTGGTTGCCCACTGGGGCTGGGTGCCTGCCGGGGCTGCTGGGTGCCTGCTGGGGCTGAGTTCCTTGTATGGGCTGGGTGCGCACCAGGACTGCTGGGTGCCCACAGGGGTTGGGTACCTGCTGGGACTGCTGGGTGCCTGTTGGGACTGTTGGGTGCCTGCCAGGGCTGAGTGCCTGCCAGAACTGGGTGCCCACCAGGGCTGCTGAGTGCCGACCAGGGCTGCTGGGTGCCTGCTGGGGCAGGGTTCCCGCCAGGACTGCTGGGTTGTGACCGGGACTGCTGGGTTGCCCACTGGGACTGCTGGGTGGTGCCTGCCACAGCTGCTGGGCCCCAAATGAAGCATTTGAAATTTTTTTTTTTTTAATGGGGTGGATTATTTTTTTTAATGCTGTGTTTGGTGTTGGGGGTTTTGGTTTGGTTGCTTGGTTTTATTTGTTTGTTTCTGTTGGTTGGTTGGTTGGTTGGGTTTTGTTGGTTTTGTTTGCTTGGCTTTGTTTGTTGGTTGTTTTTTGTGGGTTTTGTGGTTTTGTTGGTTGGTTTGTGTTTGGGGTTTTTTTTGGTTATTTTTTCTTTGGTTGGTTTTTGTTGGTTGGCTTTTGGGTTTTCGTTTGGTTTTGTTGGTTGTTTGGTTGGTTTTTTGTTTTTTTGTTTTTGTTGGGTTTTGGGGTTTTTTGTTTGGTTTGGGTTTTTGTGGTTTGCTTGTTTGTTGTTTGTTGCTTGTTTGTTGGTTGCTGGTTTGTTGCTTGGTTGTTGCTTGGTTGTTGGTTGCTGGTCTGTTGGTTGCTTGTTTGTTCGTTGGTCTTTGTTTGTGGTTTGCTTGTTGGTTGCTTGTTGGTTGCTTGGCTGTTGTAGGTTGGTTGGTTGTTGGTTGCTTGGCTGTTGTAGGTTGGTTGTCTGTTGGTTGCTTGGCTGTTGTAGGTTGGTTGTCTGGTGGTGGTTGCTTGGCTGTTGTAGGTTGGTTGGCTGGTGGTGGTTGCTTGGCTGTTGTAGGTTGCTTGGCTGGTGGTGGTTGCTTGGCTGTTGTAGGTTGCTTGGCTGGTGGTGGTTGCTTGGCTGTTGTAGGTTGCTTGGCTGGTGGTGGTTGCTTGGCTGTTGTAGGTTGCTTGGCTGGTGGTGGTTGCTTGGCTGTTGTAGGTTGCTTGGCTGGTGGTGGTTGCTTGGCTGTTGTAGGTTGCTTGGCTGGTGGTGGTTGCTTGGCTGTTGTAGGTTGCTTGGCTGGTGGTGGTTGCTTGGCTGGTGGTGGTTGCTTGGCTGTTGTAGGTGGTTTGTTGGTTGGTTTGTTGTTTCTTGGTTGGTTGTTGGTTGGTTAGTGGCTGTTTGGTTGTTGTTTCGTTGGTTGGTTTTAGAAACGAATTAATTAGTTTGTTGCTTTGCTTTGCTTTGCTTTCCCTTCCCCCTCTCCAGACCGCTTCAACGTCTTCCTCCTCCCTTGCCCCAACCTGGATGTTTACGGCGAGTGCAAGCTGCAGATCACCCAGGAGAACATCTACCTCTGGGACAGGCACAACCCCCGCCTCAAGCTGGTCTCCTGGCCCCTCTGCTCCCTGCGCCGCTACGGCCGCGATGCCACCCGCTTCACCTTTGAGGCTGGACGGTGAGGTGCCACCCCCGCAACCCTGGCATGGGCACGGGGACCACCCCGATGCTGTCGTCCCAGGTGCTGGCCTGAGTGTGGAAGATGTCCTCTCCCTGCAGGTGTTGGAGGCCTGGTTTGGATGGGTGCCAAGGGGGGCTTCGCAAGGGAGCGGTTGGAAATGCTGTTGAGGGCACAGCTGGCAGGGGGGTGTGACGATGCCAGGGCAGGTGACTGCTATGGCAAGTGTAGAGTCACAGAGTCACAGAGTCACAAAATCATAGAATCACAGAATCAGAATCGCAGAATCAGAGAACCACAGAATCAGAATCATAGATTCAGAAAATCACAGAATCAGAGAACCACAGAATCACAAAATCATAGAATCAGAATCCCAGAGTCACAGAATGGTCTGGGTTGGAAGGGAGCTCCAAAGCTCACCCAGTCCAACTCCCTCTGCAGTCAGCAGGGACATCCTCCACTGGATCAGGCTGCCCAGAGCAGCTCTTGCCTGGTTGTCCTGGGCAGGGTTGGTGGAGCCAAAGCAAAAAGAGTGCAAAGGGACTTCACAGGGAGTGTTGTAAAATGCTGTTGAGGCCACATCTGGTTGTCAGCACCATGTGGAGGCTGCTGCTGGGGGCTGCTGTCAGTCTCTGCCTAGGCAAAGCCCAGCTGTAGGCTGCTGGCCTTGCTTAGCTCAGCTGAGGTGCTGAGAGTGCTGCATGTCAGCTGGCAGCAGCCCTGGGGGGACTCTGGGCTGTGTCACAGAACCAGGCAGTGGCACTGGGCTGGGCTGGAAGGCTCTCAGTCCTGTGGGGGTGAGCAGTGAGCAGCCCCTGCCTAGCTGCAGCTTCCTCAACAGCCTCTAAAGAGGTCAAGCCAGCTGGGCTAGGGGGAGAGGAGTCCCTGCCCATGGCAGGGGGCTTGGAGCTGGATGGTCTTGAAGGTGCCTTCCAACCTAAACCATTCTGTGGTACCATGATTCTATGAGGTGAGCACAGCCTGCACAGGACCCCCCACAGCTGGGGAGGGTTGGGTCTGGTGCTGGTACCATGGAAGGGACATGGGGACAGCACTTGAAGAAAGGGAAGCTGGGCCTGGCTACCACAGAATCACAGAGTGTTAGGGGCTGGAAGGGACCCCCAGAGATCATCCAGTCCAAGCCCCCTGCCAGAGCAGGAGCACCCAGGGCAGGTCACACAGGAACACAGCCAGGCAGGTCTTGAACATCTCCACAGAGGGAGACTCCCCAGCCCCCCTGGGCAGCCTGTGCCAGGCCTCTGTCAGCCTCACAGGGAAATAATTCTTCCTCCTGTTCCCATGGAACTTCCTCTGCCTCAGCTTCCCCCACTGCCCCTTGTGCTGGCATTGGGCATCACCCAGCAGAGCCTGGCTCCAGCCTCTGGGCACTCCCCCTGCACATCTTTATCACCAGCAATGAGGTCACCCCCAGGCTCCTCCTCTCCAAGCTCCAGAGCCCTCAGCTCCCTCAGGCTCTCCTCCTGAGGAAGATCTTCCTCTCCCTTCAGCATTTTCATGGCTCTGTGCTGGACTCTCTCAAGCAGTTCCCTGAGGTCCTTCCTGACCTGAGGGGCCAGAACTGGACACAATATTCCAGATGTGGCCTCAGCAGGGCAGAGCAGAGAGGGAGAGGAGAACCTCTCTGGACCTACTGCCCACAGCCCTTCTAACCCACCCCCAGGATCCCACCCTGAGGGTTTTTTGTGTTTTGTTTTGGTTTTTTTTTACCATGTCCCTTCTTGGGGAGCCTGCTGACACCCCCATGTGCCATCCCTGCAGGATGTGTGATGCAGGGGAAGGTCTCTACACCTTCCAGACACAGGAGGGGGAGCAGATCTACCAGCGGGTGCACAGTGCCACCTTGGCCATCGCCGAGCAGCACAAGAGGGTCCTGCTGGAGATGGAGAAGAACGTCAGGGTGAGCTCCAGACCACCCTGGGAACATGGTGGGGGGGTGGAGGGGGGATTGAGGGTGCCCTGTGTGCCCCCTCAACCTCCTCTCCTCTGCTGCAGCTGCTGAACAAGGGCACTGAGCACTTCTCCTACCCCTGCACCCCCACCACCATGCTGCCCCGCAGCGCCTACTGGCACCACATCACCGGCTCCCAGAACATGGCTGAGTCCTCCACCTATGCTGGTGAGTGTCCTTGTGCCCCAGCCAGGATGCTAGGGCTGGAAGGGAACCTCTGGAGAGCTTCCAGTCCAACCCCCTGCCAGAGCAGGACCATGGAATCCAGCACAGGTGACACAGGAACACATCCAGCCAGGGCTGGAAAGGCTCCAGAGCAGGAGACTCCACAACCTCTCTGGGCAGCCTGCTCCAGGGCTCTGTCCCCCTCCCAGTGCAGAAGTTCCTCCTCCTGCTGAGGTGGAACCTCCTGTGCTGCAGTTTCCATCCATTGCCTCTTGTGCTATGCCAGGGCACAGTGAGCAGAGGCTGTCCCTGTCCCTTCCTTCCTGCCCCCCAGCCCTCAGCTCTGGATAGACATTGAGCAGATCCCTCTCAGCCTTCTCCTCTGCAGACTCAGCACCCCCAGGGCTCTCAGCCTCTCCTCCCCAGGCAGTGCTGCAGTCCCTTCAGCAGCCTTGGAGCCCTCCCTTGGACTCTCTCCAGCAGATCCCTGTCCCTCTGCAGCTGGGGAGCCCAGAGCTGGATGCAATATTCCAGCTGTGGCCTCCCCAGGGCAGAGCAGAGGGGGAGGAGAACCTCCCTGGCCCTGCTGGCCACCCTCTGCTGAATGCCCCCCAGGACCCCCTTGGCCTTCTTGGCCCCCAGGGCACATTGCTGTGCCATGCAGAACTTGCTGCCCAGCAGCACTGCCAGCTCCTTCTCCTTGGGGCTGCTCTCCAGCAGATCCCCTCCCAACCTGTCCTGCTGCAGTTTCTTCTTCCTGCACAGCTGCAGGACTCTACACTTATGCCCCCTGCCCTGCAAGCCCCCTGGGTCACTCCTCCCCACCAGCTGCCCCCAGCCCACCCTCTGCTCCATCCCCAGGGGAAGCCTACCCAGGTGCCCAGGCCAGCTCGGACACCGACCTCCTCAACAGGTTCATCTTGCTGAAGCCAAAGTCCTCCACAAGTGACCAACCTGCAAGCAGGGAGCCCACAGCAACCCCATGAGCTGCCAGCTGGAGGGGCTGGGGAGGAAGCAGGAACCACAAGGAGGGTTCCTTATTTCTTCCCTGAGGAGGGGCAAGGATGCAGGCAGCTGCCCCCTCCCCGCCCCGCCAGGAGGGACCACGCTGGGGCATCCTCCGTGCCAAGGTGGTGCCCTGGCCTGCCAGTGGTGGAGGTGAGGGCTGCTCAGCCCTGACTTGAGACTTGGAATCTACTGAATTAATCAGAAGAGATTTTTTTGTTCTGTTTTCCCCTTCTCACACAAAGTGCAGACCTGGTGGCTGCTGCAGAGCCATGCCCAGAGGATTTTTGGTTTTGACTCTCGTGGAGCCAGCTGGGAGGCAGAGATGGGGCAAGGAAGGAGGGGGGGAATGAAGAAATTTGGGGTTTGTTCTGCAAGGGGGTCAGGCAAGGCTGGAGCACCACCCTGCCAGCACTGGAGGAGGAGGATGCTGTGCCAGGTTGGAGGTGCAGGCTCCCTGGGGGTGCTGCTGTGCCAGGTTGGAGGTGCAGGCTCCTTGGGGGTGCTGCTGTGCCAGGCTGGAGGTGCAGGCTCCTTGGGGGTGCTGCTGTGCCAGGTTGGAGGTGCAGGCTCCTTGGGGGTGCTGCTGTGCCAGGTTGGAGGTGCAGGCTCCCTGGGGGTGCTGCTGTGCCAGGTTGGAGGTGCAGGCTCCCTGGGGGTGCTGCTGTGCCAGGTTGGAGGTGCAGGCTCCCTGGGGGTGCTGCTGTGCCAGGCTGGAGGTGCAGGCTCCCTCTGAAGAGTGGGGGTTGCTCCTGGGGCCACCCCAGCACCCCTGAGCTGATTTGTTTGTTGTTTGTTTGTTTGTTGCACTTCTCCAAGCTATTCAGAACTCTTGCTGTAGAATTGAGATGTCTCAGGAGAAACTGAGTTTGCTTCCAGAGGAGCTGGCTGGGGGTGAGCAGCCAGGCAGAGCTGAACCCCCTCTCTCCCCACCAACCCCCCTGACTTTCCTAGGCTGCCCCCCACCCCAGGGACCCCTTTGCTCCTCCACTCACAGCTGCTCCTCTGGCCAGGCCTCTGCTTTTAATCTGCTGCTGGGCAACCTAGGGCCTGGTTTTGGCCAGTGGCAGCTGTCCCTCCAGGGGCAGCTTTGCAGATACAGAAGTCCCTGGGCAGAAGCTGTGCCAGTGGTGGGGGGCAGAGCTCTGTTTCCTCTGTGCATTCTCAGTCCTTGCTCTCCCTTCTCACCCACCAGGGTGCCCAAGGGGGTGGGGAGCTGGACTCCACCTGCTGGACTCCAATTGGTTTGGTTTCCTAAGTTCTCCTTATTTATTGACCTCCTTTTTTGAAGGGCTAACTTCTTCTTGCTGTTGCAAAACCTTGGGAGTCTTTCTTTTGGGCTGGGTTTGGTTGGGTGCTTGGTGGTGGCTTTCTTTCTGCTCCAGGTCCATGTTTTTGGGGGAGGGGGGGGACACAAGGAGTGTGGTGGGAACCTGTGGTCTGTAAATAGTGTCTTGGCTTGGTGTATAGCTGGTGGCTTGAGTGGGGGGGGATGGTGGCACTGGAGGAGGGGGTGGTGGCACTGGAGGAGGGATGGGTGGCATTGGAGAAGAGGTGGGTGGCATTGGAGGAGGGGTGGGTGGCATTGGAGGAGAGGTGGGTGGCATTGGAGGAGGGGTGGGTGGCATTGGAGGAGGGGTGGGTGGCATTGGAGGAGGGGTGGGTGGCATTGGGGAGGGGTGGGTGGCATTGGAGGAGGGTGGGTGGCACTGGAGAGGGGTGGGTGGCATTGGAGAGGGGTGGGTGGCATTGGAGAGGGTGGGTGGCATTGGAGAGGGGGGGTGGCATTGGAGAGGGTGGGTGGCATTGGAGAGGGTGGGTGGCATTGGAGAGGGGGGTGGCATTGGAGGAGGGGTGGGTGGCATTGGAGGAGGGGGGGGTGGCATTGGAGGAGGGGTGGGTGGCATTGGAGGAGGGATGGGTGGCATTGGAGAGGGGTGGGTGGCATTGGAGAGGGATGGGTGGCATTGGAGGAGGGGTGGGTGGCATTGGAGGAGGGGTGGGTGGCATTGGAGGAGGGGGGGTGGCATTGGAGAGGGGGGGGTGGCATTGGAGGAGGGATGGCTCCCTGCAGCACACTGCCCCTGGGGGTATGGAGTTGGGGGAGGGAGGGAAGCTCCCTGAGCACCTTTGGTAGCACTGAGGTGTTAAGCTGCTGCTCTTTTCCTGGCTCTCCACACACCTCAGCTGGGAATAAAAAAAAAAAAAAAAAGAAAAGAAAAAAAAAAAAAAAAGAAAAAGAAAATTTCCTATTTATTACCAAAAAAAAAAAAACAGTTTGGGTTGTCTTCTTTTTTCTGTGTGTGTTTTTGAAGGAGTTGCTGAGTGAATAAACAACCCTTACCCACCCTCTTCCTCTTGGTCTGCTCCATCCCAAGGTGCTGGGGAAGTGCCTGCCAGGGAGAAAAATGCTGATGGAGGAGGAGCAGGGCGGAGGGGGGAAGGTTTCCTACAGCTCTTGGCAGCCACTGTGGCTCCTCACAGCTTTGTTCTGCCTCCAGCCACCACCAGGACACTTCAAGTGAAGGGCAGAAAATAGCTGGAGAGGGGAGAAGGGTGGAGTGAGTTGAAGCAACCCCCAGGGAAATGATGCCAGCACAGCACTGGCACTGCCCTGTGGCTGTGCCAGGGCAGTAGTGGCTCCAAGTACCCAGGCAAAGGAGTTTTGAGGCACTCTTGCCTCCCAGCTCTTCCAGAGTGGTGCCACTTCAGTTGTCTGTGCCCTGACTGGCTGGCAGAGCAGCAGGGAAACAGCCACCCCAGCCTGGGCAGAGCTCCCTCCAGGGCCAGGCCCTGGGAGCTGTGCCAGGCTTGAGGACAGCAAAGCAGCAGCCTGGCTCCTCCCTGGAGCTCCCTGGGGCTGCTCTTCCCAGCAGGAGCACCCAGGCCTGCTCCCCAAGCCCCACAGCCATGCTAGGATGAGCACAGTGGCACACATTCACTCCTCTCCCCCTCTCCTTCCCTCCCTTCCTCCCTCCCTCCCAGCCACCAAGGGAAGGAAGCAGGAGATTTCCACAGGGAAGTGCCACAGAGAAGCTCATCCCAAGTCCTGCCAGAGGGGAGGAGAAAGGGTGAGCTGGACAACTCCAGCAGGATGGAGCCCTTCACCTGCTGCCACAGTGGGCACAGTTTGGGAGCACTTCAGGGAAGTGATTGCCCCTCTGGCCTGGGCACTGCTGAGGCCACACCTCAAATCCTGGGGTCAGTTTTGGGTCCCTCACTCCAAGGAGGACATTGAGGAGCTGGAACAGGTCCAGAGAAGGGCAACCAAGGTGGGGAAGGGTCTAGAGAAGAGGGCTGGGGAGGAGCAGCTGAGGGAGCTGAGGAAGAGGAGGCTGAGGGAGACCTCATTGCTCTCTACAGCTCCCTGAGAGGAGGTTGGGGTTGGGCTCTGCTCCCCAGTCTCAGGTGATAGAAGGAGAGGAACTGGCCTGGAATTGTGCCAGGGGAGGCTTAGGTTGGAGAGGAGGCAAAATTTCTTTGCTACAAGAGTGGTGAGGGATTGGCAGAGGCTGCCCAGGGAGGTGGTGGAGTCCCCATGCCTAGAGGGGTTCCAGAAACTTGGATGTGGCACTTGTGGCCATGGTCTGCTGGCCATGGTGGGGTTGGGTTGCTGCTTGGACTGGCTGATCTGGGAGGGCTTTTCCAACCCAACCACTTCTATGCCTCTGTGACCTGCACCAAGCTCCTGCCCAGCCCTGCTCTGTGGGCACAGTGGCAGCTGCCAGTCAAGGTTACTAATGACAGACTCCCTCCCCTCCCAGCTCCTAACATAAAGATTATGCAGGGCATGGGCAGAGCCTGCTTCAAAGCAGTCTTTAATCACAGCTAAGCCTGACTGGCCCCAGCTGGGTTCCCCTGCAGCATCTCCCCCACGCCCAGCCTCCAACAGCTGCTTGGAGCACAGTGCTGGGTGGGTGCTGGAGGGGGTTCTGCTCCCCTCAGGGGATGATGTCAAGAGCAGCAAGCAGTAGGAGGGAGCTTGTTAAGTTCATGGCTGCTGGAGAGAAAGGTAAAGGATGTGACCTCTCCTCCTGCAGCCCTGGAGGAGCTTTCAGGGATGACAGAAGGTGAGGGGGAGAGGGGGAAAGGTTTTATTCAGCCATGCAAATCAGGTGGGGTTGTGTTAACTGAGGAACACACTCCCCACACCCCCAAAGGCCACGTGGCCAGAATCCAAAACTCTGGGATCACTCAGAGACAAAGCCCAGAAGATGTTCACCAATTCCCTCCCTGCTCCACCCCCCACATCACGAAGGCTTGCCCTGGGCAGCAGCCTGGCTGGGGCGAGGCAGAGGGAGGTGGGGGAGGCACTCCGGGGCTTCTCCACCACTCCCACCTCAGCAGTGTCTCACAGGAGGCCACCTCAGTTTATGGTGAGGACATCACTCTGAATCTCATGGCTCAGCTGGGTCTGGAGGTCGCTCAGCTTCTTCTTGAGGCCGGAGAGGGCGGAGAGGACGATGGTCTCCGGGCGCAGGGAGCCGCAGGACTCCACGTTGTAGTAAAACCTGAGGTGACAAGGCCAGGGCCTGAGCCACCACCTGCCCTGCAAGGTGCTCTGCCAACCCACACAGCACCCCCCCAGCACCTCCTGACTGCTGGGGCAATCCCACCCTGACTGCTGGGGCATGCTCAGCCATAGAGTCCCAGATGTGCCAGCATGGAAGGCAGCCCAAGGACCATCTGGGCTGAGCTTTGGTGGAGTTGCAGTGAGCTGGCTCCAGCAGCCTGGCAAGCTGGGGCTGAAACCTGCCCAGTGGAGGGCAAACCACTGCTTCCCCTGGGAGAGGATTCCAGTCTCTGGCTGTGCTCAGGGGGAAACATTTCCTTCTGGAGCCCAATGGGAATCTCCCCAGCAGGACCTTGCCCTCCTCACCCCTTGTCTCCTCCTTGTACCAAGGGAGTCTCCATCCTTGCACTGCTCCATGGTGAGGTCTCCCCCAGGCCTTCTCCTCTTCTCCAGGCTGAACTAACCCAGCTCCTCCCAGCCTGTCCTCACCTGGCAGAGGGCTGCCAGTTCTCTCCTCATTCCCATGGCCCTCCTCTGGACACCATCAGCATCATTCCCCTCCCAGCCAGGCCACAGCCAGCACAGGGAGGCAGGATTAGATGACCTCAGGAGGTCCTTTCCAACCTCTACCATTCCCATAATTCCATGGCTGGAAAGCTGCTGGGATGCACCCAGCTGGTGTCCAGCATTTTGCAGCTGCAGCAGCACCTCCAGCTTCCTACCTACCTCTCTGGCTTCCCATTGGGGTCGTAGGGAGCCTGAGCATCCTCCTCGTCGATCTCTGAGTACTCACTCTTGGGCCTGGAAGCAAAGAGCAGGGAAGGGCAGCACAGAGCCCATGGCCCCCCAGCCCCCAGGCAGGCTGCAGCTGAGCCCCCAGCCCCCAGGCATGGCTGCAGCTGAGCCCCCAGACCCCAGGCATGGCTGCAGCTGAGCCCCACAGCCCCCAGGCATGGCTGCAGCACCAAGCACTGAGGCTCATGGCCAGGAGACACAGGAGCAGACCTCCTGCATGGAGTCACAGGGAAAACAAAAAGGCCATTCCTAGCTCCCCCAGTAATGGCACAGTCACCCAGCAGTGCAGGAGGAAGAGCATCAGCCCCACTCTGCCCAACCTGGGAGAGCCCTCTGCAGGGTACTGTGGCTCCATCCACCCACACTGGCACACAGGCTGGCAGGTCCTTAACAGCAAAGGGATGGGGATCAGAGGTTCACAGAAGGGTTTGGGTTGGGAGGGACCTTCAAGATCCTCCAGTTCCAGCCCCCCTGCCATGGGCAGGGACACCTCCCACCAGCACAGCTTGCTCAGGGCCTCATCCAGCCTGGCCTGGAACACCTCCAGGGAGGGGGCAGCCACAGCCTCCCTGGGCAACCTGTGCCAGTGTCTCCCCACAGCTGTCCCAGTGAGTCCTGTCCTGATGTTCTGCACCTCCACTGCTCTAAACCCATCAGTACCACAAAGATGATCAGGGGGCTGGAACAGCTCTGCTACAAGGACAGGCAGAGGGGGCTGGGGGTGCTCAGCCTGGAGGAGAGGAGGCTCCAGGGAGACCTCAGAGCAGCCTGCCAGTACTTGAAGGGGGGGCTACAAGAAGGCTGCAGAGGGCCTGTTTGCAAAGGCCTGCAGTGATAGGACCAAGGGCAATGGTTTGCAATGAGAGCAGAGCAGATTTAGATGGGATGTGAGGAACAAGTTCTGCACCAGGAAGGTGGCTGAGGCCTCATCCCTGGAGATGTTCAAGGGCAGGCTTGGGAAGGCTGTGAGCAACCTGATCCAGAGGACAATGCCCCTGCTGACTGCAGGAGGGTTGGACTGGATGCCCTTTGGAGGTCCCTTCCAACCCAAACCAGGCTGTTCCAATGCCTGGCAACCCTTGCAGCAAGGAAATGCTCCCTCAACCCCAACCTCACCCTCCCCTGGCACACCTTCAGGCCAATTCCCTCTCCTTCTACCCCCTGCCCTACACTTGCGCAGGGAGGAAACAACAGCGGCGAGGAGGAACAGGAGGCAGAGCAGTGGTGACAGGACTTGAGGGGAGGCCATCAGGTGACCACCAAGCAGTCCAGATGGCTGCTGGCAGGCTTTCTGCAGTGCCCACCCCAGAGAAAGATGAGGCCATACCACTCCTCTGGCTTGGGGTACACGGTGTGCCTCAGCGCGTTGTCAGGGTCGTACTCGAAGGCCACTCCGGCCGTGGGGTTCCACTTGGCATGCTCCTTGCCAAAGCCCTTCTTGGCATAGGCTCTGAGCCTCAGCTCCTGCCCCTTCCTCAGCTTCACGATCAGGATGTCTGCAGGGAAGCACAGGCTGGTCACAGACAGCTGCAGGAGACTCTGAGCAGCACTGGAGAGAGCTCAGCTGAAGCTGCAGGGAGCCCAGCATGAGAGAGAGACATGGAGCTGGGGGAGAGGGTCCAGAGGAGGCCACAGAGGTGAGCAGAGGGCTGGAGAATCTCCCCTGTGGGGCAGGCTGGGAGAGTTGGGGCTGTGCAGCCTGCAGAAGGATCCAAGGAGAACTTATTTCAGTATCTGCAGGGGAGCTGCAGGCAGGCTGGGGAGGGACTGTTCAGAAGGGACTGTGGGGATAGGCCCAGGGGCAATGGTTTGGAAGTGGAGCAGGGCAGAGTTAGGTTGGAGCTCAGGAGGAAGTTGTGCCCAGGATCACAGGATGCCAGGGGTTGGAAGGGACCCAAAGAGATCATCAAGTCCAAGCCCCCTGCCAGAGCAGGGTCATAGAATCCAGCACAGGTCACACAGGAACACATCCAGCCAGGGCTGGAAAGTCTCCAGAGAAGGAGACTCCACAACCTCTCTGGGCAGCCTGCTCCAGGCCTCTGGGACCCTCACAGTGAAGAAGTTCCTCCTCCTGCTGAGGTGGAACCTCCTGTGCTGCAGCTTACATCCATTGCCCCTTGTCCTAAGCTGTGCAGAGTGAGGCTGGGCAGACACTGGCACAGGTTGCCCAGGGAGGTGCTGGAGGCTCCATCCCTGGAGTCATTCAAGCTCAGCCTGGCTGTGTCCCTGGGCAGCCTGCTCCAGCTGGAGCTGTCCTTGCTGCCTGCAGGGGGTTGGGCAGGATGCCCTTGGAGGGTCCCTTCCAACCTCCCAGCAGCCCAGGTTGCTCAAGGCCTCATCCAGCCAAGCCTTGAACACCACCAGGGAAGGAGCATCCACAGCCTCCCTGGGCAACCTGTTCCAGTGCCTCCCCAGCCTCACTGAAGTTCCTGGGATCCTGGAATGTCTCAAGAAAGGTGTCCAGCAGGGCTAGGGAAGTCCTTCTACCTCTCTACTCTGCCCTGCTGAGACCACAGCTGCAATCCTGTCTCCAGTTCTGGGCTCCCCAGTTCAAGAGAGACAGAGACCTGCTGGAGAGAGCCCAAGGGAGAGCCAGGAGGATGCTTAGGGGACTTGAGCATCTCCCCTGGGAAGAGAGACTGAGAGCCCTGGGGCTGTTTAGTCTGGAGAGGAGAAGGCTGAGAGGGATCTGATCAATGTCTATCAATATGTGAGGGGTGGGGGTCAGGAGGAGGGGGCCAGGCTCTTTTGTGTGGTGCACAGTGATAAGCCAAGGAACAATGAGTTCAAACTTGAACACAGAAGATTTCAGCTCAACATGAGGAGAAACTTCTTTAAGTGAGGGTGACAGAGCCCTGGAGCAGGCTGCCCAGGGGGGTTGTGGAGTCTCCTTCTCTGGAGACTTTCCAAACCCACCTGGCTGCATTCCTGTGCAGACTACCCTGGGTGATCCTGCTCTGGCAGGGGGGTTGGAGCTGGTGATCTCCTTGAGGTCCCTTCCCACCTCTGAGATACTGTGAGCCTGTGAGGCTGCTAACAGCAGTGAAGCACCACCTACCATCCTGCTCCACGTAGTCGTTGGGGTCGTTGTCCCTGCTCCGAGATGTCACCTGCAGCACAACAGAGGCAACAGCATTCAGGCCCAGCTCAGCTTTTCAGCTGCCTACAGAAACGAAGAGCCTGCAGACAGCCACTCTGAAGCCTGATTTTATGCCATAGATTCATAGAATGGTTTAGGTTGGAAGGCACCTTCAAGATCATCCAGCTCCAACCCCCCCTGGGGGACACCTCCCCAGCTGTGCAGGCTGTGCTCACCTCATAGAATCATGGCACCACAGAATGGTTTAGGTTGGAAGGCACCTTCAAGACCATCCAGCTCCAAGCCCCCTGCCATGGGCAGGGACACCTCTCCCCCTAGCCCAGCTGGCTTGGCTTCTGGGAACAGACCCAGCCCACCCTCTTTAGAGGCTGTTGAGGAAGCTGCAGCTAGGCAGGGGCTGCTCACTGCTCACCCCCACAGGACTGAGAGCCTTCCAGCCCAGCCCAGTGCCACTGCCTGGTTCTGTGACACAGCCCAGAGTCCCCCCAGGGCTGCTGCCAGCTGACATGCAGCACTCTCAGCACCTCAGCTGAGCTAAGCAAGGCCAGCAGCCTACAGCTGGGCTTTGCCTAGGCAGAGACTGACAGCAGCCCCCAGCAGCAGCCTCCACATGGTGCTGACAACCAGCTGTGGCCTCAACAGCATTTTACAACACTCCCTGTGAAGTCCTTTTGCTCTTTTCTGCCCTCTTCTCTTCTTGCTCCCTCTTTTCTCCCCTCTTCTCTTCTTGCTCCCTCTTTTCTGCCCTCTTCTCTTCTTGCTCCCTCTTTTCTGCCCTCTTCTCTTCTTGCTCCCTCTTTTCTCCCCTCTTCTCTTCTTGCTCCCTCTTTTCTCCCCTCTTCTCTTCTTGCTCCCTCTTTTCTGCCCTCTCCTCCCTCCTTGCTCCCTCTCTTCCATGGCCTTGCTGGGGAAATCTCTATTTTGACAACAGGAAGGAGGGAGGCAGTGGGGAAGGAGGAGAACGGTCCCCCTGGATCCATCCAGAGGGGGAGTCTGAGGAGTTTCTGTGCTGCTCATAAATTGTAAATCTCTCTCTCTATTGTACACCTGTTGTATATTTTGTACACACTTCCTATCTTTCAGCTTTCAGTCTGCCTGGAAAAGAAGAGCTTCATTTGCTTCCAACCCCAAACCGAGCTAAGTCTGAACCATTTATTTCGGGAGGGTTTAGTTTTCTCCAAGTTTGGAAGGGAGGGGTAGGGTTAGGGTGGCAATTTCAACCACCACAATATGCTGGCCTGAAGAAGAGCAGAGAGAGGGGAGGTGCTGCCAAGCAGAGGGCTGGCACTGACCGGAATGACTCGGGGGTTGTTGGAGATGAGGTCGCGGGAGGTGACGTGCCGAGTCTGGTCCTCGTTGCACCTCACGTCCAGGGTGAACTCCACAGAGCACTCTGGGCAGAACTCATCACAAGTGCAGTCCTGGGACACACACACAGAGGGCAAAGACTTTCACACCAAACCTCTCCCAGCAAGCAGTTAGAGTTTCCTAGCAAGATACAGTGGATACTTGCTGCCCAGAAAGGCAACTGAGAAATGGCTGTACACGGTCCTGCAGTTGGGGTGCAGGGCTTGAAAGCAGCCCTGAAGGAAAGGCCTTGGGGGTGCTGGGGGAGGAGAAGCTCAGCAGGAGCCAGCAGTCAGCACTTGCAGCCCAGAGAGCCAAGCAGAGCCTGGGCTGCAACAGGAGAAGTGTGGCCAGCAGGGCCAGGGAGGGGATTCTGCCCCTCTGCTCCACTCTGCTCAGACCACACCTGGAGCTCTGGGTCCAGTGCTGGAGCCTCTGTTCCAGGAAGGCTCTGGAGGGGCTGGAAGGTGTCCAGAGAAGGGCCAGGAGGAGGAGCAGAGGGCTGGAGCTGCTCTGCTCTGAGGACAGCCTGAGAGAGTTGGGGTTGTGCAGGCTGGAGAGGAGAAGGCTCCCAGGGGACCTTCTGGTGGCCTTGCAGGCATCTGAAGGGGGCTCCAAGAAAGCTGGGGAGGGACTTTGGAGGGTGTCAGGGAGTGACAGGACTGGAGGGATGGAGCAAAAGTAGAAGTGGGGAGATTCCGAGTGGATGTGAGGAAGAAGTTTTACACCATGAAGGTGGTGAGAGCCTGGCAGAGGTTGCCCAGGGAGGTGGTGGAAGCCTCCTGCCTGGAGGTTTTTGCAGCCAGGCTGGAGGTGGCTGTGAGCAACCTGCTGTGGTGTGGCCATGGCAGGGGGGTTGGGACTGGCTGAGCCTTGAGTTCCCTTCCAACCCTGACAATTGTGTGACAAAGATCACCCAGCAGCACCAGAGAAGCACCCAGAAGGTTTGGCTTGACTCACTCTGGAGTACTGCATCTTATCCACGATGTCATCGCTGGTGAGCGGGATGAGACCTGTGGGAAGAAGGAAATGAGAGGAACATCTGAGTGAGGCCAGAGCAGCACTGAGCCTCCTGCCATCTGAGCAGGGGGGCAGCAGCCACCTGGCAAAGATGATCATTATGGTTGGAAAAGACTTTTAAGATCAAGTCCAATCTTCCACCCAACACCTCCATGTCCCCAGGTGCTACATCTACTCATTTTCCTGAGCACCTCCATGGATGGTCACTCCAGCACCTCCCTGGGCAGCCTATTCCAATGCCTGACTACATCTGCAGCAAAGAAACTTTGCCTCATCTCCAACCTAACCCTCCCCTGGCACAATTTCAGGCCATTTACTTTTGTGCTGTTCTTAGTTACTTGGGAGTCCAACCCCAACCTTACTCCAACCTCTTTTCAGGCAGCTGTAAGGGAGCAATGAAGTCTCTTCTCAGCCTCCTCCTCTTCAAGCTAAACAATCCCAGTTCCTTCAGCCTCTCCTCACCAGAGCTGCTCTCCAAACCCCTCATCAGCTTTGCTGCCCTTCTCTGGGCAGGCACCTCCATGGCTTTCTTATCCTGCAGTGTCCCAAACTGGACACAGCACTCAAGGTGTGTCCTCACCAGTGCCCAGCACAGGGGCACCATCACTGCCCCAGTCCCCTGCTGGCCACACCATTGCTGATCCAGGCCAGGCTGCTGGTGGCCTTCTTGGCCACCTGAGCACACTGCTGGCTCATCATCAGCTGCTGTCAAGCAGCACCTCCAAATCCTGGCACTTACCCAGCCTGTGTGCAATGAATTCATCATGGAGCACGGAGGAGTTGGCATCTATCTGAACCCAGTCGATGGCTGCAGAGGGGAAAATGTCACAAGTGAGAAACATTTCTGTGGGGAAAAAAGTGGAGCAGCTCAGGAGGGCACAAAAGCATTAAGGAGACTACAGTGAAGCTGAGACAAGATCTGGTAATACACAGGATGGGCTGGAAATGGGTGAGGTGAGCAGAAGGCAGCTTGGAGACAGAGGAGGAATCATAGAATGATAGAAAGTCAGGGGTTGGAAGGGACCTCTGGAGATCATCCAGTCCAACTCCCCTGCCAGAGCAGGGTCACCCAGGGCAGGTCACACAGGAACACATCCAGGTGGGTTTGGAAAGCCTACAGAGAAGGAAACTCCACAACCTGCCTGGGCAGCCTGCTCCAGGGCTCCAGCATCCTCATACCAAAGAAGTTTATCCTCCAGTTGAGGTGGAACTTTCTTGGTTCCAGCTCATACCCACTGGTCCTTGTCCTGTCACTGGGCACCACCCAAAGGAGCCTGGCACCTTCATCCTGACCCCCACCCCTCAGCTATTGACAGACATTGATCAGATCCCCTCTCAGCCTTCTCCTCTCCAGCCTAAACACCCCCAGGGCTCTCAGCCTTTCTCCACAGCAGAGCTGTTCCAGTCCCTTCATCATCCTCATAGGCTCTGTTGGACTCTCTCCAGCAGTTCCCTGTCCCTCTTGACCTGGGGAGCCCAGAACTGGACACAGCATTGCAGCTGTGGTCTCAGCAGGGCAGAGCAGAGGGAGAGCAGAAGCAGAGGGGGGTGCTGGGCATCGAGAGACAGCAGCCCCGGCGACCGTGACCCGAGGTGAGCGACTGCAGTACCTATGATGGGCACTTCTGCGATGAACACTCTTCGGATGGAATTCGCCACCCTGCGGGAGGGAAACAACCCTGGTTACCCGGGAGGGAACGGGGAGCTTCGCCACGAACCCGCCTGACCGGGACGGAGCCCCGCGTCTGCCTCCGGAGGCCTTGCGCAGGCAGCACCGGGGCTGTCCCGCCGCCGAAACAGCCGCGGCACGGCCGAGGTGGGGATGCCCCGAGGCGGCTGGGCCCGTCGGTACCACCCGCCTGGTCCCCGTTCCCGTCCCCACCGCGGTGCTCACGCCAGGTCGGTGTTCTCAATGATGAACTTGACGTTCTCGTCCGTCAGCTCGGTGATGCGCACCGTGGGCTGGTTGGCGTACGGCATGGCCGCCCCGCTCCCGGAGGCGCTCCCTTGAGGCCCGGCCCCGCTCCCGGCTCGCCACCGCCTCCCGGAAACGCTTCCTTGAGGCCCGGCCCCGCTCCCTGCCCACCGCCGCCTCCCGGAGACGCTCCCTTGAGGCCCGACCCCGCTCCCGGCTCGCCGCCTCCTGGAGACGCTCCGTTGAGGCCCGGCCCGGCCCCGCTCCCGGCCCGCCGCCGCCTCCCAGAGGCGCTGGAGGCTCGGCCCCGCCCCGCCCGGTCCGTCCCTGTTCCTGTCCGTGTCCCCGTCCTGCTCCGCCCCATCCGCCAGCGGTGCGCCCCCAAAAGAAGTCCGTGCGTGGCTGGAGTGAGGTTTTATTGGTGCCGGGGAAGGGTCGGATGCGGCCAGCCCTGGCTCCGCGCCCTCGGCTCACTCATCACCGGCGCTGGTTCAGCCCCACCAGGTTGCGGATCTGCGGGACAGAAGGCGTTAAAGAGCGATGAGGCCGGCGGAGAGGCAGCGCTCCCCGGGACGCGATGGCCTCTGCCCAGCCCTGCTGGTTACACGTCTGGATCCAGGCTTCATTGCTCTCTACAACTCCCTGAGAGGAGGCTGCAGGGAGGTTGGGGTTGGGCTCTTCTCCCCAGTCTCAGGTGATAGGAGAGGAACTGACCTGAAATTGTGCCAGGGGAGGGTTAGGTTGGAGAGGAGGCAAAATGTCTTTGGTGCAGGAGTGGTGAGGGATTGGCACAGGCTGCCCAGGGAAGTGGTGGAGTCCCCATGCCTGGAGGTGCTCAAGGAAGGTGTGGCCATGGCACTTGGGGCCATGGTTTGCTGGCCATGGTGGGGTTCGGTTGCTGCTTGGACTGCCTGATCTCAGAGGCCTTTTCCAACCCAAACAATTCCATGGTGTGTTTCTGAGGAGCTTCTGAAGTGATTTTAAAAGCCTGTGAGAGATGCCAGCTGAGAAATAGTCTGGAGAGGGAGAAGGCTGAGAGGGATCTGCTCTATGTCTATCCAGAGCTGAGGGCTGGGGGGCAGGAAGGAAGGGACAGGGACAGCCTCTGCTCACTGTGCCCTGGCATAGCACAAGAGGCAATGGATGGAAACTGCAGCACAGGAGGTTCCACCTCAGCAGGAGGAGGAACTTCTGCACTGGGAGGGGGACAGAGCCCTGGAGCAGGCTGCCCAGAGAGGTTGTGGAGTCTCCTGCTCTGGAGCCTTTCCAGCCCTGGCTGGATGTGTTCCTGTGCTGGATTCTCTGGTCCTGCTCTGGCAGGGGGCTTGGACTGGAAGATCTCCAGAGGTCCCTTCCAACCCCTAGCATCCTGTGATCCAGGGAAGGCAGAAGTGTCAGGGCTGGATTTGAAGAGGAAAGCAGAACTCCTGCCTTGGAACACTTCCCAAGGAGCTGAGCCCAAGATTATTTCTCTGTCTTCTTATGGCTTTCCAGTATCTGAAGGAGGCTACAAGAAAGCTGGGGAGGGACTTTGGAGGGTGTCAGGAAGTGATAGCACTGGGGGGGATGGAGCAAAAGTAGAAGTGGGGAGATTGAGATTGGATGTGAGGAAGAAATTCTTGCCCAGGAGGGTGGTGAGAGCCTGGCAGAGGTTGCCCAGGGAGGTGGTGGAAGCCTCCTGCCTGGAGGTTTTTGCAGCCAGGCTGGAGGTGGCTGTGAGCAACCTGCTGTGGTGTGAGGTGTCCCTGGCCATGGCAGGGGGGTTGGGACTGGCTGAGCCTTGAGCTCCCTTCCAGCCCTGACAGTTCTGTGATTCTGTATCCCAGAGGAAGTGCAGTTCCCTCTGTACCAGGATGCTACCAGGAAGAGGATGAATTCTTGGAAGGGCACTGCAGGCAACTGGAACAGCTTGAGGGAGTCACCATGCTGTGGCTCAGGGACAGGTGCCACCTCCTACATGTCTTCCCACCCTAACCTTCTGTCACAATCTCCAGTGAAGGGACTGGCAGAGTTAGAGATCTTGTGACAAGCAGTGGAGGGCAGCTGTATTTACTCAGATCACCTCTCATCCCTGAAGATCACCCTGCTGCTTCAGGCTTCATTTTTTTATGCTCTCTTCCAACCTCTTTCACCACAAACCAGTGAACTTCCAGTCCTCCCTTGAAAGGCCTCTACAAGAAAGCTGGGAAGGGACTTTTTACAAGGGCTTGCAGTGGTAGGATGAGAGGGAATGGATTGAAGCTTGAGGAGGGCAGATTGAGACTCGAGATGAGGAAGAAATTGTTGGCAGTGAGTGTGGGGGAGACACTGGCACAGGTTGCCCAGGGAGGCTGTGGCTGTCCCCTCCCTGGAGGTGTTCCAGGCCAGGCTGGATGAGGCCTTGAGCAAGCTGGGCTGGTGGGAGATGTCCCTGCCCATGGCAGTAGGGTTGGAACTGGCTGATCTTGAAGGTCCCTTCCAACCCAAACCATTCTGTGAATCTGTGAAGTAACCCCAAAGTACCCAGGAAAGCATCCTCACAAGTTCTGGAAGACAACTCTTTGTCCTGCTGTCCTCTAGACTTGGGAGGGAAAACCTGCTGGCCCTCTGCATGGAGAGACAGAACTCTGCTGCTCTCAGCACTACTTACAGTCACTGCAGCTCCCATCAGGCCCTGCACAACTGCTTCTCCAGTTGACTGTACCTAGGAGACACAAGAACATGACCTTTGGCTTTCTTCTGGACATATCTGATGGAGAAAGGTGGTGCCAGAAGCCAAGCACTGCAGACAAGCAATGGCCAGAGACAGAATCATGGAAGAGATTCCCTGGGGAACATCCCTGAGCATGGGTTAGGCTGGTGCAGAGGGCACCTATGGTCACTTAACCAGAGAACACTTCTTGGTATTGAACCAACAGCATTCATGTCAGCTCCCAGCACTACAAGGAGCTCCCTCAGCAGATGTGTGGCCTGCAGGACTGGGAATACAATCATAGAATGGTTTGGGTTGGAAAGGACTTCCCAAGGTCATCCAGTCCAACCCCCCTGCAGTCAGCAGGGACATCCTCCACTAGATCAGGAGCATTGTTGAGCTTCACCTTGAATATCTCCAGGGATGGGGCCAGGTCTGCCTGCAGGGGCAGCTGGCAAGAGGGGGAATGCTGCATGTGCAGTGTGACCTGGACAGGCTGAAGAGCTGGGTGGGGAGAAATCAAATGAAATCCAACAAGGGCAAGTGGAAAGTCCTGCATCTGGGGAACAGCATGGATCAGTACAGCCTGGGGAGCAATCTGTTGGAGAGCAGCTCTGGGGAAAGGGACCTGGGAGTCTTGGGAGGCAACAGGATGCCCATGAGGGAGCAATATGCCCAAGAAAGCCAATAGCTTCCAGGGGTGCATCATGAAGAGGGTGGCCAGCAGATGCAGGGAGGTTCCCCTGCCCTTCTACTTTCCCCTGGTGAGGCCACATCTGGAGTCCTGGGGTCAGTTCTAGGCTCCTCAGTTCCAGGATGGCAGAGACTTGCTGGAGAGGGGACAGCAAAGGGCTCCAAAGCTGCTGAGGGGCCTGGCACAGCTCTGCTGTGAGCAAAGGCTGAGAGAATTGAGGCTTTTAGCCTGCAGAAGAGCAGCCTGAGGGAGATCTCCTCAGTGCTCAGCAATACTGCAAGGGTGGCTGGCAGGAGGGTGGCACCAGGCTTTTTGCAGTGGTGCCCAGTGACAGGACAAGGGCTGAGGGGCACAGAGCTGACCAGCAGAAGTGCCACCTAAACATGAGGAGGAACTGCTGGGATGTAAGGCTGGCAGAGCCCTGGAGCAGGCTGCCCAGAGAGGTGCTGGAGCCTCCATCTCTGGAGACATTCCACACCTGCCTGGAGCTGTTCCTGTGTGTGACCTCCTCTTGGTGACCCTGCCTTGGCAGGGGGTTGGACTGGATCATCTCCAGAGGTCCTTTCCAAGGCCTGGCACTCTGTGGTTCTGTGAAATGCCATCTGTAGCACTGGCACTGAAGTGCTGCAGCTCTGCCCTCCTCTCCAGGTGTCCTCCTCCACACTTCACCTCTGGGCTCTCAAAACCTCACATAGCAGATGAGATTTTTTTTTTTTTTGCCCTGGGGGATTCTTTTCTACCTTTCAGAAGTTGTAAAGCTCCCAAACCCACCTGGATGCATTCCTGTGTGACCTCCTCTTGGTGACCCTGCCTTGGCAAAGGCGGGGGTGGGATTGGATCATCTCCAGAGGTGCCTTCCAAGCCCTGTGTGACTCTGTGTGCCCTGCCCCTGGCATTACCTGCTCAGCTGTGTTGCTCATGTTCATAGCATCAGCTACTCTGTTCTCCAGGAAGTGCCAAGTGTCCTCGAAGTCCTGGGATGAATCCTGCATCATCACCAGCTCCGAGGTGTTGTAGATGGCAGTGAGCACAGCCCGCCGTGTGTACCAGTTGAACTGCAGGGGCAAGACAGCAGAGAGGGGGGCAAGGGCTGACCTGAATGCACAGCAAGGACACCAGATGGCACCCAGCTGGGTGGCTGTGTCCATCTGCTAAAGCGTAGGGAAGCTTTGCACTGGGATCTGGACAGGTCAGAGCCAGGGGCTAAGGCTGATTGTATGAAGTTCAACAAGGCCTAGGGCCAGGGCCTGCACCTAGGTCACAACAACTCCAGCCCTGGGGATCTGTGGTTGGAAAGCTGCAGCTTGGAGAGGGGCCTGGGGGTACTGTTTGATAGTTGACTGAACATGAGGCAGCAGTGCCCAGGTGGCCAAGAAAGCCAAAGGCATCCTGGCTTGGGTTAGCAACAGGGTGGGCAGCAGGGCCAGGAGGTGCCCATCCCCCTGTGCTCAGCTCTGGGGAGGCCACAGCTCAAGTGCTGTGCTCAGCTCTGGGCTCCTCACTCCAGGAAGGACATTGAGGGGCGGGAGCCTGTCCAGAGCAGGGCAAGGAGGCTGGAGAAGGGCCTGGAGCCCCTGGGCTAGAGGAGGGGCTGAGGGTGATGAAGAGGAAGCTGAGGAAGACCTCATGGCTCTGTGCAGCTGCCTGAAGGGAGGTTGGAGTGAGGAGGGGGCAGTCTCTGCTCCTTGGTGGCAAGGGACAGGAGCAGAGGAAACGGTTCCAAGCTGCACCAGGGGAGGTTCAAACTGGATGCTAGGAAATATTTCTTCCAGGAGAGGCTTCTCAGAGATTGGAACAGGCTGCCCAGGGCAGTCTTGGAGTCACCATCCCTGGGGGTGGTTAAGCAGCTGTGGACCTGGTGCTTAGGGACATGGTTTAGGATTGACCTTAAACTGGGTTGAAGGTTGGACTGGATGAGCTTGGAGGCCTCTTCCAGCTGGGGGTTTGCTGTGATTCTGTGACACTGCTCAGGCAAGCAGAGCAGAGAAAGGCAAAGCAGCAGGCACCCTGCACATTCCTTCCTCTCTTCAGCTCTGGAACTCAGCTCTGCTGATGCAGTGGGCCACCAGCCAACACCAACACCTGACAGCACAGCTGCTCCCATGGCACCAGGCAAAAGTCACAGGTCTAAAGCTGAACAACCTCCCCCCAGCCACCTGCTTTTGGCTGAAAGCAGGAGCCTGCAGCAGGACACAAGGAATTCTCTCATGTGCAGCCAGTCTGTGTGTGTGTATGGGGGGGAGCAGCTCTGCTCTCCAGGCAGCTGAGGTTCCAGGTCTGAGCAGCTGAGAAATGGCTGCATCCAGTCCTGCACTTGGGCTGCAGGGCTTGAGAGCAGCCCTGAAGGAAAGGCCTTGGGGGTGCTGGGGGAGGAGAAGCTCAGCAGGAGCCAGCAGTCAGCACTTGCAGCCCAGAGAGCCAAGCAGAGCCTGGGCTGCAGCAGGAGAAGTGTGGCCAGCAGGGCCAGGGAGGGGATTCTGCCCCTCTGCTCCACTCTGCTCAGACCACACCTGGAGCTCTGGGTCCAGTGCTGGAGCCTCTGTTCCAGGAAGGCTCTGGAGGGGCTGGAAGGTGTCCAGAGAAGGGCCAGGAGGAGGAGCAGAGGGCTGGAGCTGCTCTGCTCTGAGGACAGCCTGAGAGAGTTGGGGTTGTGCAGGCTGGAGAGGAGAAGGCTCCCAGGAGACCTTCTGGTGGCCTTGCAGGATCTGAAGGGGGCTCCAAGAAAGCTGGGGAGGGACTTTGGAGGGTGTGAGGGAGTGATAGGACTGGGGGGGATGGAGCAAAAGTAGAAGTGGGGAGATTGAGATTGGATGTGAGGAAGAAATTCTTCCCCAGAGGGTGGTGAGAGCCTGGCAGAGGTTGCCCAGGGAGGTGGTGGAAGCCTCCTGCCTGGAGGTTTTTGCAGCCAGGCTGGAGGTGGCTGTGAGCAACCTGCTGTGGTGTGAGGTGTCCCTGCCCATGGCAGGGGGGTTGGAGCTGGCTGAGCCTTGAGCTCCCTTACAACCCTGACAGTTCTATGATTATAAGTGGTCAGAAGGTGCAAAGGGAGGACAAACTGGAGAACCTCTCCTAACCTCCACAGTTAGCTCCTAACCCCCACAGTGGACTCCCTATCACAGCTTCCCAAGGAATCTCCCCTAAGTGGTCAGAAGGTGCAAAGGGAAGACAAACTGGAGAACCTTTCCTGACCACCATGGTGGCTTCCCAACAAAATTCCTCTAAGTGGTCAGAAGGTGCAACCAGAAGACAAACTGGAGAGCCTCTCCTAACCCCTACAGTTAGCTCCTAACCCCCATAGTGAGCTCACCAGCACAGCTTCCCAAGGAATCTCCCCTAGGTGGTCAGAAGGAGCAAAAAGGAAAACTGGAGAACCTTTCCTAACCCCTGCAGTGCTGAGGAGACTCTAGAAGCAGCTCAGGGCAGACAGTGACTCCAGTTGACTTTCCTAGTTCCCAAGGAACTCAGAGTCCTGCAATCCTCTTCTGCTTTTATTCCCTTAATTTTCCTGTCCTCTCCTTTCTTTTTCACTGCAGCAGCTCCTCTTTTATGTACAGATAAAAGCAGCTTATTAAAAGTAGTTTGCTGGGAGTTGTTCATTCAGATTCCCCCCCTCCCCCTACATCTCTATGAATTAAAAGTCATTTTATTAATTACTTTAATTAAGGTTAGAATTTCCTTTCCTTTCCTGCCAGGAAAGATGAAAGCTTTAATCATCTGAACTCAAAATCCCTCACTTAATACTAAACCAAATTCTGAATCCAAAATCCCTCACTCAATACTAAACCAACTTCTGAACCCAAAATCCCTCACTCAACACTACCCCAACTTCTGAACCCAAAATCCCTCACTCAACACTACCCCAACTTCTGAACCCAAAATCCCTCACTCAACACTACCCCAACTTCTGAACCCAAAATCCCTCACTCAACACTACCCCAACTTCTGAACCCAAAATCCCTCACTCAACACTACCCCAACTTCTGAACCCAAAATCCCTCACTCAACACTACCCCAACTTCTGAACCCAAAATCCCTCACTCAATACTAAACCAACTTTTGAACCCAAAATCCCTCACTCAACACTACCCCAACTTCTGAACCCAAAATCCCTCACTCAATACTAAACCAACTTCTGAACCCAAAATCCCTCACTCAATACTAAACCAACTTCTGAACCCAAAATCCCTCACTCAACACTACCCCAACTTCTGAACCCAAAATCCCCACAATTTTGTCTTCAAAAAAGCATTTCAAACAGCCCTGGAAATCAGATCCTTTTGATTTGCATTAATCCCATTGGCACTAATTTGCACTCAGTCCTATGGGGTTCCTGAATGTCTTTTGGAAATTCAGGCTACAGCCCATAAGGGCCCTTGGGTGCTTCTGGAGAAAAACTTCTTTGCTCCACAATTAGGTTGTTTCAACCCAGAGCTTTGTTCAAGTGCACAATTCTGTTCGTTGTGCTGGGGGAATCACAGGGCTGGAATTATCAAGTCCACAGATCATCCAGTCCAACCCCCCCTGCCAAAGGAGATCATCCAGTCCAACCCCCCTGCCCAAGCAGGATCACCCAGGGCAGGGCACACAGGAACACATCCAGCTGGGGTTTGAAAGCCTCCAGAGAAGGAGACTCCACAACCTCTCTGGGCAGCCTGCTCCAGGGCTCTCTCAAACCAAAGAAGTTTCTCCTCCTGTTGAGGTGGAGCCTCCTGGGTTCCAGCTTGGAAGCAGGCAGCCTGTAAAGCACAAAGACTTACATCTGTGGCCTGGTCTCCAGCATAGTGCAGTATGTCATCAATCATGCTGGTGAGGAGGTTGAGGCTGGAAGGGATGTTATGAGGGAGCAGCAAGATGCTCAGAGCCTGCAAAGGGAACACACAGATCAATGGGGGAGCTGGGGAGAGGAGGTCACAGCAGTAAAGCAGGCCAGCTCTGCTCTCTTGTCCCTGCTGCTGTTGACTTGTCTCCAGCTCCCACTGAGAAGTCCTCCCAGCTCTTTTTCAGCTGGCACAGGTCCTTCCACAGATTCACAGAGGGCATCATGTTGGAAGGGACCCTCCAAGGGCATCCTGTCCAACCCCCCTGCAGGCAGCAGGGACACCTCCAGCTGGAGCAGGCTGCCCAGGGACACAGCCAGGCAGAGCTTGAATGGCTCCAGGGATGGAGCCTCCAGCACCTCCCTGGGCAACCTGTGCCAGTGTCTGCCCAGCCTCCCTGGGCACAACTTCCTCCTGAGCTCCAACCTAACTCTGCCCTGCTCCACTTCCAAACCATTGCCCCTGGGCCTATCCCCACAGCCCCTTCTGAACAGTCCCTCCCCAGCCTGCCTGCAGCTCCCCTGCAGATATTGAACTGCAGCTCTGAGGTGTCCCTGGAGCCTTCTCCAGGCTGCACAGCCCCAACTCTCCCAGCCTGGCCCCATAGCAAAGCTGCTCCAGCCCTCTGATTATCTTTGTGGCTTCCTCTGGACTGGCTCCATTAGCTCCATGTCCCTTTTCTGCTGGGGACACCAGAACTGGATGCAGTACTCCAGGTGGGGTCTGAGGAGGGCAGAGGAGGGCAGAGGAGGGCAGAGGGGCAGGATCCCCTCTCTCCACTGCTGGCCTGGCTGCTTTGGATGCAGCCCAGGATGTGGTTGGCTCTCTGGGCTGCAAGTGTCCATTGCTGGCTCATGCCCAAGCTGCAGCATTTGTAGGTTAGTTTCAGTCTGGCAGCTGAGCTCAGCTGAGTTTTGAAAGCTTCCAGAGGAGACTCCATAACCTCTCTGGGCAGCCTGCTCCAGGGCTCCCTCCCACCAAAGAAGTTTCTCCTCCTGTGGAGGTGGAGCCCACAGCATCCCACTCAGCTCCAACAGCTCTGTGCTTTGCCCCCTCTGAGCTGCCTTTCCAGGCACCTAAACACAGCACAGGCTGAGCTGCCTCCCACTTGTGCTGTGCCCCTGCAGGCAGGCAGTCAAAGCTCTCACTTCTCTTTGAACCCAAAGCAGTCACCAGGGGCAGAACAACCACCCATAAAGGCCTGCTGGGGGATCCTGCAGCCTTTGAACATAGCAACACACTGCCACACACAAACCACCCTGCCCAAGACAAACTATGGTAATCTGGAACAAACCCAGGAATCCTCTCTCCTCTCTCTGTGAGGAGCCCTGGATTCAGCTGTCCAGAGAGCAGCAGTGACTCTGGGCAGCAGAGGCTGACTCTGTAACCACCACCACCCTTGCAGCCCAAGGTTTGGAACTCTGCTTGTTCCTGTGGCTACAACTCAATTCCCTTCCCACCCTGGGACAAGTGACATGAGACTGAATTCTGGACTTTGAAGCACTGAGCCCTCTGAAATCACAGATCCAGCCTCAGGCTGCTGAGGGTTTGGCACAACAAGGTTCCAGTGCAGCCAGCACAAGGCTGCAAGGAGCCTGCCTGCAGACTGGACCAGATGATCATAGATTCATAGAATGGTTTGGGTAGGAAGGGACCTCAGAGATCAGCCAGTTCCAACCCCAGGGACACCTCCCACCAGCACAGGGTGCTCAGGGCCTCATCCAGCCTGGCCTGGAACACCTCCAGGCAGGGGGCAGCCACAGCCTCCCTGGGCAACCTGTGCCAGTGTCTCCCCACTCTCACTGACAACAATTCCTTCCTCATCTCCAGTCTCAGTCTCCCCTCTCCCAGCTCCAAGCCATTGTCCCTCATCCTGGCACTCCCAGCCCTTGTCCAAAGTCTTTCCCCAGCTCTCCTGGAGCCTCTTCAGGTACTGGAAGGCTGCTCTGAGGTCCCCCTGGAGCCTCCTCCAGGTTGAACAGCCTCACCTCTCTCAGCCTGTCCACACAGGGAAGGTGTTCCAGCCCTCTGAGCAACTTTGTGGCCTCCTCTGGACCCTTGGGGTCTCTTCCAGCCTGGCATTCTGTGTGATCCTGTGACCCTGCAAACAGGGCTGAGCAGAGGGCACAGGTCATCCCCTGAGGATCCCAGATGGGTGGGGTGAACCATGGAGAGGTTTGCCTTTCCAGAACTGCAAGAAACAGCTGTTCTAAGGACACCTTTTAACTGCCTCCTTCCAAGCTTGCTCTCCTTTTGAGGGCTACAAATCATCTGAAGCCACTAAGGGTTTAATTTACAACCTTGAACTGCTCTGGTGTAGAGACTACAGATTCATAGGATGGGTTGGGCTGGAAGAGACCTTCAAGATCATCCAGTTCCCAACCCCCTGCCATGGGCAGGGACACCTCCCACCAGCTCAGCTTGCTCAAGGTCTCATCCAGCCTGGCTTTCAACACCTCCAGGGAGGAGGCAGCCACAACCTCCCTGGGCAACCTGTGCCAGTGTCTCACAGTGTTTCAGACAGACACAAGCACAAAAAAAGAAGACAATTTTGACATTGATGTTATACCTGGGGCCACTTCTCAATATATGGGATCAGCATCCTCAGCCTGGCTTCCAGAGCATCTCTCAGGAACTGATCTATAGGCTTCCTCCTGGGTGAAGAAAACAAAAAAGTAGGAAACTCCAACAAACAAGAAACTACACCACACAAAAGGGAAACCACACCACACAAAAGGGAAACCACACCACACAAAAGGGAAACTACAATGGTGTTGTGTGACAGGACAAGAGGCAAAAGGCACAGTGTGGAACACAGCAAGTTTCACCTCAATTTGAGGCAAAACTTTTACTCTAATCATGACAGAGCCCTGGAGCAGGCTGCCCAGAGAGGTTGTGGAATCTCCTTCTCTGGAGACCTTCAAGAACCACCTGGACATGTTCCTGTGTGACCTGGCCTGGGTGATCCTGCTTTGGCAGGAGGGTTGGACTCAATTGATCTCCAGAGGCCCCTTCCAAACCCTGCCCTTCTCTGACTGCATGAGATGAAGAACATCCAAGTTAAACTCAAGTTGAACTTGAAAGATCAATCTCTTGCCTGCCCCAGCTGGGTATTATGTCACCTTCAGGCTTCTGGTCCAACTCTGCACCTGGTAAGGCCATTTTATGTGGGGAAATGACACCTTTGACTTCAAGTATCTGTGTCCCCAGTGGCCTCTTGTTTATCCAGCCCCCAAAGCCTGCCAAAGAAGATGTCTTTCATACCCAATACTCACTCTGCTTCACCCAGCTGCACTTGCTTCTGTTCCTGCTTCAGCAGCTCAGACAGTTTGGTGTTGCACTGAGACACGAAGTGCAGGACCAGTTCACTCCCATCACTGTGGAACATCCCTGCAGCAGCTACTGAGAGACCCAGGGTCTGCAGGGAAGGGAGAAGCACAGAGCAGGTCAGACACTGCTAAGCAGGATCCTGCTAGGAAACAACCCTGCACTGATTGCACAGCTCACAGAATTAACCAGGCTGGAAAAGACCTCACCAAGTCCAACCTCTGACCTAACACCATCCAATCAACTAAAGGTATAAGAAGTTAAACAAAGCAACACTGCACTCCAAAGTGCTTCCTGGGCATGTTTTCCTCTCTTTAGGATCATTACATCCTCCTCATCACCACCATCAGGGTCTGCACTACCTCACTACACCCTGCCTCAGCTAACTCTGGCAGGGTTATCCTGGACACATTCCTGCCCAGTACCATTTGCATCACCCAAGAGTATGTGGGGGAAGCATGCAGGCCTGGCTGTCTTTGGCCTTCAGCTCCATCCAGTTTGCAACTGGTTCCTTGCTTCTCTCCCCACATACCTTGGCTCCCTCTGCAATGGCTTCTGCAGTCCAGCCACGTTCGGGCACAAAGTCCAGCGCTGCTGTGAGGATTCGGTGCTGCAGCTGCTCCTCGCTCTCATAGTCCTCAGACTCCTGGCCCCCCTGGCCAGTGTAACTATGAGAAGGTATTGGTAGAAGTGAGGGGAAGGTCACCACCAGCCACCAGCAACCTGGGCTCTGCCACTCACTCGCTGCCACGCCTGGAGAGCTGCTCAGTAAAAACTTCGCCTTCTCCTTCCCTTTCAAGAAAAAGGATTCTTAAGGAACCTTTGCCATGAAAGGAGAAGAGAAAAAAAATAAGAGAGGGCTCAGTCCTGGAGACCAACCAGCCTCAGATTCCCCTTCCTTTAAAAAAAAAAAAAAACAAACCAACCAAACCCTAAACTGTTAAGAATTTCCAAGGGCTGTTTTATAGTTTGTGGACAAATTTATGCCCAGATGTGGTGTGGACTGACATCAAAATCCAGAAGTGAAGGCTTGTGCTTTGCAGGCCACAGAGGTTCCCTCTTGAATGCAAGTCCCATCCTGTCTCCATGTTGGGCAATGGAATTTGCACTGTCACAGCAAGCTGCTCTCCAGCTGCTGCAGTCTGAGGCTCTACTACCTCTGGCTTTTGTTGTCTCTATGTTTCAGGTGCGAGTTCCAGGAAAGCAAAGCCTCTCAATCTCCCTAGAAATAGCTACTGAGTTACCTGGGGTGAGGGCCCTGAGGTTCCTGTTCCGGCTGGTAATCGTTTGGATGCAAATCAAACTGAGAGGAAGGCCCAAAGGGTTCCTTCTTCTGCTCATCAGAGCTTCTCCTCAGCACAGCTGAGGCCTGGAGAGCACGCTGAGGGGGGCACAGCTGCCACCTGACCACTGAAAGGGAAACCAAGAGAGTCAGGCAGCGAGGAAGCACAGAAAAGAAAGGTGAAGAGGAGAGAGCTGCAGTAAACACAGCTGAAGAGAACAAGACATTCCTAGAGCCAGCCTGTTTTTACACTTCCAAGAAGTGTTCCTCTCAGCCGGGCTCACATGTACTGGATGAAAATAAAGAGGAAATCCCCCGTGAGGGAAAGAAGCAGGCAGCTGGCACAGGCTGCAAGTAAAAAGGAGTTTCCCAATCCTGGACTGGAAACAAAACATGCACTGCCTCCCCTGGAGCACAGCCCCTCTCCTTTTTTACTCCCTGATGAAGGAGGGGAGTTAGAGGGAAGGTGCTGAGCCCTGAGCCTGGAGCAAGAGGTGAGTAACACCCTGGAGGAGTGCTAGTAGATGTGAGTTTCTCAAGGGCAACCCAGCATCTGGCCACAGTTGCTCTCTAAGAATTTCTCATTTAACTGCAGTGAGGTTTGGAGTTTTTGTTAATAGGCTTGGCTGGCACGGCCCACACTGAAAAAAAAACCCCACACGACCAAAGCACCCCCGCAAACCCACCTCCTCCTCAAACCTACCTCCTCCTCAAACCCACCTCCTCCTCAAACCCACCTGCCCAAACCCACCTCCCCTAACCCACCCCTCCTCAAGCCCACCTCCCTCTTCAAACCCACCTCCCCTAACCTCTAACCCACCCCCCCCCAAAGCCACCTCCCTCTTCAAAGCCACCTCCCCCTCAAACCCACCTCCCCTTCAAACCTCCCTCCAACCCACCCCCCCAAGCCCACCTCCTCTTCAAACCCACCCCCCCCCCTCCAACCCACCCCCCCAAGCCCACCTCCTCTTCAAACCCACCCCCCCCCTCCAACCCACCTCCCCTTCAAACCCACCTCCCCCTCAACACCCTCCCCTCAAACCCCCCCTGCTCCAGTTCCCTCACAACGCTGCCTGGGGCAGCTTCAGGGCCAAGGAGGTGCTAGGGGCCAGGCAGGCACCAAGCCCGCTGGAGGGGGATCTCCTCCCACTGCACCCTGCACTGCACTCTAGAAAGGGACCCTCACAGGCCAGGCTGTGCCCCTTGAACCTCCCAGGCCACCTGGGGCCCACGTCCGCTGCTGGCAGCCAGGCCTCAATCCGGCTTCACAGCATCATAGAATCATGGCCTGGAGCCGGCCTCAAGCCTAGGACTGCGACGGGGCCTGAGCCTGGAACCGGCCCCGCGGCCCCAGAGCGCCCCCTGGTGGCGTCCTGCCTCTGCCCTTCACCTCACCTTCCCCCGCCTCGCCGGTCCCCGCCCTGCCCTGCCCGCCGCGCCCCTGACAGGGGCACGGGCACGAGCATGAGCGCACTCCCGTCCCGGTCCAGCCGCGCCCCCTTCGCCCCCTCACCCGCACGGCCTCGCCACAGCCTCCAGCCCGCCCGCCGCAGGCTGCCCGCCGCCGCCATCTTGGAAGCGGGCAGAGGGCGATGACGTCTCCGGGGGCGGAACGTGGTGGTGACGGCGTCAGACCGGGACGAGGGGAGAGGAGCGGAGCGGAGAGCGGCCGGAGGTGAGTGGGGCTGGGGGCGGTCGGGGCTGTGCCCGAGGTAGAGCTGAGGGCAGGCAAGGGGGCGAGGGGCAGAGACCAGAGCCGAGGGCAGGCAGGGAGCGGGGGGCAAGGACTGGAGCCGACGGGCAGGGACCGGAGCCCAGGGTAGGCAGCGGCGTGAAAGCGGGGGAGGGGGCAGGCTCCGGAGCCGAGGGCAGGCAGGGGGCGAGAGGTGGGGACCGGAGCCGAGGGTAGGCAGGGGGCGAGAGGTGGGGACCGGAGCCGAGGGCGGGCAGGGGGCGAGAGGTAGGGATCGGAGCCGAGGGCGGGCAGGGGGCGAGAGGTAGGGATCGGAGCCGAGGGCGGGCAGGGGGCGAGAGGTAGGGATCGGAGCCGAGGGCGGGCAGGGGGCGAGAGGTAGTGACCGGAACCGGGGGCAGGCAGGGGGCGAGAGGTAGGGACCGGAACCGGGGGCACGCTGTGGGCGAGAGGTAGGGACCGGAACCGGGGGCACGCTGTGGGCGAGGGGCAGAGACCGGAGCCGAGGGCAGGCAGCGGGACAGGGCTGCTTCTTGCCCAGGCCCTTGTCCCCTTTTGTCCTCTCAAAAAGCCTTTCTCGGGGCCTGGTCCGAGGCGGCCGCCGTGGCGGGTGGGACATTGCTCCCCGTTGCTCCTTGTCCCTGTGAGCCGGTCCCTGCTGGGTGATTCGGGGGCTGGGGGATGTGTTTAGACTCCTGAGCTGCCGCGGGGCCCGGGGCGGTTGTTGCCCTCAGGCTGGGGCTGCGTCCCGGGCCGCTGGAATGCCCCTTGAGCATCACAAGGTAGGGAAGGCTCTGGAGGCTTTCCTGCTGTGCACTGTAGCTCTTCCATCCGTCGAAGCTGAAAAAAAAAACCCTCCAGCAGGGTCTCAGGCACCCTCCTCGCCCTGTTTTGGGCAGGGGTGTTCCTCGAGGGCTGTTAGAAGCATGTGGAGGGAAGATAAGGGCTCTGCCCCCACAGCCCAGCATGGATCCAGCCACGGAGCCTCCTCCCTGGCGTGGTGGGGATGCTGCTGGTGTGGCAGAGGAGAAGGACTCCTTGGTTCCTCGGTGCCCCCTGGCCAGACAAGCCTGGGGGTGGTGGAGCCAGCCAGGTCGTGGCAGTCTGGAGCTGGAGGTCAAGAGAGGGGATTCTGCCCCTGGGCTCTGCTCTGCTCAGACCTCACCTCCAGTCCTGCCTCCAGCTCTGCTGTCCCCAGCAGAAGGAGGACACAGAGCTGTGGAGTGAGGCCAGAGGAGGCCACAAAGATGCTGCAAGGGCTGGAGCAGCTCTGCTGGGAGGCCAGGCTGAGGGAGCTGGGGGTGTGCAGCCTGCAGAGGAGAAGGCTCCAGGGGGACCTCAGAACTGCCTGCCAGGATCCTACAGGAAGGCTGCAGAGGGGCTGCTTGTGCTGGGAATGCCAAAAGTGCTGGGGGCAGTTGTCTTTAATGTCTTTGTCAGTGATCAGGATGAGGGAATGGAGAGCAGCCTCAGGAAGTTTGCAGATGGCACCAGGTTGGGTGGGTCTGATGGATCAGCCAAGGTCAGCTGTATGAGATCCAACAAAGGCCAAGGGCTGAGTGCTGCACCTGGGCCGTGACAGCCCCAGGCAATGCTGCAGGCTTGGGGCAGACTGGCTGGAGAGCTGCTCTCTGGAGAAGGACCTCGGGGTGCTGGTTGACAGCAGCTGAAGATGAGCCAGCAGTGTGCCCAGGTGGCCAAGAAGGCCACCAGCAGCCTGGCTTGGATCATCCAGAGTGTGGCCAGCAAGTCTAGGCATGTGATTGTCCCTGTGTCCTCAGCACTGGTGAGGCCACACCTTGAGTGCTGGGTCCAGATTTGAGCTCCTCACTCCCAGAAGGACAGTGAGGGGCTGGAGCAGTCCAGAGAAGGGCAACCAAGCTGGGGAAGGGCCTTAAACACAACTCTTGTGAGGAGCAGCTGAGGGAACTGGGATTGTTTAGTCTGGAGGAGAGAAGGCTGGGAG
Source organism: Indicator indicator (assembly GCF_027791375.1). Classification (NCBI taxonomy): domain Eukaryota; kingdom Metazoa; phylum Chordata; class Aves; order Piciformes; family Indicatoridae; genus Indicator; species Indicator indicator. The sequence goes on from NC_072028.1 coordinate 20,686,175, forward strand.
GAGACTTCATTGCCCTCTACAGCTCCTTGAAAGGAGATTGGAGTGAGTGGGGGTTGGTCTCTTCTCCCTAGTATCAGGTGATAGAAGCAGAGGAAACAGCCACAAGTTGTGCCAGGAGAGGTTCAGGTTGGAGATTAGAAAGAACCTCTTCCCAGAAAGGGTTCTCAGGCCCTGGCCCAGGCTGCCCAGGGAGGTGGTGGAGTCTCCATGCCTGGAGGGGTTTCACAGCTGCCTGGATGTGGTGCTGAGGGAGGTGGTTTAGTGACAGTGGCTCAGCAGTACTGGTGGCACTGTGAGCTCTGAGGGAGTGGTTGGGACTTGATGGTCTCCAAGGTCTCTTCCAACCTCGCCAGCTCTGTGATCCTTCATGCCCTGTAAATGTCAGTCTGTGATGGCTCTGTGCTGCCCATCTCCAGAAGATCATCCCCATTTGCTCACAGGGTGTTAGGGGTTGGAAGGGACCTCTGGAGAGCTTCCAGTCCAAGCCCCCTGCCAGAGCAAGACCTTAAAATCCAGCACAGGTGACACAGGAACACATCCAGATGGAGTTTGAAAGGCTCCAGAGCAGGAGACTCCACAACCTCTCTGGGCAGCCTGCTCCAGGGCTCTGTGACCCTTACAGTCAAGAAGTTCTTCCTCACGTTGAGGTGGAACCTCCTGTGCTGCAGTTTCCATCCACTGCCTCTTGTGCTATGCCAGGGCACAGTGAGCAGAGGCTGTCCCTGTCCCTTCCTTCCTGCCCCCCAGCCCTCAGCTCTGGATAGACATTGAGCAGATCCCTCTCAGCCTTCTCCTCTGCAGACTCAGCACCCCCAGGGCTCTCAGCCTCTCCTCCCCAGGCAGTGCTGCAGTCCCTTCAGCAGCCTTGGAGCCCTCCCTTGGACTCTCTCCAGCAGATCCCTGTCCCTCTGCAGCTGGGGAGCCCAGAGCTGGATGCAATATTCCAGCTGAGGCCTCCCCAGGGCAGAGCAGAGGAACACAAGTGGATGCCCTGTGGTTAGGGCACAGCACACAGAAGTTCCTGCTGCCCTTGGCTCTTATCCTTTCTCCTGTCTGTCTCTCTGCCCTGACCTCTTCCTCTCCCTGCCCCTGCAGGTTTGGTGCAGCAGTGGGCATGGGCGAGTTCGGCATCGTGCCAGGCCAGCGCGTGGCCATCATCTGGGACAGCTCCTCACCAGTGGAAGCACTGAAGGCCTTGGTGGATAAAATCCAGGCTCTGGTGGGAGCTGATAACCAAGTCTCTGTGGAGAATGTCAACCAGCTGTGCCAGTGTGAGGATGAGCTTTGGGTTTCATCATTTTGTTGGAAGGCTGAGGGTGTTTCTGTGGTGTGAGCTGGCGTCTCACCAGTGACACCTCGGTGGCATGGACCTGCTGCAAGGGGTTCAGAGGAGGCCACAGAGATGAGCAGAGGCTGCAGAACCTCTGCTGTGGGGCCAGGCTGGGAGAGTTGGGGCTGTGCAGCCTGCAGAAGAGAAGGCTGCAGGGAGAGCTGAGAGCTGCAGCTGAAGCTCTGCAGGGGAGCTGCAGGCAGGCTGGGGAGGGACTGTTCAGAAGGGGCTGTGGGGACAGGCCCAGGGGCAATGGTTTGGAAGTGGAGCAGGGCAGAGTTAGGTTGGAGCTCAGGAGGAAGTTGTGCCCAGGGAGGCTGGGCAGACACTGGCACAGGTTGCCCAGGGAGGTGCTGGAGGCTCCATCCCTGGAGCTATTCAAGCTCAGCCTGGCTGTGTCCCTGGGCAGCCTGCTCCAGCTGGAGCTGTCCTTGCTGCCTGCAGGGGGTTGGACAGGATGCCCTTGGAGGGTCCCTTCCAACCTGATGCCATCTGTGAATCTGTGATCCTTAACCCCAACCTCTGCTAGAGCCATGCACTAGAGCCATGCTGTGTGGCAGGTTCCTTGCAGCTCCAGCAGTACCAGAGGGGTTTGGTGCTGGCAGTTGGAGGTGTTGGCAGAGGCAGGGACTGGGTGCAGGGGCAGGTCCTGCTCTGTAAGTCAGCTCAGCTGGTACAGCAGAGCACCTGCTGTGTCTCACCACTTACTGCTGTTGTCAGCTAGCAGCAGAGGGGAGGAGGGAGGTGGAAGTGAGGGCTGAAGCAGGCGCTGTGTGTGTGTAGAACTGACTCTCCTTCCTCTCCCTCCCTTGCCAGCATCCCACAGGGAGTCCAGTTTTGACGTGGTGCTGTCTGGCCTGGTGCCGGGCAGTGCGGCGCAGCACAGCGCCGAGGTGCTGGCAGAAATCGCTCGGATCCTGAAGCCAGGGGGCAGAGTCCTCCTGAAGGAACCTGTGCTGACAGACTCAGGTGAGGCAGTCCACAGCAGCCTTGCTTTTGGTGGCCACAGAGCAGGGCAGCTGAGGATCAGTCATAGAGCTGTGGAGGTTAGAAGAGACCTTGGAGATCAGCAAGTCCCAGCTGCTCACCCGGAGCTCCCAGTGCCACCACCTCCACCAAGCCTCCTCCCTTTCCATTTCAGATGGGGCTGAAATGAGAAGGACAGGAACCCTGAGCAATGTTCAGAGATTCCTGAGGGTGTCTAGAGGCAGGCCCAGGGGGAATGGTTTGGAGCTGAGGCAGAGCAGGGTTAGAGTGGGGCTGAGGAAGAAGTTCTTCAGTGTGAGGGAGGTGAGACTCTGGCACAGGCTGCTCAGGGAGGCTGTGGACAGCTCCCTCCCTGGGGGTGTTCAAGGCCAGGCTGGATGAGGCCTTGAGCAAGCTGTGCTAGTGGGAGGTGTCCCTGCCCATGGCAGGGGGGTTGGAGTAGATGATCTCTCAGGTCCCTTCCAACCTGAGCCATTCTGTGCTCTTCATTTTCCTGACACACTGACCTGGATCCCAAGTTTGGAATCCTGTGTCTCACCTGGGAGCTGTCAGATGGCTTTGCAGTCACTCTCCTATCAAAAGTGCTGTTCCTAAAACTGCATCCAAAAGCTCAGTGGATGGGCACTGGTCTTCTCCTAGGGCATGTCATGTTCAGTAGCTGCAGATATAGAAAGAGTGGTCAGGAACAGGCTGCCCAGGGAAGTGGTGGAGTCCCCATGCCTGGAGGTGTTCCAGAAACTTGGATGTGGCACTTGGGGCCATGCTTTGCTGGCCATGGTGGGGTTGGGTTGCTGCTTGGACTGGGTGATCTCAGAGGCCTTTTCCAACCCAAACAATTCCATGGTGTGTTTCTGAGGAGCTTCTGAAGTGATTTTAAAAGCCTGTGAGAGATGCCAGCTGAGAAATAGTCTGGAGAGGGAGAAGGCTGAGAGGGATCTGCTCTATGTCTATCCAGAGCTGAGGGCTGGGGGGCAGGAAGGAAGGGACAGGGTCAGCCTCTGCTCACTGTGCCCTGGCATAGCACAAGAGGCAATGGATGGAAACTGCAGCACAGGAGGTTCCACCTCAGCAGGAGGAGGAACTTCTGCACTGGGAGGGGGACAGAGCCCTGGAGCAGGCTGCCCAGAGAGGTTGTGGAGTCTCCTGCTCTGGAGCCTTTCCAGCCCTGGCTGGATGTGTTCCTGTGCTGCATTCTCTGGTCCTGCTCTGGCAGGGGGCTTGGACTGGAAGATCTCCAGAGGTCCCTTCCAACCCCTAGCATCCTGTGATCCAGGGAAGGCAGAAGTGTCAGGGCTGGATTTGAAGAGGAAAGCAGAACTCCTGCCTTGGAACACTTCCCAAGGAGCTGAGCCCAAGATTATTTCTCTGTCTTACTGTCCTGCATTCATCCCTTGCTGGCAGAGGGAGGTGGTTCAGGATGGAAGTGGGAAACAAGAAGCCACTTGCTAAGAAGATCAAGTGTCTGTGCTGGTGGTGGTTCTGGGGCACAATCTGCAGTGCTGAAACTGGGGGTGGAAGTGGCAGCAGAAAGAGAGTTTTGGCTTCTAAACACTGCCTCCTAAAGCTCTTAACTCTTCCAGGTTTCTCCCTGACCTCTCATTTTCTTCTTCCCTCCTCCTGCTTTTGTGTCTTCCAGCAAACAGCAGCAGCTTGAAGACAGCAGCCAGCCTGCCCACAGCTCTGACACTCTCTGGGCTGGTGGAAGTGAAGGAGGTGAGTGTGCCCTAAGTACCTCCAGGAAGAGCTGCCAGGGGAGATGGAGCCTCCTGGGGCCTTGCTGGGTGACAAACTTGAGTTTGGTTCCCCTGGTTTGCTGTGGATGTGTCTGGGTGCTGCCTGCACCCTGAATCACAGAATCACCCAGCTTGGAAAAGACCTCAGAGCTCATCAAGTCCAACCTAATACCCAACCCCTCCTGACAACCAAACCCTGGCTCCCAGTGCCACAGCCAAGCTTTTTATGAACCCCTCCAGGGATGGTGACTCCACCACCTCCCTGGGCAGCACATCCCATGGCCAATTACTCTTGCTGGGAAGAACTTTCTCCTCACCTCGAGCCTAAACCTCCCCTGGCACAGCTTGAGACTGTGTCCTCTCCTTCTGCCACTGCTTGCCTGGGAGCAGAGCCCAACCCCCACCTGGCTACAGCCTCCCTTCAGGGAGTTGTGGAGAGCAATGAGGTCTGCCCTGAGCCTCCTCTTCTCCAGGCTGAACACCCCCAGCTCCCTCAGCCTCTCCTCACAGGGCTGTGCTCCAGCCCCCTCCCCAGCCTTGTGCCCCAGCCCCCTCCCCAGCCTTGTGCTCCAGCCCCCTCCCCAGTCCTGTGCCCCAGACCCCTCCCCAGCCTTGTGCTCCAGCCCCCTCCCCAGCCTTGTGCTCCAGCCCCCTCCCCAGCCTTGTGCTCCAGCCCCCTCCCCAGCCCTGTGCCCCAGCCCCCTCCCCAGCCCTGTGCCCCAGCCCCCTCCCCAGCCTTGTGCCCCAGCCCCCTCCCCAGCCCTGTGCCCCAGCCCCCTCCCCAGCCTCGTTGCCCTTCTCTGGACACCTTCCAGCCTCTCAATCTCCTTCTTAACCTGAGGAGCCCAGAACTGGACACAGCACTCCAGGTGTGGCCTGACCAGTGCTGAGCACAGGGCAGGATGACTTCCCTGCTCCTGCTGGCCACACTCTTCCTGATGCAGGCCAGGATGCCATTGGCCTTCTTGGCCACCTGGGCACACTGCTGGCTCCTGTTCAGCTGCTGCCCACCAGCACCCCCAGGTCCCTCTCTGGCTGCTCTCAGCCACTCTGTCCCCAGCCTGTAGCTCTGCATGGGGTTGGTGTGACCAAAGTGCAGCACCTGGCACTTGGACTTATTGAATGCCATCCTGTTGGGCTCTGCCCATCTGTCCAGCCTGCCAAGGTCCCTCTGCAGAGCCCTCCTAGGCTCCAACAGATCAACTCCTGCCCCCAGCTTGCTGTCATCTGCAACCTTACTGATGGTGAACTCTTATCTCCTCATCCAGATCATCACTGAAGACATCTGGATGAGGAGATAGAGTCCACCTCTTGAGCTGCAGCAGCAGTGGGGAGGTTTCAGGGGGTTCAGGGTGGAACAGAGCCACTGCCTGTGCTCAGTGGAGGGCTGGGTGCTGGAATAAGGGCCTTCTGCCTGAGTCTGAGGCTGGTGAGAGGCCTTGAGCACAAGCCCTATGAGGAGAGGCTGAGGGAGCTGGGGGTGTTCAGCCTGGAGAAGAGGAGGCTCAGGGCAGACCTCATTGCTCTCCACAACTCCCTGCAGGGAGGCTGTAGCCAGGTGGGGGTTGGGCTCTGCTCCCAGGCAACCAGCAGCAGAACAAGAGGACACAGTCTCAAGCTGCACCAGGGGAGGTTTAGGCTGGAGGTGAGGAGAAAGTTCTTCACAGAGAGAGTGGTTGGCCATTGGAATGTGCTGCCCAGGGAGGTGGGGGAGTCACCATCCCTGGAGGTGTTCAAGAGGGGATTGGAGTGGCACTTGGTGCCATGGTTTAGACAGTCATGAGGTTTAGGGTGACAGGTTGGACTCGATGATCCTTGAGGTCTCTTCCAACCTTCTTGATTCTATGATTCATTCTATTCTATGATTCTAAGCTGGTGCTTTACACTGCAGGTGCAAAAGGAAGCCTTGAGGCCAGAGGAGGTGCAGGCAGTCCAAGAGCACCTGGGTTACCAAGGCAGTGACCTGCTCCTTGTTCAGCTGGAAGGCAGGAAGCCCAACTTTGAGGTGGGATCCTCAAGTCAGCTCAAACTTTCCTTTGCCAAGAAAGCAGCTCCCTCAGGTGAGGAGGGCCTGGGGGGCCTGGCTCCTGGGTGGGCAGCAGAGAGTCAGAGAGTCATAGAATGGTGCAGCTGGAAGGGACCTCCACCCAGCAGCTCCTCTGAATGGGCTGGCTGTGGTCCTGACCCAAGCTCAGCAGGACACACACCTCTGAGCCCCCCCAGCCCCTGTTCATCACACAAAAGGTTATCCCACAGAAGGCTGCACTCCTGAAAGAAGAGGAGAGCAGAAATCAGAAGTTCTGTGAGGAGGAGTCAGTCAGCCTGGTGACTGTGGATGCTGGGGGGATGATGTTAGCCCTGGAGGAACCCAAGCTGTGGAGCCAGGTGCTGTTGGGTTTGTCCCAGTCAAGATGAGTGGGGAACCAGACCTGGTGTGGCTTCCTCAGCACCCAGCAGCTCCTCTGAATGGATCACTCAGATCCACTCAAGCTTTCCACTGCGAGGCAGTGCAGCACCAAACATGAACCACTCTGAGGTGTTGCTGCCTGCCCTGCCTCTCAGCTTCCCCCAGGCCAGCTGGCCAGAAGATCCAGCAGCAGGACTGCCTCAGTGTCCATGGCTGTTCCTACCTCGTGGCAAGGGATGAAGCTCAGAAGACAGGAGGATGACTGCTGTGCTTCTCAAGGCAGCCTTGGCTCCCAAAGCAGTCATCCTCCTGTCTTCTGAGCTTCATCCCTTGCCATGAGGTCCCTGTCACATAGAATCATAGAATGGGCAGGGAGGGACCTCCAAAGCTCACCCAGTTCCACCTCCCTGCACTCAGCAGGGACATCCCCAACTAGAGCAGGATCAGTCTCTCTCCATCCTCCCTGTAGCCCCCTTCAGGTCCTGGCAGGCAGCTCTGAGGCCTCCCCACAGCCTTCTCTTCTCCAGGCTGAACACCCCCAGCTCCCTCAGCCTCTCCTCACAGCAGAGCTGCTCCAACCCCCTCCTCTGGCCCCTCTCCATCAGCTCCATGTCCTTCCTGTGCTGAGGGCTCCAGCCCTGCACACAGCACTGCAGCTGAGGTCTCAGCAGAGCAGAGCAAAGAGGCAGAATCACCTCTCTGGCAATGCTGCTCTGGATGCAGCCCAGGCTGTGCTTTGCCTTCTGTGCTGCCAGCTCCCCCTGCCTGCTCCTGGCCAGCTTCTCATCCATCCCTTGACCATGGAGACAGCTCTGGGCTGGGGAGTGCTGTGGTGAAACCTGGGAAGGGAGGCTTTCCAAAGCTGTAGGAACTCCACTTGGAGGGGGTAGCTGGGGCAAAGGCAGGAGTCACAGCTGTTCTTCCTTTTTTTTTTTTTTTTTTTTGGCTCCAGGAAAACCCTCTGTGGACCCAGCTGCTGCCAAGCTGTGGACTCTCTCTGCCAATGATATGAATGATGAAGAGATGGTATCTGGTTTTATTTGGGAGGCTTTGCTGTTCTTCCTTCTCCTTTCTTCCTCCAAATCAGTTCAGTCCTTGCCCTTTGGGAAGCTTTACAACTTCTTCTGAAAGGTAGAAAAGAATCCCCCAGGGCAAAAAAAAAAAAAAAAAATCTCATCTGCTATGTGAGGTTTTGAGAGCCCAGAGGTGAAGTGTGGAGGAGGACACCTGGAGAGGAGGGCAGAGCTGCAGCACTTCAGTGCCAGTGCTACAGATGGCATTTCACAGAACCACAGAGTGCCAGGCCTTGGAAAGGACCTCTGGAGATGATCCAGTCCAACCCCCTGCCAAGGCAGGGTCACTTAGGGAAGGTCACACAGGAACAGGTCCAAGCAGGTTTGGAATGTCTCCAGAGATGGAGGCTCCAGCACCTCTCTGGGCAGCCTGCTCCAGGGCTCTGCCAGCCTTACATCCCAGCAGTTCCTCCTCATGTTTAGGTGGCACTTCTGCTGGTCAGCTCTGTGCCCCTCAGCCCTTGTCCTGTCACTGGGCACCACTGCAAAAAGCCTGGTGCCACCCTCCTGCCAGCCACCCTTGCAGTATTGCTGAGCACTGAGGAGATCTCCCTCAGGCTGCTCTTCTGCAGGCTAAAAGCCTCAATTCTCTCAGCCTTTGCTCACAGCAGAGCTGTGCCAGGCCCCTCAGCAGCTTTGGAGCCCTTAACAAAGGGCTACAGATTTTTTCCAATGCCCAAAGAAAATGTCTGTGGCCATACCAGAGCAGTGGCAGGTGCCAGCTCCCTTCCTGTGTTCTCTTCCATGCTATGTTCCAGGATCTTCTAGACTCTGACGAGCTGCTGGATTCAGAGGATTTGAAGAAGCCAGATCCATCCTCCCTCAGAGCTCCATCCTGCAAAGAACTGGGCAAAAAGAAAGCCTGCAAGAACTGGTCAGTGCTGGGAGTGGCACACCACAGACTCAGGACATGGCTCAGGGCTGGAAAGGACCTCAGAGATCATCTACTCCAACCCCCCTGCCATGGGCAGGGACACCTCCCACCAGCCCAGGCTGCTCCAGGCCTCATCCAGCCTGGCCTTGAACACCTGCAGGCAGGAGCCATCCACAGCCTCCCTGGGCAACCTGTGCCAGAGTCTCACCTCCCTCACACTGAACAACTTCTTCCTCAGCTCCAGTCTTACCCTGCCCTGCCTCAGCCTCAAACCATTCCCCCTTGGCCTGGCTCTAGACACCCTCAGAGAAAGTTCCTCTGCAGCCTTCCTGCAGGATCCTTTCAGGCCCTGGCAGGCAGCACACAACAAGTGCTGCAGAGTCATTTCCCACCCAGCCTGAGCTGGAGGAGTGCTTCAGCACTTCCTGTGCCAACCATGGTGTGGGAGAGCTCAGTGTAGAGCTTGGAGGCCCTGGGGTGAGCTGTGGTGTGACAGGGGAGGGTTTATTGCCTGTGGGCCCAGTGCTGATGGCTCCCAACCTCTAAGCAGCAAGGTGCAGTGGACTTCTTTTGTTCTTTTCTGCAGCACCTGTGGCCTGGCTGAAGAGCTGGAGCAGGAGAAGAGGAGCTCCCAGCCCAAGTCTGCCTGTGGAAATGTAAATAGTCCTCCTGGTTCCTATCTGTGCTTTGCAGGCCATGAGTTGTGCCTAACAAGTCTGTTCTCTAGTGACTGCTCCCTAAGCTGTCCAGCCCAACCTCCCCTGCCAGGGCAGGGCACACAGAACACATCCAGGGGGGGTTGGAAGCTCTCCAGGGAAGGAAACTCCACAACCTCTCTGGGCAGCCTGCTCCAGGCCTCCAGCACCCTCACACACAAGAAGTTTTCTCCTCATGGTGGGGTGGAACCTCCTGGGTTCCAGCTTGTACCTGTTGGTCCTTGGCCTGTCACTGGGCACCACTGACAAGGGCCTGGCACCTCTTTGTTGCCACCCACCCCTCAGATACTTGTAAGCATTGATCAGGTCCCCTCTCAGCCTTCTCCTCTCCAGACTAAACACCCCCAGGGCTCTCAGCCTTTCTCCACAGCAGAGATGTTCCACTCCCTTCATCATCCTCACAGCTTCCCTTGGACTCTCTCCAGCAGATCCCTGTCTTCTCAGGAACTGAGGAGCCCAAAACTGGACACAATATTCCAGGGGAGGTCTCACCAAGGCAGATTAGAGGGGCAGGAGAACCTCCCTAGTGCTGGCCACACTGTTCTGAATGCCCCCAGGATGCCACAAGGGCACTTTGCTGTCCCACACAGAACTTGCTGCCCACCAGCACTCCAAGGTCCTTCTCCATGGAGCTGCTTCCCAGCAGGGCAAGCCCTGGGCTGTGCTGGTGCCTGCTGTTCTTCCTCCCCAGGGGCAGGGCTCTGCACAGGTGTCTGTGCTGATGCCCCCTGCTGAGGACCATCAGCATTGCCCTCTCTGAAGCTGGGCAGAGGGCTGCCAGCTGCCCCTGCCTACAGGAGATGCTTCTCTTTCTCTTGTCAGTGCTACCTGGGGGATGCCTTCCGCTGTGCCAGCTGCCCCTACCTGGGCATGCCTGCCTTCAAGCCTGGGGAGAAGATCCTCCTGAAGGAGAACCAGCTGCATGATGCCTAATGAAAGCCTCTCTGGATGTCCTCTGAAGGCCTCCTCTGCTTTCCCATCACTCTGAGGTCCTTCCTGCAGTCCTCCTCATCTCTCAACTTCATCCTCTCCAGCCCCTGCTCCTTGTGGGCAAGGGACACTGTGGGTACAGGCACTGCTGTGAGCTCACCACTTGCCACCAGCCATGGGCTGTAGCTGCTCATCTTTGGTGGGAAGTGGTCTTCTCTCTCTTCTGCTTCACCTTAGACCTTATTTTAGCTTGAACTTGATAGTGGCACAGCACAGCAGGTGCCACCAGCAGAGGGAAGCAGAACCAAGGGCCAGGTTGCCCTCCTGTTGGTGTGGCAGGACCTGGACTGCTGCTTCCCTGTGGACAGCTTTGATTGGTGACTCAGCAGCTCTGGCTCAGCTTTCAAGGTGACCTCACCAGGCTCCTGCTCTCTTGGCAATGTCAAGCTGCAGTTCCTAACCCCCTGGAGGCAGCTCAGCAGCCTCTGCTGGAGGCAGCAGCACAGGGAGGACACTTTGCAGTGAAGGCCTTGGCCAAGGCTGGCAGCCACGGTGAGTTTCCAAGGGCTGTGGGAGCCTTGCCCCTGGCATCCCTTGGTCCCACCTGGTGCCATCAAAAGGACAAAGCCTCAGATCAAGCCTGGGCTGCCTGGGCCTCCCACACCTTGCTGCCCACAAGGGCAAGCTGAGGCTGTCATCTCCCTTGGTGCTTACCTGCAGTGTCCTAGCAGTCAGAACAGAGCAATGACTTCACTTCTGGCTGAGGTGTGGTCACCCTGTGTGCCAGCTGGGACTTTGGTCACTGCTAGGGAAGCAGCCACCTGGCTGTGGCTTGAGGGAGCTCTTGATCTCTGTGCCAGGCTTGCTTCTCACCTGGGGGAGGGAGAGGAAGAAAACCCAAAGCCAGCATCTGAGCAGGGTTTGGAGCCTCTTGCTCTGCAGGATCTGACTGCTGCTTGCTGTGCTGCACTGAAGGGAGGGAGGGAGCTGGGGCTGAAGGTTGTTCTGGAAATAAAGTGACCAATACTGAAGTGGTTCTCAGTGTGCCTGACAGGGATTGCTGGAACCAGTTCTAGGCTGGGTTGTGTCTTGGGCTTCTCCCTGAATTGTTCCACTGAAGAACAGGGCTCAGGTCTGTGATGTGCTGGGCACAGAACAGAATCAAGCTGCATGTGAATGAACTTCTCCATGCAGGATTTCACAAAGAATCATTGAGTGGGTTGGGTTGGAAGGGAGCTCAAAGCTCAGCCACTGCCAACCCCTGCCATGGGCAGGGACACCTCCCACCAGCACAGGGTCCTCAGGGCCTCATCCAGCCTGGTCCTGAACAGCTCCAGGCAGGGGGCAGCCACAGCCTCCCTGGGCAACCTGTGCCAGTGTCTCCCCACCCTCACTGCCAACAATTTCTTCCTCCTCTCCAGTCTCAATCTCCCAGCTCCAAGCCATTGTCCCTCATCCTGGCACTCCCAGCCCTTGTTCAAAGTCCCTCCCCTGCTCTCCTGGAGCCCCTTCAAGTCCTGGAAGGCTGCTCTGAGGTCTCCCTGGAGCCTTCTCTTCTCCAGGCAGAACAGCCCTGGAGCCCTACAGGTCTAGCTGCAGGTCATTTCTGAAGATGTTGAACAGGACTGGCTGCAGTCCTGAGCCCTGCAGACCACCACCTAGCTCCAAGGCCTCCCAACTAGACCCTGCAGCACTATTCACAACCCTCTGAGCTCTTTCAGCCACTTCCAGAGTCCACCTCAGTGCCCAGCTCTGCTGCAGCCCAGCCTGTGAGATCTCAGCAGCATGCAAACAAGGTTCATATAAAGAAAATATCCTTTATTAGACAAATCCATCAAACCTTGGGGAAAAAAAAACAAGCAAACAAACAAAACCAACACAGTGTCAGGTAAACATTTTTACTGAAAAGGTTTTTTTTTTTCCAGCAATGCAGAAACCTTTGGAACTTGAGAACTGCAAGGAGTTTTCCTGTCTCTCCTGTTGCATGAATGAATTTTCTCTCTCCCTGCATCTCCATCTCTCTCTCCCTCTTTTCACATGAGCCATGGTGCACTGGCATGAGCAGAGTGTTTTCAACCAGTGCCATCTATCTCCACCTGGCCCTGGTGCCCACAGAGAGGAGCAGACAAGGGGTCACTGGCCCAAGCTGGTGAGGGCAAGGGGCAGAGCACCTCATAGCAGAGGGGCAAAGCCAGGAGCAGCTGTCTCCAAGGCCAGTATGTGGCACCAAGCCTCCTCCAGGGGGTTTGGCAGAGAGGTGCCAAGTTGGCCTCTCTCTGCTGCCTGAAGAAAGAACAAACTAGATGGGGGGAAAAAAAACGACCCCAGGGTATCAAAGTCAAAGAGGAAAACCCCAGAAGGTGGTCAGGTGAAGGGCAGCTCAGGTGGCTGTGAGGTTGGGCAAGCCCAGGTCACAGCAGGGCTCTGCCAGGAGCAAGCAAACTGGCAGCTGAAGCTGTTCCTGCTCCATCTTCTTCCTCAGCTTAAAGGTGGCAGCACTGCATTCACAGCTCAGGGAGGTGATGATGGCCACAGCACAAAGCAGCAGCAGCAGCCAGGGGGGAGCTTGGCAGCAGGGAGCTCTGGGTTCCAAAAAAATGCTGATTTTTTTCATGGGGTCTCATGGCCACACTGGGAGCTCTGCTGTTACTCAAGGGCAGGCACCTGGGACCACAGGGCACCTCCAACCTCCCCTGACCCTGTGCCACTGCAGCCCAAGGGCATTGATCATCCACCTGGGATGCTCAAAACCTGTTGGGCTCAGGTGCCACCCCCAGCCAAAGCTCCTCAAACAAGCCCCAAGGGGAAGGGTGAAGTACCTGGAGAGGGGAAGCAAGCAGCCAGCTCTGCCCCCCACAAAAGCTGGGAGGGGAAGAGCCTGGCTGCAGTCACAAGGCCCACCCTGGAGCTTGGCCTTGGCCCCTTGCACCTCCTGCAGCTGGAACCTGACCCCCTGGAGACAGAGAGACACAAGGCAGCAGCTCTGCAGCTAAGTGGCTCCAACTAGAGCCAGGGCCTTGGGGCAGGCAGCTCCCAGCAAGGTCTCTGCTGGCTGCTTTGGACTCCCTGCTCCACCTCTGCCTTCCCAGCAGGGTGTGGCAGGGGGGGAAGCCTCCTCCTGGGCTTCTTCCCCCTCTCCAGGGGAACAGGCTGAGAGTTTAGCTGCAGTTGGTTAGTGCAGGAATGGCAGAGGGAGAGAGAGCCAAGAGCTGAGAGGGAGTTAAGCCAGAGCTAAGCTCAGCCCTGAGGCACTGGAGGCACCACCTGAAGGAAGAGTTCAATGTCACAATGAAACTGCTTTTATTAAACCAGAAGTGTTAAAGCCAAGAAAATAAATTATTGCTATCATAGACATCTTTAGAAGACAGGGAGGCTGTTAAATCTCCAGGCTCCAGCTCAAGTATGAAACATTTCATACTACTTCTCTTAAATACCTCAGGGTCTCTTCAAGCCCTTCCCCCCACCCCCCAAAAAAAAAAAACAACAAAAAAAAAAACCCACAAAAACCAAAACAAACCCAAAACAGCTCACAGAACAAAACAGGACCAGAGACACTCAGGACAAAAATCTGTACAGCTCAGAGATGTCCAAATAATCCAGGAGTTGGGGTGGGTTGGTTGGTTGGGGGGTTTTGTGTCTGTGTCCAAGCCTCTATGTTATTTATTACTCATAAATATTGAGCTAATGACTTTTGGCTGCCTCAGGTCCCATCCAACACCCAAAGCTATTACATGTGGCCACCAGGAATCTTCCTGGGGCTTCCCCACCTGCTCCCTACAGCCAGAGGTCAGGTTTGGGGCTGTCTGCAGGGTTATGTGTGAAAGGATTTATCTTCCTGGTGAAGATTCTCCCCTCCTGCTGGTCAGAGGCTTGGGGTCTTCAGGTGGGGGGGGGTTTGAAATGGCACTCAAACCTGGAAGACAGCAGTGTGCAATGGGGTTAGACCAGCTGGACTCCCAGGGTGGAGCAGGTTCCCCCCAGCCACTCTAAGTCCTGGCCAGCAGGGATCCAGCAAAACACCTGGGAAGCAGCCAGGTCAGAGCTGTGCTTTGATGGGGAAAGGAGGAGAGCCTGGCAGGAGCAGCCTGGCAGGAGCAGCCTGGCAGGAGCAGCCTGGCAGGAGCAGCCTGGCTCTGCCCCACAGCTGCCCCTCAGGTCTGGCCCCTGGGCTGTGTGCTTGAGCCACCAACCCCACTGCCTCTGTGGCCCCTGCAAAAGCTTTGCCTGTGTCCCCTCCCTCCTAGGAAAGGTCTGGGTCTCAAATGTTAACCACAGCTGGTTGGGTTTATCTGAGCCCTGGCACTTGGAGGTCACAGGCCACCCCCAGAGTGCCAAAGCTGCCACCCCATGCCTTGAGCACCCCTAGCCCTGCCTGCCTCATCTTCAAACCCCTCTGCTGCTCCTCAGACCTAGGAGAGAGAGGGAAAAGCTGAGCCAGAAGCAGGTCAGTCTGAGTGGGCCCCAGGACAGCTGCCCAAGGGCTGCCACCCACATGTGCAGGCAGGGGTGACCAGGGCTCAGCTCTCAGCAGTGATCTCCTTGCAGGTGAGGCATGCTCCAGAGAGCAGGAGCAACATCTGCCAGCTCCCCTGGGACACACACTGAGCATGACCTAGGAGGTTCCTCTGCCTGTGATGTGCAGCTTCCCCCAGAGGTTGAGAGGAAGCTGCAGGATCAACCCAGCTTGGGGAGAACACCAGGGAGTCCCCAGGGCACTTCAGAGGGGGGAAAGGAAGAGCAGGATTTTGGCCACCAGCCATGAGAAACAGATTAGTGGTTAGAGAGGTGGGCAGCACACAGAGGGAAGCAGCTTGTCTGGGCACTGAGGACTGGGAGGTGCTTGAGCCTCTGCTACCTGAAAGGGTTTTTGCTCAGTTTGCTCCTGCTTGAAGCAGCAGAAGCCTGTTTAAGACGAGGGCTCTGTGGAAGCCATCTCCATGGGAGCTGCTCTCCTCTAAGCAGATTAAACCAGAGCCTCAGAGACAGGGTCAGGGACTGAGTGTGGCAAAACTTCTCACGGAGAAGCAGAGAGGGTGAGGTCCTCCTGACAAACCTGAGCAGCACTCAAGAGCTGCTGGAAAATCCCCTGCTGGGGGCTACTTACAACAACTGCGCTTCCTGAGGCGGGCAAGGTGTGCAGAGGGGCTCACACCATTGTCGAGGGGCTTATGGTGACCTGGCCTGCTTTCTGCAGAGGAGAGAAGCCAGCATTAGTACAGGGTTAGAGCACAGCAGCACACAACCCAGGGGGAAGAGGCTGAGAGCTGCCAGGAACCTAAAGAGGAGACATTGCTGACATCTCAGAGCGACAGGTTCCTGCTCCTCCAGCTCATTGCTCCCCCAGAAGAGGCCCCAGCCCTGCTGCCAGGAAAGGAGCTCAGCAGCACTTGTAGCAGAGCCCCAACCATCCCGGGAGGGGCTGCTCCACGCTCCCTGCAGGGGCTCTGTGCACTAAAGCTCCTGTCCGCAGCCTCCAGCACTGCAGGTCCCTTCCAGTGCCTCTCCTCAAGGATCCTGGCCACGGCAGGGGGAGGGCTCTCACAAGAGAGGGGCCTTCACCTGCCCCAGAGGAGCTGAGTCTCTGTGAGAGGGGAGAGGTCACTTCCCCACCATCACCCCGAGCCCCAGAGCAGCATCTTCAGCTCCCCTGCGAGCGGCAGCAGCCGGAGCCGGGGAGACAGGACCAGGCAGAGCGAAGAGAGAGCTGTGGCCAGCAGCAGCAGCAGCACTTACTGCAGAGATGTACTGGCTGTTGGGGAACCTGGGCTTCTCCTCCATGGCAGAACGGTGCTGGGGGCCCAGGGGGATGTAGGGTGGAGAGCCCAGGTCTTCGCAGAAGCTTTCCTGAGGGATGCTGGAGACGCAGCCACTGTCGGAGCCGCTGGAGCCGCTGCCCGACAGGCAGTGCGAGGACTCGGAGCTCTCCGTGGCTGGGGGGAGAGAGGGAGGGGGCTCTGCTCTTTAAAGGGCTCCTCCCAACCCATTCTGTGCCCACCATGACCTCTGATATCATAGAACTGTCAGGGCTGGAAGGGAGCTCAAGGCTCAGCCAGCTCCAACCCCCCTGCCATGGGCAGGGACACCTCACACCACAGCAGGTTGCTCACAGCCACCTCCAGCCCAGCTGCAAACACCTCCAGGCAGGAGGCTTCCACCACCTCCCTGGGCAACCTCTGCCAGGCTCTCACCACCCTCCTGGGCAGGAATTTCTTCCTCACATCCAATCTCAATCTCCCCACTTCTACTTTTGCTCCATCCCCCCCAGTCCTATCACTCCCTGACACCCTCTAAAGTCCCTCCCCAGCTTTCTTGGAGCCCCCTTCAGATCCTGCAAGGCCACCAGAAGGTCTCCTGGGAGCCTTCTCCTCTCCAGCCTGCACAACCCCAACTCTCTCAGGCTGTCCTCATAGGAGAGGTGCTTCAGCCCTCTGCTCATCCTCTAATCATCCAGATCCTAATGGATCTGCTTGCAGAGGTGCTGGCCACAGTAGCCCACAGATAAGCCATGCTCCTGGCCTAGGCCTCTCTCAAAGCTGCAGGCAATGAGATAACCCAGGGACGGGCACCAAGGGAGGCTGAAGATGGGTATAGACTGGGCAGGGAAGGCCAGAGAGGAGAAGACAAGGGGTCAGTGGACCAAGCTGGTGAGGGCAAGGGGCAGAGCACCTCACAGCAGAGGGGCAGAGCCAGGAGCAGCTGTCTCCAAGGCCAGTATGTGGCACCAAGCCTCCGCCGCGGGGATGCTGCAAATCTGTGGGCATCCACCCAACCCCTGCATCCCCAGGGAGCTCCCTCCGTGAAAGCCAAAGACAGAGCTGGCACAGGAAGGGGCATGGGCACGAGCCAGGGCCTGCTGTGAGGCTGGTGTGGTGCAGGGCCAGGCCTCCCACCCCGTGGCACACGTACTCAGCGAGGGCTGGCTGCTGGTCTCATGCTCCAGCTCATCCTCCTCGATGCAGGCGCCGACATCGAAGGGGCGGCTGGGGGCCAGGACGCTTGGCAGCAGAGCCTGGTCCAGGTACATGTGGAGGTTGAGGGGTCCCAGCAAGGAGGAAGAGGAGGAGGAAGGGCTGTAGGCAGCAGGGGTGCTGCCGGCGGAGAGCTGTGCCTGCGTCCTCTTGTAGGGGTTGGAATGGTCGAAGAGGGACACCGCGATGGACGCCCTGGTCCTGGCACCTGCCGGGAAACAGCCCCGAGAGCGTCCTCAGCACCAGGCCTGGCCAGCTGAGGGCGGGCAAAGGGGGCAGGCAGGGCTGGCACCTACCTCTGCCCTTCATGATGTAATCGATAGCACGGTCATTGATGGCTGCCTCGCTGGGTTTGATGTCCAGGAAGGGCTTGTTGCCCACCCCCATGGAGACCATCTCCTGCATGCGGATCTCTGGAGGGGAGGAAACCCACAGCCACGGCGTCAGCTTGGCCCAACCCTCCCTGCAGCCCCAGGCCACAGAGCCTCTGGGCCGGGCTGCTTCTGACCCACTGAGCTTAGCTCTGTCCCCTCCTTGCTCCCCTGCCCTGAGGGGGCTCCAGGGACAAGCAGTCATGCCCTGCTCTGGCCAAGCAAGCAGCTCGGTGCCATGCCACCTGCGAGAGTCCTGCCAAGCGGGAAGCCTGGGGTGGAGAGGAGGGACCCAGCCAGCCTGACTCAGGCAGATGCTACTCCAGCAGCAGCCTAGGAGAGCAGGGAGCCTCTCAGGAGCACAGCCCAAGCTCACAGGATTGGCATCTCCTGATTCTCTCATGGAATCCAGGTGGGTGTCTATGGCCACACAGAGCTTGGACCGGGCACATTGAAGCGTGCCCAGAGAAGGGCAGTGAGGAGTCTAGAGCACAACTCTCGTGAGGAGCAGCTGAGGGGCCTGGGGTTGTTCAGCCTGGAGAAAAGGAGGCTGAGGGGAGACCTTCTGGCTCTCTACAGCTCCCTGAAAGGAGGCTGGGGTGAGGTGGGGGGTCAGACTCTTCTCCCAGGCAACAAGACAGGAGCAAGGAAATGCCCTCAAGTTGCACCAGGGGGAGTTTAGATTGGCCATGAGGAACAATTTCTTCCCCCAAAAGGGTTGTCAAGGCCTGGCCCAGGCTGCCCAGGGCAGTGTTAGAGTCTCCATCCCTGGAGGGGTTTCCAAGCCGTGGAGACGTGGTGCTGAGGGCCAGGGTTTGGTGGTGCCCTGGCAGCGCTGGGTTGGACCTGACGATCTTAAAGGTCTCTTCCAACCCAAACCCTTCTGTGACTGTAAGCTCCTGAGGGGCAAGGCTGAGGGGCAGGAGAGGGCCATGGCCAGCCAAGCCCAGCGCATGCTCCTGGGGCTGCAGGCCAGCAGGGGGCTGCATGCCAGCAGAGAGAGCTGCTCGCTGCGCAGGCTCCAAACCTCCGGAGGGCTCCCGCACCTTGGGCGGCAGAGACGCCCCGGGAAGGAGCCACACCTTTATTGCGGGCTGCCTGCTGCCACAGGATCTTGGCAATGTCACTGGTCCAGGCCTGCTTAGTGTCAGCTGAGCTGGCCTGGAGGATGTAGGTGTCGCTGGACTTGCGGCGCCGGAACCAGATCTCGAAGCGCAGCCCGCTGTCCCCGCAGCTCTCCGTCAGCCCAATGTCTGCAGTCTGCCAGCAGGGGGGAGAGAGCCACCACAGAATCAATCATTGCGGCTGGAAAAGACCTCTTGAGATCACCCAGTCCAGCCTGTGACCTACGTAATGTGCTGGGTTGGAAATTCCCCACCACCCCCCCAGCATTAAATTCGCCAGAGCAGCTCAGGTGGAAGCAAATGGAAGCTGTCTATAAGCAAAACTACAACCTACAGTGGAATGCAATGAATATGGACCAAAGATGCAATATTTACAATATTTACAGGGATTTACAATTGATAAACAGCACAAGGACACACACCCCCCCCCCCCCAAGTCAAAGCCTCCAGGAGCTGCTAATA
Source organism: Indicator indicator (assembly GCF_027791375.1). NCBI lineage: Eukaryota > Metazoa > Chordata > Aves > Piciformes > Indicatoridae > Indicator > Indicator indicator. The sequence goes on from NC_072028.1 coordinate 20,705,150, forward strand.
GCTTCTCCCTCCCTGTCCCCGCTTATCCCTTTGCACACAAAAGGGTCAAGAGAAAGAGTTGTTAGAATCATAGCATCAGTCAGGGTTGGAAGGGACCTCAAGGCTCATCCAGTGCCAACCCCCCTGCCATGGGCAGGGACACCTCACACTGCATCAGGCTGGCCAGAGCCTCATCCAGCCTGGCTGCAAACACCTCCAGGGATGGGACCTCAACCACCTCCCTGGGCAACCCATTCCAGGCTCTCACCACTCTCATGGGGAAGAACTTCTTCCTCACATCCAGTCTGAATCTCCCCACTTCCAGCTTTGTTCCACTCCCCCAGTCCTATCACTCCCTGACACCCTAAGAAAGTCCCTCCCCAGCTTTCTTGGAGCCCCCTTCAGATCCTGCAAGGCCACCAGAAGGTCTCCTGGGAGCCTTCTCCTCTCCAGCCTGCACAACCCCAACTCTCTCAGGCTGTCCTCAGAGCAGAGCAGCTCCAGCCCTCTGATAGCCAAAACAATGCAGCCAAGGTCAAGCAGAAGCCAGCAGAAGTATCTCCAGCCCGAGGAAGTGAGAAGAGAGATTGTTTTGGTACAACTAGTTTAAGACCCTTGTGATGGCTGCACCCAAGGAGTGGCTGACAATGAGTCACTGTCCAAGTGGAGGCCAGGGACAAGGGGAGTCCCTCAGGGATCAGTACTGGGACCAGTCTGGTTCAACATCGTGGCTGGTGACTTGGGCACTGGCATTGAGTGCACCCTTTGCTGATGACACCAAGCTGTATGGTGCAGCAGACAGGCTGGAGGGAAGGGATCCTGCCAGAGGGACCTGCACAGGCTCGAGGGAAGGGATCCATCCAGAGGGACCTGCACAGGCTGGAGGGAAGGGATCCAGCCAGAGGGACCTGCACAGGCTGGAGGGAAGGGATCCATCCAGAGGGACCTGCGCAGGCTGGAGGGAAGGCATCCATCCAGAGGGACCTGCACAGGCTGGAGGGAAGGGATCCATCCAGAGGGACCTGCACAGGCTGGAGGGAAGGGATCCATCCAGAGGGACCTGCACAGGCTGCAGAGCTGGGCACAAGCCAACCTCATGAAGTTCAACAAGGCCAAGTGCAACTTGGGTCAGGGCAATCCCAAGCACTGCCCTAGGCTGGGCAGGGACTGGCTGGAGAGCAGCCCTGAAGGAAAGGCCTTGGGGGTGCTGGGGGAGGAGAAGCTCAGCAGGAGCCAGCAGTCAGCACTTGCAGCCCAGAGAGCCAAGCAGAGCCTGGGCTGCAGCAGCAGAAGTGTGGCCAGCAGGGCCAGGGAGGGGATTCTGCCCCTCTGCTCCACTCTGCTCAGACCACACCTGGAGCTCTGGGTCCAGTGCTGGAGCCTCTGTTCCAGGAAGGCTCTGGAGGGGCTGGAAGGTGTCCAGAGAAGGGCCAGGAGGAGGAGCAGAGGGCTGGAGCTGCTCTGCTCTGAGGACAGCCTGAGAGAGTTGGGGTTGTGCAGGCTGGAGAGGAGAAGGCTCCCAGGAGACCTTCTGGTGGCCTTGCAGGATCTGAAGGGGGCTCCAAGAAAGCTGGGGAGGGACTTTGGAGGGTGTCAGGGAGTGATAGGACTGGGGGGGATGGAGCAAAAGTAGAAGTGGGGAGATTCAGATTGGAGAGAGAAGTTCTAAACAATCCCATTGGAGAGATATCTCCCATAGGAATTAGTTTGGTAAAAAAAAATCTTCCTTTTTTTTTTTTTGGCTTCTTCACTCTGGGAAACCTTAACTTTGTGCTTCAGCTTGACCTTGGCTGCATTCTTTTGGCTAAGTTCTACCAACCCTCTGCTCTTTCCTCTTGGCCCTTTGTGTTCAGAGGGGAGGTAAGGAGAGGGGGCAGGGAGTGGGAAGCTGTTAGCAGCTCCCCTGGTTTTTGGCCAGGAGGGGGTTCTTGTGCTGGTTTTTCAACTGTAAATCCCTGTATGTATTGTAAATTCTGTGTGTTCTCTCCATATCCATGGCATTTCATTGTAGATTGGAGTTCTGCTGGTCAACACAGCTTCATTTCCTTCCAGCTGGGCTGGGCTGGCAAATTTAATGCTGAGGGAGCTGGGGGCAATTTTCAACCCACCACAGTGCCACATCCCATCCTTTCTTAAAGACCTCCAGGGATGGCAACTCCACCACCTCCCTGGGCAGTCTATCCCAGGGCCTAATCAGCCTTGCTGGGAGGAATTGCTTCCTAATATCTAACCTAAGCCTCCCCTGGCACAGCTTCATACCATACCCTCTTGTCCTGTCCCTAGCTGCCTGGGAGAAGAGCCTGACCCCCACCTGACTACAACTTCCTTTAAGTAGTTGTAGAGAGTGATAAAGTCCCCTCCAAGCCTCCTCTTCTCCAGGCTGAACACCCCCAGCTCCCTCAGCCTTTCCTCATATGACTTTCTCCAGGCCTTCAGGAGAATCAACTCAGAAAGCAGCAAGGAAAGTGTGGCCAGCAGGGCTAAGGAAGGTTCTCCTCCCTCTCTGCTCTGCTCCTGCTGAGACCACAGCTGCAATGCTGTGTCCACTTCAGGGTTCCCCAGGTCAAGAGAGACAGAGACTTGCTGGAGAGAGTCCAGTGGAGGCTATGAGGATGATGAAGGGACTGGAACAGCTCTGAGGTGGAGAAAGGCTGAGAGCCCTGGGTGTGTTTAGTCTGGAGAGGAGAAGGCTGAGAGGGGATCTGATCAATGTCTGTCAATAGCTGAGGAGTGGGGGTCAGGATGAAGGTGCCAAGCTCCTCTCAGTGGTGCCCAGTGACAGGACAAGGAACAATGAGTATGAGCTGGAACCCAGGAGGTTCCACCACAACAGGAGAAGAAACTTGTTTGGTGTGAGGGTGCTGAAGGCCTGGAGCAAGCTGTCCAAGGAGGTTGTGGAGTCTCCTTCTCTGGAGACTTCCAAGACCCACCTGGCTGTGTTCCTGTGTGACCTGCCCTGGGTGCCCCTGCTCTGGCAGGGGGGTTGGACTCATTCTCCAGAACTCCCTTGCAGTCCCTACCATTCTGTGTTTCTATGAAGTGGGGCTCCAGCAGGAGCAGAAAGGGAAAACTCTGGTTGTGCCCTGTGTCAGAGCTGTCCCCAGCTCAGCAGCCCCAACAGGATGGAGCCTGAGGGTCTGGACAGGCGCAGGGGTGGCCACAGCTGAGCAGTAACACTGCAGGCACCTAACTCCCAGTGCTTCACCAGAGCCAGCACCACCTGCCTGCCACACACACACTGCCCTTCCTCCCCCAGAGGATCCTGGCCCCACATTTCCCAGCACTACCTGGTGGAAGCAGTATTCACTTCTGGCTTCACAGCGTGGCTTGGAGAAGGCTTAGCACTGGTGGGAGCAGCTCTGCTGCTGAAGGTCCTCCTGCTGCCTTGTCCAGAGCCCTGCATCCGTGGGGGAACCTCCCTGGTGCACAAGGGGGAGCTGCAGGGCTGCCCTTACCTTGATGGAACGCTTGTAGATGTACACATCAAAGCCACCCTCGATCCTCTTGGGCTTGCTGAAGAGGATGAGGTCCTCAAAGAGGAAGACGTGTCGCTGGCACTTCCTGCGGCCCAGCCAGATGGTGAACTCGTCCTGCCTCACCAGCTGCCCCTGCTCCTTCAGGTTCACCTGCACACAGGGGGAAGCCTGCTAAGACCCCAGCAGCACCAGGGCCAGGCTAGAGAGCAGGGGGACTACAGGGCTGTGGCCTAGCAGCTCTCTGCCACGTTAGAAGGGCTCCTGAAGAGGCAGGGCCAGGTGGCACTGCTAGAGGCCACGGTGCCAGGCTGGAAGGGGCCCAGAGCTCAGGGGACAGCTGCACCTCTCCCCCAGGCACAGCCCACACGTGGCCCTCTGCTGTCACCCTCTGCAGATCTGGGACAAACCTGTGGGGTGGCAACTGCAGGCACTAGGCAGAGCACTCCCACAAGGGGAAAGGGAGAGCTGAAGAGGAAAGGAGTTCTGTCAAACTGGCAGGGGCAGGCAGGCAGTTCTCCCTGCCTCAGGTCCATCTTCCTCCAGCCTGAGCTGTGGGGTTTCTCCTGCTCCAGTGCTGCATTCCTCATGCCTCTCCATGAAGTCCCACCTAGCTGATTTTGGCCTAGCCCTGGGACATCACCATCAGTTTGAATTCCATCTTGGAAAAGGGGACTTGTCAGATTGAGAGAGTCTTTGGAGCAGGGCCTTTTGTGTCAGGGTAGGGATGATGGATTTGAAATGGAAGAGGGAGATTCAAGGTGGAGAGAAAGGAGGAATGTTTGACACTGAGGGTGGGGAGAGCCTGGCCCAGGTTGCCCAGAGAGGTGGGAGCTGCCTCATGGCTGGAACCATTCCAGGTGAGGTTGTCTGGGGGCTGTTAGCAACCTGCTTTGGCTGCAAATGTCCCTGCTGAGTGCAGCAAGGTTGGATTTGATGACCTTGAAAGGTCCCTTCCCAAACCAGCCTGTGACTCTAAGAATCTGCCTGAGAGTCTTCTCACCAGCTCAGAAGAGATGAAAGGGCTCACAGCAGCCTGCAGGACACCACCTGCAAGGGCTGTCAGTCTGCCTCACCTCACCAGCAAGCATCTGGGAGCGTGACAAGCAGCTCACCCAGCTCAAGTCCCACCATGCAGGCTGCCTGTGACCAAGGAGACCTCCAAACTCTCCTGTTCCCTTTTCCCTGTGCTGGCCGTCAGCACCCTGGCTGCTGTGGGAATCTGAGTGGGGGGAGCGTGGTGGTGCTCACCATCCCATCCAAAGACCCCAGGTCTAGAGAGGGGGAGGACACCAGGACTTACATCACAGTCCCGGATGGCATCCATGGCCAGCAGGTCGTTGCCATGGCGGAGCTGGAACTTCACCATCTCCTCCGCGGCGCGGAGGTAGCCCAGCTCCTGCTCCTGCGCCTCGCTGCACTCCTTGATGAGGTCCTTCAGGAGCAGGGCGTATTTGCTCATCCTCTGGATGGGTTTCAGCAGGTAGGAGGCCAGGTCCATCTTATCCCCAAGCTGCACCTGCTTGAACTGAGAAAGGCAGCGGAGTGAGGGCAGCAGTTCCTGTGCAGAGCCCTGTGGTGAACTCCCTCCCTCCTGCCCCCCCCCTGAGCTTTCCTGCCTGGGATGTGCTGTTTGCTCCACAAGGAAGAGGGAAGCAGGAGCAGTCCTGCTGTGGACAGCCTCAAGCTGTGCCAGAGGAAGTTTAGGCTCAAGGTGAGGAGAAAGTTCTTCCCAGAAAGAGTAATTGGCCACTGGGATGTGCTGCCCAGGGAGGTGGTAGAGTCACCACCCCTGGAGGTGTTCAAAAAAAGCTTGGATGTGGCACTTGGAGCCAGGGTTCAGCTGTCAGGAGGTGTTGGGTGATAGGTTGGACTTGATGATCTCTGAGCTCTTTTCCAGCCTGGGTGATTCTGTGGTTCTGTGACTCTGTGTGCTGGGCTCCCTTCCACTCACTACCCTCCCCACTCCACCCCCCAATGCCAGCAGAGAGCTGTGCCAGGAGAAGAGGCTGTGCTGGGCCTCCAGCTGGGAAGATCAGGAAGCCCAAGGGTGGTGCAGGTGCTGGGACCTACCTTGAAGAAGGTGTTGCCGTGGCTGGCCAGCAGCGCGTCCGACTTGGGCTTGTTCTTGCTGTACAGAGCATACATCCCAAACTGGTCCTTCTGCAAGACACAGCCACCCCCAGCACCCTGTGAGCCACAGTCTGCTCACAGTGACAGCCATGCCCTTGGCTGCCTCACTCTAGTAGTCCTGGACAGGCTGCTCCTGGGAGATACCAGGAGTGACTTTTCTCCTGGGAATGTTCTTCTCCTCCTGCTCCTGCAGTAGTTAGGATTTTTTCATCCCACTGTCCTGTTGCTCCCTCAATAGCCCAACAGAAACTGTTCAGCTGGTAGCAGCAAATGCATGGAGCAGGTGAGCTCAAGACCAGTGCTCCATGCTTCTCCCCAGCAGCCCTTTGCAGTGAGGGCAGCAGGTCTGCACCTCTCCGCTCAAAGTCATTCCACATGGACATCACAGAGAGAAGCCAGGGTGAGGATGTCCCTGCAGAGGCAGGTGGGCTTTAAGGAGCAGACATTTGGCCTCCCTGGCAGTGTCTCTTTGGTAGCAAACAGCAACAGGAAAGGCAAAGAGCCTTGCAAAGCCATCCCAGTCCCACCAAGCATTTGAGCTGCCAGGGGACAAACTGACCCCACTCAGGCTGAGAGAGCTGGGTTTGTCCAGCCTTGAGAGGAAAAGGCTTAGGGGAGACCTTATCACTGTGGAGCAGTGCATAAAGGGTGGCTGCAAGGATGGAGACTCCCCTGGTACAAGGAGTCCCATGGAAAAGACAAAGGGTGCTGGGGACAAGTTCCTGCTGGGGAGATTCCCATTGGACTCCAGAAGGAAATGTTTCCTCCTAAGCACTGCCAGACACTGAAATCACCTCCCAGGGGAAGCATTGGAGTCCCCTGCACTGGGCACTTTTAATGCTCAGCTTGCCAGGCTGCTGGGGCCAGCTCACTGCAACTCCACCATCACCGAGAAAGCTTGGCCAAGATGATCCTTGGGGTCCCTCCCAAGCTGGCACTCTGGGATTCTGCTTCCCAAAGAACCGCGCAGTGCTGAGCTGCAGCCCAGTGTTTGGGGAGGGCTGGGCAAAGGTCCACAGCAAGCCCAGCCCAGCCCAGCCCGGCGGAGCCCAGCGCAGCCCAGCCCGGCGGAGCCCAGCCCCAGCCCAGCCGCGGGGCTTACGTGGCGCAGGAAGCAGTGGCTGACGCGCAGGGGGTGGTTGCAGCAGCTCTCCAGCTCCCGCAGGAAGTATTGGCTGTGGAAGTCGTAGAGCTTCTCCAGGTTGCCGAAGATGACGCTGCGCTTGCCGCGCAGATCCTGGGGCAGGTCCGGTCGCTCCATCTCGGGGAAGTAGCTGTCGATGATGTAGCAGAGGGAGCGGACGTACTCCCGCTCCGTGGTCACCATCTCGTCGATGATGTGCCGCAGCTTGCTGCAAGGGGAGACAAAGCCAGCGTGGGGCTGTGGCAGGACAGCGCTGCCTGCAAAGCCACAGCTCCTGGGGAAGTGCTCCCGGAGGCCCAGCACGGAGGAGGAGGTGATCCCTCAGCCCAGCTGTCTGCCCCTGGAGTACCCTGTACAGTTCTGGGCTCCCCAGTTCAAGAGGGACAGGGAACTGCTGGAGAGAGTCCAATGGAGGCTATGAGGATGATGAAGGGACAGGAACATCCCTGTTAGGCTGAGAGCCCTGGGGGTGTTTAGTCTGGAGAGGAGAAGGCTGAGAGGGGATCTGATCAATGTCTGTAAATGTCTTGAGGGATGAGTGTCAGGATGAAGGTGCCAGGCTCCTTTTGGGTGGTGCCCAGTGACAGGACAAGGAACAATGAGTATGAGCTGGAACCCAGGAGGTTCCACAACAACAGGAGAAGAAACTTGTTTGGTGTGAGGGTGCTGGAGGCCTGGAGCAAGCTGCCCAGAGAGACTGTGGAGTCTCCTTCTCTGGAGACTTTCAAGGCCACCTGGATGCATTCCTGTGTGACCTGCCCTGGGTGACCCTGCTCTGGATGATCTCTGGAGATCCCCTCCAACCCTTACTCTTCTTTGATTCTATGAGCACTGATAAAGCTCACAGCTGATCCAAGGACTTTGTTAGGCTTTTTGTTCAGCAAGCCAGGCTGGCTATGGTCCTGACCCAAGCTCAGCAGGACACACACCTCTGAGCCCCCCCAGCCCCTGTTCATCACACAAAAGGTTATCCCACAGAAGGCTGCACTCCTGAAAGAAGAGGAGAGCAGAAATCAGAAGTTCTGTGAGGAGGAGTCAGTCAGCCTGGTGACTGTGGATGCTGGGGGGATGATGTTAGCCCTGGAGGAACCCAAGCTGTGGAGCCAGGTGCTGTTGGGTTTGTCCCAGTCAAGATGAGTGGGGAACCAGACCTGGTGTGGCTTCCTCAGCACCCAGCAGCTCCTCTGAATGGATCACTCAGATCCACTCAAGCTTTCCACTGCGAGGCAGTGCAGCACCAAACATGAACCACTCTGAGGTGTTGCTGCCTGCCCTGCCTCTCAGCTTCCCCCAGGCCAGCTGGCCAGAAGATCCAGCAGCAGGACTGCCTCAGTGTCCATGGCTGTTCCTACCTCGTGGCAAGGGATGAAGCTCAGAAGACAGGAGGATGACTGCTGTGCTTCTCAAGGCAGCCTTGGCTCCCAAAGCAGTCATCCTCCTGTCTTCTGAGCTTCATCCCTTGCCATGAGGTCCCTGTCACATAGAATCATAGAATGGGCAGGGAGGGACCTCCAAAGCTCACCCAGTTCCACCTCCCTGCACTCAGCAGGGACATCCCCAACTAGAGCAGGTTGTCGAGAGCCCTGTCCAGCCTCACCTTGAGTATCTCCAGGGATAGAGCCTCAACCACCTCCCTGGGCAACCTGTTGCAGTGTTCCACCACCCTCAGAGTACAGAACTTGTTCCTCACATCCAATCTCAATCTGCTCTGCTCTAGTTTGAAGCCATTGGCCCTGGTCCTGTCCCTGCAGGCCTTTGCAAACAGTCTCTCTCCATCCTTCCTGTGGCCCCTTTTAGGTACTGACAGGCTGCTATTAGGTCTCCCTGGAGCCTTCTCTTCTCCAGGCTGAACACCCCCAGCTCCCTCAGCCTGTCCTCAGAGCAGAGCTGTTCCAAACCCCTGATCATTTCTGTGGCCCTCCTCTGGCCCCTCTCCATGTCCTTCCTATACTGAGGGCTCCAGCCCTGCACACAGCACTGCAGGTGAGGTCTCAGCAGAGCAGAGCAAAGAGGCAGAATCACCTCTCTGGCTCTGCTGGCAACCCAGCAGCCAGGCTGTGATTTGCTGCCAGCTCCCACTGCCTGCTTCTGTCCAGCTTCTCATCCACATGCTGGGCTACCAGAGGATTTCCCTGTCCCCAGCCATCCTACTCAGAGCAGAAGCAGTGGAAGAGTTTTGTGGTTCCCCCCCAAATCCAGCATCCATTTCTTATCTCTGCCATTGATTTTTTTATTCTTGGTTACCTTTTCCAATCACAGCAGCTCAAAGACCTGCCTTGTGACCCCCTTTCAGGAACACCTCCCAGCCCTGGGCTGTCCCTAGCCTAGGCTATATTGCAGTTGTGATCAACAATGAAGCTGAGATTCTCAAAAGGACACAGAAGGAAAAGAGGAGAACTCAAAGCAAGCTTTCAGTCCCAAAGGGAAACACAATCACCCTGCTGCTTGGAAATGTGCCTCCCAACCAGAGCCCCCCCAGAGTCGTGCAGGATGGTGCTCTGTGCTTCTGCTCTCCCATTGCACTTGTACCACTGGTCTGCTAGGTCCCCAAACCCTTGTCCTCCAATGCCAGCAATGTTCTGGAGACATCTCCTTCTCTGGAGACACTCAAAACCCACCTGGATGCATTCCTGTGTGACCTACTGTAGGTGATCCAGCTCTGGCAGTGGGGTGGACTCTTCCCCAGGAGGGTGGTGAGACACTGGCACAGGTTGCCCAGGGAGGTGGTGGAAGCCTCATCCCTGGAGGTTTTGAAGGTCAGGCTGGATGTGGCTCTGAGCAACCTGATCTAGTGTGAGGTGTCCCTGGCCATGGCAGTGGGGTTGGAACTGGATGATCCTTGAGGTCCCTTCCAACCCTGACAATGATTCTATGATGATCTTTCAAGGTCCCTTCTAACCCTGTAACATTCTGTGATTCTGTGCTCAGAGACTCCCTTCATCTGCCTCAGATCTGCTCTTTCCTTTCTTCCAGAGGCCCCATGCTGTGGAGGAAGACCAAGAGCTCCATCTCCCCTGCTCTGAGGTCCAGAGGGAGCGCAGAGCGTGCCGGCCACTTACCTGCCCCAGCTCTTGGCTTCGGCAGCAGCGAGGCAGCCCCTCTGCCCCTCCAGCAGGCAGTCTGCAGCCCAGCTGTGAGCAGCTGGCTGCCTCAGGGCGAAGGTTCTGTCCACCAGCTCGGTGCTGCTCACCTCCAGCCCCTTGATGAAGACTCCGGTGTTGCCGTACCTGGCCGGCTCGCTCAGTGTCCTCTGGCAGCCTGACCACAGGCTCTCGCCGCAGGGCAGGTCAAAGCTTTGGGCCTTCCTCAGCATCCTCCTGGGAGGCAGCTTGCCAGGGGCTGGAGTAGACACACAGGATGGCTTCATCTCCAGGGTTTCTAATATATTCTCCAGGTTTGGCTTTTCTTCAGGCAGCTTCGGAGACTTGGAGGCCTCCCTGGCAAAAGGGACCCTGCCGGAGTGAGGGCCAGGGCTGAGAGCAGCTTGGCAGGGGAACTCTTCCCCAGCAGTGACATCTCCGGGGCAGCTGTGGGAGGAGGAGGGAGCTTTCTCTTTGGCCCACCCTGCAGAGCAGCCGGGCCTGTTGTAGCACGGAGATCCCCCAGCGCTGGAAGTCCTGTCCCAGTGGGAGGCAGGGGCGGCTCCTTCCGAGTGCCTGCGGTGGGCCGGGCCGCAGGGCTCGCCGGCAGCCCCGGGCTGCTCCCCTGCCGCCGCCCTGCGCTCCGGCAGCAGCGACCTCCTGGTTCTCAGGGCTGCTTCCAGCTTCTTCTCAAAAACCAGCTTGGTCTCCTGGCACTTGGACCAGGCGAACTTCCACTGCTTGAGGCCCTTGTCGCTCTTGAGCTCACAGGCCAGCTCCTTCATCTCCTGGAAGCGGGCGTCGCTGATGTCGGGGTGCTGCCCCTTGTAGCTCTCCAGGCAGTGGACGACGGCGGCGCAGTGCTGTGCCGAGCTGCACTCCTCCATGCTGACGCAGGCCAGGTGCCGCATCCCTTCCAGGGCCCACTCGTAGGCCTGCAAGGACAGCAAGAGGGCAGCGGCCACTCAAGAGGGGGCCTCACCCAGGAGGAAGCCCAGCTGGGCACTCGGAGGCAAGAGAAAGGAGCAGTGTGCAGCTCCTCGAGTGCGAGAGGAGCCGGGGCGGGGGGGTGGCCATTGTCAATGGGGCTCTAACAATTCAGCAGAACAAACAGCTCCTTATTGCACAGGGCTTCAGCTGGGCTGCCTGCTCCACCACCACCCTGCCTGCTCCTCCACCCTCCTGCCTGCTCCACCACCACCTTGCCTGCTCCACCACCCTCCTGCCTGCTCCACCACCACCTTGCCTGCTCCACCACCACCCCCCTGCCTGCTCCTCCATCCTCCTGCCTGCTCCACCACTACCCTGCCTGCTCCTCCATCCTCGTGCCTGCTCCTCCACCACCACCCTGCCTGCTCCTCCACCACCCTCCTGTGTGCTCCTCCATCACCCTCCTGCCTCCTCCACCACCACCCTGCTTACTCCACCATCAACCTCCCGCCTGCTCCATCACCACCCTGCTTGCTCCACCACCATCATCCTGCTTGCTTCACCATCACCACCCTGCCTCCTCCATCACAATCACCATCACCCTGCCTGCTCCACCACCCCCCACCAGGTCCCTGTGACACTGGGCATGTTTGCCCCTCTGGGCAGGAAGGCCCAAGGGAAGCTGCTATCCAGGCTGCAGGAATGCAGAGAACAGTTTGGGTTGGAAGGGACCCTAAAGATCCTCCAGTTCCAACCCCCCTGCCATGGGCAGGGACACCTCCCACCAGCACAGCTTGCTCAAGGCCTCATCCAGCCTGGCCTGGAACACCTCCAGGCAGGGGGCAGCCACCCTGGGCAACCTGTGCCAGTGTCTCCCCACCCTCACTGCCAACAATTTCTTCTTCCTCTCCAGTCTCAGTCTCCCCTCTCCCAGCTCCAAGCCATTGTCCCTCGTCCTGGCACTGCCAGCCCTTGTCCAAAGTCCCTCCCCAGCTCTCCTGGAGCCTCTTCAGGTGCTGGAAGGCCACTGTAGTTCACACCTCAGTGTGGTTCAGCTCCAAAGAAAACCTGGAACTCGTCCTCTTCCTTTGCCCACCATAGAACCAGGGAATTGTTTATGCTGAAAAAGACCTTTGAGACCACTGAGACCAACAATTAACCAGCAATGCCAGGTCTAACCATGTCCCTCAGCACCACATCTCCATGGCTTTGAAAGCCCTCCAGGGATGGGGATTCAACCACCTTCCTGGGGAGTCCCCTTCCAGAGGCTGAGAACCCTTTCAGTGAAGAAGTTTCTTCTGAGATCCAACTTAAACCTTCCCTGGTGCAACTTGAGGCCATTTCCTCTCAAGGTTTCCTTGGGGGAAGAGACCAACCCCACCTCACTCCAATCTCCTTTCAGGGAGTTGTAGAGAACCAGAAGGTCTCCCCTCAGCATCCTTTTCTCCAGGCTGAACACCCCCACTTCCCTCAGCTGCTTCTCCCCAGCCCTGTTCTCCAGACTCTTCCCCAGCTTGGTTGCCCTTCTCTGGACCTGCTCCAGCCCCTCAATGTCCTCCTTGGGGTGAGAGACCCAAAACTCAACCCAATACTCAAGGTGTGACCTCACCAATGCCCAGCTCTGGGTGAAATTCCTCCCCCTGCCACACAGGACAAGATCCAGGGACCACCAGCAAGCTGCAGTGAATGGGATTCCTGCTCCCCATGCTGTTATCCCAGAGCAGATGGCACCCAGAGGTCTGGAGCTCCATCAGAGCTGGGCTCTGCAGCCCACCCTGATTGCTGTGAGCCATCCTTGCAGCAAGCAGGAACCAGAGCCCACACAATCCCAGATGCAGGCTGTGGATTTCTGTGCCTGCTGGCACTGTGCTGTGCCCTCCCCAGCTGCCTGGCCTTGCTTGCTGCTGCCCTGTGTGCTCCTGCTGGTAAACACCAAGCTCAGCAGTTCCTTTCTAATGCTCCAGGAATGCTGGAAGTAGTTCCATGGGGCTTAACTCAAACTCCATGTGCTGGCCTTACTCTGCTGAACAAAGAGGAGTGAAGCAAAATGTGGTCCAGTGTGAGCAGAGCAAGGTAAGAGTGACTTGCACCACAGCAGTGGTGCCACACTGGGCACTGAGACCTGACAAGACCAAAGCAAGAGGATCAAACATGGTCAATTCAAGAGGAAAAGCAGACTCCTGAGCTAGTCAGGCTCCCAAGCCACTGGTTGCTCTGGAAAGCAGGGGTGATGGACAAGGTTCAGCTCCAGAGTGACTAAGGTGTAACCCAAAAGTGACTAAGATGTGACCAGCTGCCAGCAGGCCTGGCCAGGGAACTTTTCCAGCTCAGCAGGGGAAACACCACAGAGTTGCTTGCTCAAAATCAGATGCAAAAGGCAGGGTGAAAAAAAAAATCCAAGTCAGGATCAGCTGGCACCTTCCACCAGCTGCCCAAGGGCTGCCCTTCCACAGTGAAGCAAACCTTCACTGGGTACCTGCTGTGTTTCTGCAGGTGCTTAGTAGCAGGAAGGAAGTGAGCAGCCTCAGACCATCCTCCACCTGCTGGGTGACCTTTCTTTGACAGCCTTCACTCAAGAGCTCTGAGAGCATTTGGCTTTGAGCAGAACAGAGCCTTAAGCACCAGGAAAGTCCACCCAAGCTTTCTGCAGAGGTGGAGCAGACACTGCACCCCCCTCAGGGATGTGGTGCTCAAGCAGGTCCAGGTGCCAGCTTCATTCTCTGCTGGTGACAGAGGTAGGCAGAGGAGGAGGAGATGCTTCATCCACGTGGGGCCCAGCTGGTGGGCTGGGGACAGTCAGGAGAGCCAACACTGCTGGTTGTGTGGGAGCTGAATGCCAGCACACGAGGGGCAGCAGCCTGCAGACTGAGCAGAGTCACTCCAGGGCCAGATTCCAGCACGGCTCCCACAGCCACATCGCTGCTTGGAGCTGCAGCTGCAGGGCACGTGCAGCCAGCAGCATTACTCATGCAGGGTGAGAGGAGCTGCTCAGAAAGCACAGCAGCTGCTGAGGGGAAAGGCTTCTGCAGCAGCCCAGGGAAGGAGCAGCAGCTCCCTCTCCTCCCATTGCCCTGCCAAGCATGGCACTAGGCCCCTGACCTGCCTCTCCCGAGCCCTGGGCACTGCTGGGGTGGGAAGGGGTGGGCAGAGGACATGGCAGACCTGGGAGGAATCCACATGAGGATCCTGATGAAGAGGGTCTGCTGAGGCAGAAGCCCATCAGGGTGAGATGCAGCAGAGCCCAGCAGAGCAGTGACAGATGGGTCTGTTCTGCTGTGAGTGTGGAGCTGCCCCCTCCAAACCAAGAGCAGCCCCTTCCAGCTCTGCCCAGAGCAAGGGCTGGCCAGCAGCATGGGCTGAGGGGACAAAAGGTTGGAGGGGGTCTTGAGCAACCTGGTTGAGTGGGAGGTGTCCCTGCCCATGCAAGAGGGTTGAAACTGGATGATGTTTAAGATCCCTTCCAACCCAAACCATTCTCTGGTTCTCTGATCTCACCTCTCAGGCTGCAGAGATGGATGGGGGATCCCAAGCCAAGGCTGCATCCTGGCTCCCTTTTGCTCACTGACAGGAAAAGCTGAGCTTAAAAGGCAGACAGGATCCTGAAGGAGGGTGCTGAGAGCAATGTGAAGAGAGGCACAGCCCTGCAGCCCAGCCTGGCCTTCACAGCAGCCAGTTGGGAAGGCAGGCACCCTGGGAAGGCCTCTTCTGAGGCTGGGGACCTCCCTTCCATGCACAGATGGGAGAAGGAGAAGAGAGGCTTCTTTTCCTTCTAGGAAACTCTGCAGATCAATGTGGGCCCACCTGGAACAGGTTGGGAATGCCTCCTCCCTGGAGGTGTTCAAGGCCAGGCTGGATGAGGCCTTGAGCAAGCTGTGCTGGTGGGAGGTGTCCCTGCCCATGGCAGGGGGTTGGAGCTGGAGGATCTTTAAGTTCCCTTCCAAGCCAACCTATTCTGTGACTCTCTGGATCCAGGACACTGCTCCTTTTAGCACATGGCATAGCAACTCCCTCCAGGATCAGGCATGGGACACCCAGGAGGGAACATCCTCATGCAGACTGGGGTGTTGCTGTCACCTCTGTCCTGGTGAGCTTCCCAACCATGCTCAGCCAAGCCAGGATGCTCTCCTCCAGCTGTGGGGCTTCTGAGGAGCAGGCAGCCCTGGAAAGCTGCTGGGAAACAAGAGGAGGTGACTGTGTGCTGGGAAGCTGGATCTGGATGCAGGCAGCAAGGAGCCTGCACCTCAGCTTTTGATCTTTACAGCCAAGCAGTTACTGAAGCTCTCAATTAGAGGCTTAAAGACAAATCTGCTTCCTGCATACCCAGGGCTGACCCATCCAGCAGCTGTGAGTGAGGAGTCAGCAACAGGTCGGTCCTGCCAGGCTGCCCCAGGGAGCCAGGGCCTCTGGGGACCTGCTGTGCCCTAAGGCAGAGCCAGGAACTTCACTGGAGCATGGTGCAACCCCCAAGCCCATCACCCTAATCAAGGAAAATCTTGTTGGGTGTGAGGGTGCTGGAGGCCTGGAGCAGGCTGCCCAGGGAGGTTGTGGAGTGTCCTTGTGTGGAGAGCTTCCAACCCCCCCTGGGCATTGTGCTGTTGGGCAAACTGCTGTGGGTGCCCTGCTAGAGCAGGGGGGTTGGACTGCATGATCCCAGAGGTCCCTTCCAAGCCCCACCACCCACCACGCTGGGGTTCTGTGTGACCTTGTGTCAGTCCCTGATTGTGCCATGGGCGAGGCTTGCAGTGCAGGGAGGCCAGAAGCTCCTGCAGTCTGTTGTCTTTGGCACCACTGAAGTAAGAGAATCAGAGAATTGTCAGGGCTGGAAGGGAGCTCAAGGCTCAGCCAGCTCCAACCCCCTGCCATGGGCAGGGACACCTCACACCACAGCAGGTTGCTCACAGCCACCTCCAGCCTGGCTGCAAAAACCTCCAGGCAGGAGGCTTCCACCACCTCCCTGGGCAACCTCTGCCAGGCTCTCACCACCCTCCTGGGCAGGAATTTCTTCCTCACATCCAATCTCAATCTCCCCACTTCTACTTTTGCTCCATCCCCCCCAGTGCTATCACTCCCTGACACCCTCAAAAGTCCCTCCCCAGCTTTCTTGTAGGCCTCCAGAAACAGAAACTTGTGGCCACCACACTTTGGGACATGGTTTAAAGGCCATGGTTGTGTTGGGTTGATGATCATCTCTGAGGTCTTTTCCAACCCAAACAATTCTATGACCTGCAAACCTGGGCCAGGAGAAGCTGCTCAGGCTTGGCTCAGGGCACATTGTCAGCAGGGCACAGAAAACCTTGCAAGGGTCCTGGCTCCTTGCCTGAGACACCACATCACCAACTCCTCAGCCCAAACCTATCACAAGCCCAGCAGGTTCCTCTCACAGTCAAGCTCCAGTGATCTCTAGGACACCTTCTGCATGGCCAAGACAGGAGACAGTCACTGTGCAGCTGCAGGCAGAGGCCAGAAGGGATCATCCAAAGCTTCTCCTCCCCTTTCTGGGGGGAGATGATGATGATGGTAACTGTATTTTTCTTGTCACATAGGAAAGTGGATGTGTGAATAGGCAGAGGTAGGTGGAGTAGGCAGATCACAAAGCCTCCAGCTTGCTGCAGAAGAAAAATGTCCCTGGGTGGGTGACTAAAGTGAGCTGGGAGAAGGTTTCCTGCTGATTCCAAAGGGCTGGTAAAAAGCCAAAGCTGATCCTGCTGGCAGCAGCCAGGCAGGCAGGGATGAACACTGCTCTGGGGGTGATGGCTGAGGCACAGCAACAGCACAGACCAAGTCCTTCACCCTTCCGTGGCCATGTCCCAGGCCTGCAAGCCCTCCACTTTCCTGCTTTCTACTGCCCAGGGGGAGGGAAGCAACACAACAGTGAGGACACCAAGGAAGAAAACAACACAACCCAACAAGCCCTGATCCAGCCTGTGTGCAGCTCCTGTGCTCCACCCAGCTCCTGAGGCACAGCTCAGCATGTTTCTGGGGCAAGGAACCTGGGGCACAAGACCTGCTCTTGCCACCACTGGGCTCACTCTTAACTTCAGCAGTGACTTTGGAGAGCAAGATGAGGCTGGCTCACAGCAAAGGAGACACAGCTGCTGCAGCCAGCAAAGCTTAGAACATCACTGAAACAGTCTCAAAGACTCATGGAATGGGTTGGGCTGGAAGGAACCTCCAAGATCATTCAGTTCCAATCCCCTGCCATGGGCAGGGACACCTCCCACCAGCCCAGGGTGCTCAAGACCTCATCCAACCTGGCCTGGAACACCTCCAAGCAGGGGGCAGCCACAGCCTCCCTGGGCAACCTGTGCCAGTGTCTCCCCACCCTCACCGACAACAATTCCTTCCTCATCTCCAGTCTCACTCTCCCCTCTCCCAGCTCCAAGCCATTGTCCCTCATCCTGGCACTGCCAGCCCTTGGCCAAAGTCCCTCCCCAGCTCTCCTGGAGCCTCTTCAGGTACTGGAAGGCTGCTCTAAGCCTTCTCTTTACCAAGCTCAACAGCCCCAACTCTCCCAGCCTGTCCCCACAGGGGAGGTTCTGCAGCCCTCTGAGCATCTTGGGGGCCTCCCCTGGCCCCTCTCCAGCAGCTCCATGGCCTTGTTCTGGAGACACCAGACCTGGATGCAGTGCTGCAGGTGGAATCTCACCAGAGCAATCAGCTTACCAGGGACACATCTGGTGGTCTTGCTCTTCCCTACCCCTTCCTTCTTTTGTGGGTGGAAGCCCAAAACTGGTGGACAACAGCATTGCTGGGCACAGGCCAGATCCCTTTTCTCTCACAGTGCAAAAACAGGGGAAGCAAACATCCCAACCAAGGCCAAATCCAAGCAACACTGAAAGCAAGGCACCACCTCACAGAGAACACAGACTCCTCCTTGACACTCTGCTGCTTTCCCCACACCTCTGAAAGCCAAAGCTCCTGCTCCTCTCTAGCAGAGAAGCAGCAGAGGCAGGGACATCACTTCAGAGCAGGAGGCCTTCAGCAACACCACAGAGCCAGAGGCAACCTCCCCTCTATGCTGGTAGCCTCCTCCCTCAGTCTGCACCATTTGACTTTCCCAAACTTCATTTGGATCAGACAATTGTTTGGATTGGAAAAGCCCTCCCAGGGCATCCAGTCCAACCCAACCCCACCATGGCCACAAGTGCCATGGCCACAGGGTTCTGGAACCCCTCCAGGCATGGGGACTCCACCACCTCCCTGGGCAGCCTCTGCCAATCCCTCACCACTTTTGCACCAAAGACATTTTGCTTCCTCTCCAACCTAAGCCTCCCCTGGCACAATTCCAGGCCAGTTCCTCTTCTGTCACCTGAGACTGGGGAGCAGAGCCCAACCCCAACCTCCCTGCAGCCTCCTCTCAGGAGCTGTAGGGAGCAGTGAGGTCTCCCTCAGCCTCCTGTTCTTCAGACTAAACACCCTCAGCTCCCTGAGCTGATCCTCCCCAGCCCTGTTCTCCAGACCCTTCCCCAGCTCTGTTGCCCTTCTCTGGATCTGCTCCAGCTCCTCAGTGCCCTTTTGGAGGTGAGGGACCCAAAACTGAAGACAGCCCTGCCTGGGATCCATTAGCAGCAGAAACCAAACTCATCCAAAATGTCTCCTACATGGGATGCAGCTGGGAGAAGCTTGGCTTTACACACCAAGAGAAGGACTCAACCCTCCTGGAATGAAGAGCTGAACCATTTCTGAGGGGCTGTGCAGCTCCCAGAGCCTCCCCTCCTGTCCCCCAGGGAGGCCAGGCCACTCAGATCAGCAGCTTGCCCAGAAGGAGTTGCTAAGGAAAACAAACTTCAGGTCCTGTATTTGCACTCCTGCCTGTCCTCAAGGGCCAGAGGCTGTGCAAACACTGCAGGAGGCCCAAGGAGGAGGGACAGGAGCAGACTGCAAGCTGCCTGCATTTCAGGACAAGGAAAGGGCAACACTGAGATGGCCACAGCAGGGCAAAAAGAAGAACAAAGGTGCAGAGCCCTGGAGCAAGCTGTCCAAGGAGGTTGTGGAGTCTCCTCTGGAGACTTTCAAAGCCACCTGGATGCATTCCTGTGTGACCTGCCCTGGGTGACCCTGCTCTGGATGATCTCTGGAGATCCCCTCCAACCCTTACTCTTCTTTGATTCTATGAGCACTGATAAAGCTCACAGCTGATCCAAGGACTTTGTTAGGCTTTTTGTTCAGCAAGCCAGGCTGGCTGTGGTCCTGACCCAAGCTCAGCAGGACACACACCTCTGAGCCCCCCCAGCCCCTGTTCATCACACAAAAGGTTGTCCCACAGAAGGCTGCACTCCTGAAAGAAGAGGAGAGCAGAAATCAGAAGTTCTGTGAGGAGGAGTCAGTCAGCCTGGTGACTGTGGATGCTGGGGGGATGATGTTAGCCCTGGAGGAACCCAAGCTGTGGAGCCAGGTGCTGTTGGGTTTGTCCCAGTCAAGATGAGTGGACAAACCCCTACCATGCTGTGACTCTGTGATTCTAAGGGGTAAGGGAAGCAGCCCTGGTCAGGCTTGGTCTCAGCACACTACAGCCACCACTGAAGGACACTCATTAGAGCAATTGGTGCAGCAGACAGGCTGGAGGGAAGGGATCCATCCAGAGGGACCTGCACAGGCTGGAGGGAAGGGATCCATCCAGAGGGACCTGCACAGGCTGGAGGGAAGGGATCCATCCAGAGGGACCTGCACAGGCTGGAGGGAAGGGATCCATCCAGAGGGACCTGCACAGGCTGCAGAGCTGGGCACAAGCCAACCTCATGAGGTTCAACAAGACCAGCAAGGTCCTGCAGCTGGGGCAGGGCAATCCCAAGCACTGCTATAGGCTGGGCAGGGACTGGCTGGAGAGCAGCCCTGAAGGAAAGGCCTTGGGGGTGCTGGGGGAGGAGAAGCTCAGCAGGAGCCAGCAGTCAGCACTTGCAGCCCAGAGAGCCAAGCAGAGCCTGGGCTGCAGCAGAAGTGTGGCCAGCAGGGCCAGGGAGGGGATTCTGCCCCTCTGCTCCACTCTGCTCAGACCACACCTGGAGCTCTGGGTCCAGTGCTGGAGCCTCTGTTCCAGGAAGGCTCTGGAGGGGCTGGAAGGTGTCCAGAGAAGGGCCAGGAGGAGGAGCAGAGGGCTGGAGCTGCTCTGCTCTGAGGACAGCCTGAGAGAGTTGGGGTTGTGCAGGCTGGAGAGGAGAAGGCTCCCAGGAGACCTTCTGGTGGCCTTGCAGGATCTGAAGGGGGCTCCAAGAAAGCTGGGGAGGGACTTTGGAGGGTGTCAGGTAGTGACAGGACTGGGGGCAATGGAAGGAAGCTGGAAGTGGGGAGGTTCAGGCTGGATGTGAGGAAGAAGTTCTTCCCCATGAGAGTGGTGAGAGCCTGGAATGGGTTGTGCAGGGAGGTGGTTGAGGCTCCATCCCTGGAGGTGTTTGCAGCCAGACTGGATGAGGCTCTGGCCAGCCTGATCTAGTGTGAGGTGTCCCTGCCCATGGCAGGGGGGTTGGCACTGGATGAGCCTTGAGCTCCCTTCCAACCCTGACTGATTCTATGATTCAATCTGCTTGGAAAGCCTTCTGCAGCAGCAGTCTGGGTGAGCACCAGCAGAGCCCAACAGTCCCTTTGTTTCCCCCTGGGGGCAGCCAGGCTGGACAAGTCTGGGAGAGTCTAATTACAGGAGAAGATAATTGGATGAAAAGGGATTTGCACCTCATTGCTGCCCTCCTGATGACAGCCACGAGGAGCCAGGGGGCAGTGGTGGCTCAGCGTGCAGGACGCTGTGCCTGTCCCTCTCTTCTCTACAGGCAACCCCTGGGGCAGCTCCAGCAGCAACCACTTGACTCCAGTGGTGAATCACAGAATGGCTCAGGTTGGAAGGGACCTCAGAAATCATCTGCTCCAACCCCCCTGCCATGGGCAGGGAGTCTTCTCCACCAGACCTGGCTGCTCATCCAGCCTGGCTTTGAACACCTCAAAGGAAAAGGCAGCCACAGCCTCCCTGGGCAGCCTGTGCCAGAGTCTCACCTCCCTCACACTGAACAACTTCTTCCTCAGCTCCACTCTAACCCTGCTCTGCCTCAGCTCCAAACCATTCCCCCTTGGCCTGGCTCTAGACACCCTCAGCAAAAGTTCCTCTGCAGCCTTCCTGCAGGATCCCTTCAGGTCCTGGCAGGCAGCTCTGAGGTCCCCCTGGAGCCTTCTCCTCTGCAGGCTGCACACCCCCAGCTCCCTCAGCCTGGCCTCCCAGCAGAGCTGCTCCAGCCCTTGCAGCATCTTTGTGGCCTCCTCTGGCCTCACTCCACAGCTCTGTGTCCTCCTTCTGCTGGGGACAGCAGAGCTGGAGGCAGGATTGGAGGTGAGGTGTGAGCAGAGCAGAGCCCAGGGGCAGAATCCCCTCTCCTGCCCTGCTGCCCACACTCCTCTGGCTGCAGCCAGCACACAGCTGCCTGCTCAGCACCCACCACCCCCCAGGCTTTTCCACACAGAGCCACCACAGCCCCTACTTTGCTACAGCTCAGAGCTTCCCTCCCCACTGCAGCTGCAGGACTCCTCCCAGCAGCCACCAGTGTGCAGCTTTCCCTCACTTTTTCCATTTTGCTCCACTGTCCCTCAGGACTTTGCTCCTTTGGGTAGATTCTGTAGAGGCTTGTCCTCAAGTTGCTCCAGGGGAGGGTCAGGGTGGCCACAAGGAGAAACTTCTCCACTGGAAGGGTTCTGCAAGCCTGGCCCAGCCTGCCCAGGGCAGTGGTGGAGTCCCCATGCCTGGAGGTGTTCCAGGAACCTGTGCCCATGGCACTTGGGGCCATGGTTTGGTGGCCATGGTAGGGCTGGGTTGCTGCTTGGACTCAGTGATCTCAGAGCTCTTCAACCCAAGCAACTCTCTGTCTGTCTGTGGGAATGGGGACAGCCTGGTGGAGGGACATAGACCCCTTTTGGGGCCACCCCATTATTTGGGGGTGACTCCTGAGCCTGCTTCGTGTCCCCAGGAGTGTTTCTAACAGGCCACAGAGCTGGTGGGGGGTGAGTTCCTGGCCCTCCTGGACTATTACCTGCAGGCCTGGCTGCCAGTGAGGCACTGCTGGAGGAGGCCATCAGCAGGCCCTTGGAGGTACCCTCCAAGGCTGGTTTTGGGGGGGGCAGGGAGGGTTTT
The DNA here is from genome assembly GCF_027791375.1 of Indicator indicator. Lineage (NCBI taxonomy): Eukaryota > Metazoa > Chordata > Aves > Piciformes > Indicatoridae > Indicator > Indicator indicator. The sequence goes on from NC_072028.1 coordinate 20,726,996, forward strand.
GAAGGCTGGGAGCCCAGAACCCCTCAGTATAAAGCTGCCTGCACATCCCCAGGGTGCCCCTTGGAGGCCAGAGGCCCCTTTTCAGGGACCCCACCTTGGGGGTTTCCCTCTGTGTTTAAAAGCTTCTGAAGCCAGAGGATTGGGCTGAGTTTGCTCCCAGCATAGAAATCAGAACCTTTCAAGTTTGCCTTCATTGCAAGCCCACAGCTTGGGGCACTGCCCATCTTTCCCACCAGCTCTGTGTGCTCATGGAGCAGATGTTACAGAATCAGAGAATCAGGCAGGGTTGGAAGGGACCACAAGGCTCAGCCAGTGCCAACCCCCCTGCCATGGGCAGGGACACCTCACACCAGATCAGGCTGGCCAGAGCCTCATCCAGCCTGGCTGCAAACACCTCCAGGGATGGAGCCTCAACCACCTCCCTGGACAACCCATTCCAGGCTCTCACCACTCTCATGGGGAAGAACTTCTTCCTTACATCCAGCCTGAATCTCCTCACTTCCAGCTTTATTCCATTCACCCCCCTCAAATCCTGTCACTCCCTGACACCCTCCAAAGTCCCTCCCCAGCTTTCTTGGAGCCCCCTTCAGATCCTGCAAGGCCACCAGAAGGTCTCATGGGAGCCTTCTCCTCTCCAGCCTGCACAACCCCAACTCTCTCAGGCTGTCCTCAGAGCAGAGCAGCTCCAGCCCTCTGCTCCTCCTCCTGGCCCTTCTCTGGACACCTTCCAGCACGTCCATATCCATATGTTGCTTCCCCGCCTCACTCCTTCCTGATGCTTCACCAGTTACAACCCCAAACTGCATCCTCAAGTCTTGCTTTGGGCATTCTCTAACTCCCATCTCTGGACACTTCTGGTCCTCTGGGCCGTCACAGAGTGATGTCACCACCTGAAGATTGACTCAAAAGAAGGGAAACACATGGGGAGTAACTCACTGCTGGCTGAGGAAGCAGGTGGGAAGGGGTGGATTTGTAGATGCACAACCACTGCTAGAGGAAGAGGAGAAGGAAGAGGAAGAGGAGGGGGAGAAGTAGAATCATAGAATGGTCCATGCTGGAAGGGACCTCCAAAGCTCATCCAGTCCAACCTCCCTGCACTCAGCAGGGACATCCCCAACTAGAGCAGGTTGCCCAGAGCCTCATCAAGCCTCACTGTGAATATCTCCAGGGATGGAGCCTCAACCACCTCCCTGAGCAATCTGTTGCAGTGTTCCACCACCCTCATAGTGAAGAATTTGCTCTTCACATCCAATCTCAATCTGCTCTGCTCTAGTTTGAAGCCATTGCCCTTGGTCCTGTCCCTGCAGGCCTTTGGGATCAGTCTCTCTCCATCCTTCCTGTAGCCCCCTTCAGGTACTGGAAGGCTGCTCTGAGGTCTCCCCAGAGCCTTCTCTTCTCCAGGCTGAACACCCTCAGCTCCCTCAGTCTGTCCTCAGAGCAGAGCTGCTCCAACCCCCTGAGCATTTCTGTGGCCCTCCTCTGGCCCCTCTCCATCAGCTCCACGTCCTTCCTGTGCTGAGGGCTCCAGCCCTGCACACAGCACTGCAGGTGAGGTCTCAGCAGAGCAGAGCAAAGAGGCAGAATCACCTCTCTGGCAATGCTGCTTTGGATGCAGCCCAGGCTGTGCTTTGCCTTCTGTGCTGCCAGCTCCCCCTGCCTGCTCCTGTCCAGCTTCTCATCCCTCAGCACCCCCAAATCCTTTTCCTCAGGGCTGCTTTCTATCCCCTCCTCCCCCAGCCTGTACTGACAGTGAGGACAGGTGCAGAACCCTGCACTTGCTCTTGTTGAACTTCATGAGGTTCACCTGGGCACCCCCTCTCCAGCCTGTCCCTCTGGGGTATTGACAACACCACACAGCCTGGGAAGAGGAAGAGGAAGAGAAGGAGGAGGAGGAGGGAAAGGGCAGCACATTTTCAGGCTTCTCTTAGTGAAAGGGAGAAATCTCCCCTCTGGACAGAGCCAAGAGCCTCAGGTTACCAGCTCCAGGCTCAAGCCCCAGCCAGGTGAGTGAGTCACCAAAGCTGGCACCCTGCCCCACAGCACCGAATCACTTGGGCTTGGAGACTTCATGGCAAGTCCAGGGGTGGGGGTTTTGCATGCTCCACCTTCACATCTGTCCTGACAGCCACAGCCCTGCACTGCACAAACACTCTGCTGACACCTCAGGCCAGCCAGGACAGGCGGGGCTGGGGCAGGCATCTCCCTTGGACAGGCTGGGCTGGGCTGAGGTGGCTCCTGGGGACAGTGAGGTGGCTCCTGAGGACAGCGAGGTGGCTCCTGGGGACAGTGAGGTGGCTCCTGAGGACAGCGAGGTGGCTCCTGGGGACAGTGAGGTGGCTCCTGGGGACAGCGAGGTGGCTCCTGGGGACAGCGAGGTGGCTCCTGGGGACAGTGAGGTGGCTCCTGAGGACAGCGAGGTGGCTCCTGGGGACAGCGAGGTGGCTCCTGGGGACAGTGAGGTGGCTCCTGGGGACAGCGAGGTGGCTCCTGGGGACAGCGAGGTGGCTCCTGAGGACAGTGAGGTGGCTCCTGGAGACAGCGAGGTGGCTCCTGAGGACAGTGAGGAGGCTCCTAAGGACAGCGAGGAGGCTCCTAAGGACAGTGAGGTGGCTCTTGGGGACAGAGAGGTGGCTCCTAAGGACAGCGAGGTGGCTCCTAAGGACAGCGAGGTGGCTCCTGGGGACAGAGAGGTGGCTCCTGGGGACAGTGAGGTGGCTCCTGGGGACAGCGAGGTGGCTCCTGGGGACAGTGAGGTGGCTCCTGGGGACAGCGAGGTGGCTCCTGGGGACAGCGAGGTGGCTCCTGGGGACAGTGAGGTGGCTCCTAAGGACAGCGAGGTGGCTCCTGTTGGCTCTGGCTCCCTTCTAACGAGGTCCTCCAAGCCCAGCTGGGGGTTGTGTAAAGCCCAGGGCCTGGGGCTGGCAGCGGGGCTGCCTTCTCTGTGCCCTTTCCCCTGGGACAGGCTGAGCCAAAGGCCACTTAATAATTCAGTGAGGAGCTGGGATCCTGAGTGCCTTGAAACTGAACCCAGACACCCTGCAGGGCTGGAGCTCAAAAGCAAGCTCAAAACTCAGAGGATACAACCCCCAGTGCAGGAGCACACAGGAATATACTCAGAGGATACAACCCCCAGTGCAGGAGCACACAGGAATATACTCAGAGGATACAACCCCCAGTGCAGGAGCACACAGGAATATACTCAGAGGATACAACCCCCAGTGCAGGAGCACACAGGAATATACTCAGAGGATACAACCCCCAGTGCAGGAGCACACAGGAACATACTCAGAGGATACAACCCCCAGTGCAGGAGCACACAGGAATATACTCAGAGGATACAACCCCCAGTGCAGGAGCACACAGGAATATACTCAGAGGATACAACCCCCAGTGCAGGAGCACACAAGGATGGACTCAGAGGATACAACCCCCAGTGCAGGAGCACACAGGATGACTCAGAGGATACAACCCCCAGTGCAGGAGCACACAAGGATGGACTCAGAGGATACAACCCCCAGTGCAGGAGCACACAGGAATATACTCAGAGGATACAACCCCCAGTGCAGGAGCACACAAGGATGTACTCAGAGGATACAACCCCCAGTGCAGGAGCACACAAGGATGGACTCAGAGGATACAACCCCCAGTGCAGGAGCACACAGGAATATACTCAGAGGATACAACCCCCAGTGCAGGAGCACACAGGAATATACTCAGAGGATACAACCCCCAGTGCAGGAGCACACAGGAATATACTCAGAGGATACAACCCCCAGTGCAGGAGCACACAGGAATATACTCAGAGGATACAACCCCCAGTGCAGGAGCACACAGGAATATACTCAGAGGATACAACCCCCAGTGCAGGAGCACACAGGAATATACTCAGAGGATACAACCCCCAGTGCAGGAGCACACAAGGATGGACTCAGAGGATACAACCCCCAGTGCAGGAGCACACAGGAATATACTCAGAGGATACAACCCCCAGTGCAGGAGCACACAAGGATGGACTCAGAGGATACAACCCCCAGTGCAGGAACACACAGGAATATACTCAGAGGATACAACCCCCAGTGCAGGAGCACACAGGAATATACTCAGAGGATACAACCCCCAGTGCAGGAGCACACAGGAATATACTCAGAGCATACAACCAGCAGTGCAGGAGCACACAGGAATATACTCAGAGGATACAACCCCCAGTGCAGGAGCACACAGGAATATACTCAGAGGATACAACCCCCAGTGCAGGAGCACACAGGAATATACTCAGAGGATACAACCCCCTGTGCAGGAGCACACAGGAATATACTCAGAGGATACAACCCCCAGTGCAGGAGCACACAGGAATATACTCAGAGGATACAACCCCCAGTGCAGGAGCACACAAGGATGGACTCAGAGGATACAACCCCCAGTGCAGGAGCACACAAGGATGGACTCAGAGGATACAACCCCCAGTGCAGGAGCACACAGGAATATACTCAGAGGATACAACCCCCAGTGCAGGAGCACACAGGAATATACTCAGAGCATACAACCAGCAGTGCAGGAGCACACAGGAATATACTCAGAGGATACAACCCCCAGTGCAGGAGCACACAGGAATATACTCAGAGGATACAACCCCCAGTGCAGGAGCACACAGGAATATACTCAGAGGATACAACCCCCAGTGCAGGAGCACACAGGAATATACTCAGAGGATACAACCCCCAGTGCAGGAGCAGCCCCAAGAGCCCAGGCAGAGGCAGGGGGTGCTCGGCAGAGCTCTGTCCATCTGTGCAGGGCTTTGATATGCAGATGGGAGCCATTGTGAGCCCCAGCCCCATCTGTGCACCCAGGGGGAGCTCCACATCCCGACTGCTCCTGCAGATCCCTTTAAGTGCCGTGACTAAAGGGAATTCCAGCCTGCAGGGGGATCTCAGCAGCCAGATGGATGCCAACACAGGAGCAGGCCGAAAAAATCTGTCACCCTCTGCAGCTCCCAGCCCAGCACCGGCGTGGGAAAGGCAAACCCAAAGCCAACGTCCTGCAGACAGGCACCAGGCTGGGGGCAGCTGAGGAAGGAGCTCTGCCAGCATCAGGTCTTAGAGCCCAAGTGCAGCTCAGCTGGGGAATCCTAAAGCTGGTGGCAGGCAAAGCTGCTTCTCTGGCACTGCTGCCTGCCTGCCTGCCTGCCAGGGCCCTGATCCCACCCCACCTGGAGAAGGGGACCCCCAGGCAGCTGTCAGTGCATGCTGACAGGCAGCCAGGGCCACCCAGGAGCACTCACCCCCTGTAAGGGTGAAGGCAGACGCTGCTCTCAGCACACCAGGCAGTGGCACAACACAGGGATCAGGGAAGGTGCTTGAGGGGTGGGCAGCCTGGCTCCTAAAAGATGCTACCCTGGCTCTCCAGGCCTCTTCTTCCTGCTGTGCCCTCCAGCAAGGGGGAGGATTCAGCCAGAAGGGAGAAGAAGGTGCCCAGACAGACAGATCAAGGCTTTGCCTCCCTGCACAAGCCCCAGACACATCCCACAGACCTCAAACTGCACTCAAGTGGAGCCTGAGGTGGTGGGACAGGTGCTCAAAAGCATCTCACCCCATGAACCCCTCACCTTTGACTGCAAATTGTGCTTGGGTTTAGCAGGTGAAAACCCCTAATTAATTCCCTGCTGCCCTGCAACACTGAGGGACAGACTTCTGCACCCTGTTGTGCAACCAGAGAGGAGGCACCAAGTGCATTCACCTCCTGCCACACAGCCTGGGGCAGCCAAGGGCACTGCTGGAGTGCCAAGGAAGGCACTGATGAAACAACAGGAGGAAACAGCCTGGGCACCAGTGGATCTAGAGAGGGGATTGTGCCCCTTGGCCTTGCTCTGCTCACACCTCACCTCCAATCCTGCCTTCAGGTCAGGTGTCCCCAACAGAAGGAGGACACAGAGCTGTGGAGTGAGGCCAGAGGAGGCCACAAAGATGCTGCAAGGGCTGGAGCAGCTCTGCTGGGAGGCCAGGCTGAGGGAGCTGGGGGTGTGCAGCCTGCAGAGGAGAAGGCTCCAGGGGGACCTCAGAGCTGCCTGCCAGGACCTGAAGGGATCCTGCAGGAAGGCTGCAGAGGAACTTTTGCTGAGGGTGTCTAGAGCCAGGCCCAGGGGGAATGGTTTGGAGCTGAGGCAGAGCAGGGTTAGAGTGGAGCTGAGGAAGAAGTTGTTCAGTGTGAGGGAGGTGAGACTCTGGCACAGGCTGCCCAGGGAGGTTGTGGCTGCCTCCTGCCTGGAGGTGTTCAAGGCCCAGTTCAAGGCCTTGGGCAACCAAATGTAGTTGAGAGGTGGCAGGGGGGTTGGAATAGATGATCTCTGAGGTCCCTTTCAACCTGAGCCATTCTGTGATCCAGCAGTGAATCACTGGAGAATTCCCAAACCAGTTTGCAAACCACTGTCTTTGGCAAGACAGGAGAACATGGGAGAGCTGCAGCAGGTCAGATTTAGATCTTTGTGTGGAGGGAACCATCTCAGACTGCAAGGGAAAGCAGAAACTTCCTGATCCATAAACACCCTTTGATGGGAAAATAAACATCAGGGACTTATTAACCTTGACAGAAGGCTTCTCCAGTCAAAACCTGGCAGGAAGGAGAAGGGAAGGATTTCAGGCATTAACCTTGCATGAACTCAGACAGAAGATGGATTTTCTAACCTCGAGGCTCTGTTTCCCCCCCCAAGTGCTGCAGGCTGGGACTGAAAAAGGACACCCTTGAAATGGGAGAGCAAATCAGGCTGCCCAGGGCACCACTTGACAAGGGTGAGTGAGGAGGGAGAGAGGAGAAAGAGAGCTGAGACAGCTGCTGTCAGTCAGACAGTGCTGAACCCACACAGCTTGCCCAGGGAGGTGGTGGAGCCCCCATCCCTGGAGAGGTTTTGGGGTGGTGTAGATGTGGGGCTGAGGGACTGGTGTTGAGGATCTGTCAGTGTTAGGCTGAGGCTTGGAGTCCATGATCTTAAAGGTCTTGCCAATCTGGGCCCTTCCTTGGTTCTGGAAAACAATCTCCCAGCAGCAGGGAGGCTCAGCAGCCAGCCCTCTCTGCATGCTGCTGGCATCTTATCAGAGAATTGTCAGTGTTGGAAGGGACCTCAAGGCTCAGCCAGCTCCAACCCCTTGCCATGGGCAGGGACACCTCACACCACAGCAGGTTGCTCACAGCCACCTCCAGCCTGGCTGCAAAAACCTCCAGGCAGGAGGCTTCCACCACCTCCCTGGGCAACCTCTGCCAGGCTCTCACCACCCTCCTGGTGTAAAACTTCTTCCTGATGTCTGACCTAAACCTCCCCTCCTCTAGCTTGGATCCATTCCCCACAGTCCTATCACTACCCAACACCCTAAAAAGTCCTTCCCCAACTTTCTTGTAGCCCCCTTCAGACCTACCTGTTTCTAGTTTTGCTCTATCTCCCCCAGTCCTATCACTACAGAATCACAAAGAATTAATCAGGTTGGAACAGACCTTTGAGATCATCCAGCCCAGCCTATCACCCAGCACCATCCAATCAACTCACCCTGGCACTGAGTGCCTCATCCAGGCTGGGTTTAAACACCTCCAGGGATGGTGACTCCACCACCACCTCCCTGGGCAGCACATCCCAATGGCCAATCTCTCTTCCTGGGAAGAATTTCTTCCTAACATCTACAGCCTAAACCTCCCCTGGGGTATCTTGAGGCTGTGTCCTCTCCTTCTGTCACTGCTTGCCTGGGAGAAGAGACCAACTCCCTCCCTGACACCCTAAAAAGTCCCTCACCCCTCAAGATGATCTTCATCATGATGATCTTCCTCACCTTGAGCACTTGCCCAGTAGCTGGCTGCTGGAAGCTGTTAGTGGGGAATGCTGTGCAGCCTGTCCCCAGAAGAGCCAGTCCCTGGAGGAGGCAGAGGTGCCAAGCCTCTCCCAGACACTTCATTACTTCATTACACTTCAGGGCTGCTAAAGCCACCTTCTGAGCTGCAGGGCTGTCAGCAGGACACCAGTGTGGTGACACAGTGCCCTGCTCATGGCCCCACTGCAGGATGGCACAAACACCTCCACCTTCCACTGTGGGGCTAAGTTCAGAGATCCATGCAATGGGTTGGGACCTGAAAGCTCATCCAACTCCAACCTTCTGCCGTGGGCAGGGACACCTCCCACCAGCCCAGCTTGCTCAGGGCCTCATCCAGCCTGGCCACAGCCTCCCTGGGCAACCTGTGCCAGTGTCTCCCAGCCCTCACTGCCAACAATTTCTTCCTCATCTCCACTCTCAGTCTCCCCTCTCCCAGCTCCAAGCCATTCTCCCTCATCCTGGCACTCCCAGCCCTTGTCAAAAGTCCCTCCCCAGCTCTCCTGGAGCCTCTTCAGGTACTGGAAGGCTGCTCTGAGGTCTCCCTGGAGCCTTCTGCAGGTTGAAGAGCCCCAACTCTCCCAGTCTGTCCCCACAGGGGAGGTTTTGCAGCCCTCTGATCATCTTTATGGCCTCCTCTGGAGCCTCTCCAGCAGCTCCAGGTCCTTCTTGTGCTGGGAGCCCCAGAACTGGACACACAATCACACTACAGCATGATACAGCAAGCACCTTGTTTTCCACTTTGGGCCTAATTTCTCCTGTTCTGCTCTCCACTCCCCCAAGCACATTCCCAGAGCAGGGAATCACAACACCCTTTGGGGCAAAATTAACTCCCAAACTGTGCCAAAGCAGCCTGTAAGAGAAACAAAATCAAACCACACTTCTAGGTCCCAGCCCCCCAAGCATCCTTCCCAGCTTCCCACAGAGCAGCACTCAGTGGCAAACTCTCCTCTCCTCACCTCAAGGCTTCAGCAAAACCAGCAAGAATTTCTTGCCTGAAGGAGATTTGATGTTTCCTGTTCCCCCCACCCCCCAAATCACATCCTGTCTGGTACCTCACCTGAAACACAGCCCAGCAGAAAACAAGGCATCAGCATGGTCACTGCTCTGCAGCTTTGGGTCAGCAGTGAGAGGCAAAGGCAGAAGTCAGCTCAGTTCAGAGATTCATAGAATGGTTTGGGTTGGAGCTGAGTGCTCCACTCAGCTCCTGAGGCACAGCTCAGCATGTTTCTGGGGCAAGGAACCTGGGGCACAAGACCTGCTCTTGCCACCACTGGGCTCACTCTTAAGTGTCCTTAACTTCAGCAGTGACTTTGGAGAGCAAGATGAGGCTGGCTCACAGCAAAGGAGACACAGCTGCTGCAGCCAGCAAAGCTTAGAACATCACTGAAACAGTCTCAAAGACTCATGGAATGGGTTGGGCTGGAAGGAACCTCCAAGATCATTCAGTTCCAATCCCCTGCCATGGGCAGGGACACCTCCCACCAGCCCAGGGTGCTCAAGACCTCATCCAACCTGGCCTCCAACACCTCAAAGGAGGGGACATCCACAACCTCCCTGTGCAACCTGTTCCAGTATCTCCCTACCCTCAATGTCTTCCTCATCTCTAGTCTCAATCTGCCCTCCTCAAGCTTTAATCCCTTCCCTCTCATCACTTCTCATTCTCTGGAGTTCTGCTGTCACACCTCAGATCAGATCCATCTCTCAAGGATGGGAACACTGTGCCAGCCAGCAGGCTTTCACTCACTCAGAAGACAGGAGCCCAGCAGCCCCATAAGCAGTGGAGGACAGCAGCCTCCTTTTTGTGCTGTCCACAAGCTCTCAGAGAAGCCTGAGCAGCTAACAAGGTCCCACCAGCCCCATGGGGCGCACCTGGAGGCGCACAGCCCCAGCAGCAGCTTTTGGCTGGAGCCTCCTAAAGCACCACGCAGGAACCTCTGAAAGAGAGCAAAGGAGGAGCAGGCAGAGATGCTGCCGGGGCTCGGTCCCGGCGCACAAAGGAGGCACACGGAGCACTCTGATCCGTGCTGGACGCCCCAGCAGCGCCTGAGAAGCCTCCTCACATCGTTTCCCAACCGGCCCAACCCACCTGGCAGGTCAGCCGGGGCCAGCCGGCCGCTTCCAGGAGGCTTTGCCGAGCCGTCCGCTGCCGGAGCCGCGCCGGTGGAGGGGAAGCCAGCGGGAGGGTAGGTGCATGGAGAGGTGTGGAGAAGGGCTGGGAGCGGTGGGAAGAAGGGCCCCGAGCCCCTCTCCTTGGGCCCCAGAGCCAGCAGCACTTGTTCAGGGGCTGGAGCGCAGAGGGGCTGGCATTCCTAGGCGGCAGGGACAATGGGGAGGGCTGGGGAGGCGCTGCCATAATCAAATGCAGGCCAGCTGGCCCTCCCCCAGGAAGGGCAGGCACCTCCTTCACTTGCCAAAGGCTTTGTTTTCTAAGCCACAAAGAACAAAGTGGCTGAGGAGGAGAGGCTGAGGAGGAGGAGAAGCCACTGTGGGGGCAGAGCCTCGGTGAGCACAGGTAAAGTGGCTCCAGCAGAGATGTCAACACAGGTGGAGAGGGGTTGGGCAGTGCTCTGCCCGCTCCCAGCACAGCTCAGAAGCAGCAGAAAGAAGCACAGAGCCATAGAATGGTCTGGGTTGGAAGGGAGCTCCCAAGTCCGACCCCCTCTGCAGTCAGCAGGGACAACCTCCACTAGATCAGGCTGCCCAGAGCCCTCTCCAGCCTCACCTTAAGCATCTCAAGGGAGATAACCACCTCCCTGGAGAAGCTGGGAATGGCTGGAGATGATCACTGAGGAACCAGCACAGGCTGGGGTCCTTTGATATTCCTCAAAGGATGTCAAAGGTGGCAGACAGAGAATGCCACTGAAGGAACCACTGATGGAGCAGAGCCCAAAGCAACCCCACCCAGGGCAATGTTACCTCTCCCTGCCCAGCCCCAAGCAGGGGGACTCTGAACAGCTTCCCTCAGAAAGCAAACACAAGGCAAGAGCCCAAACTGTGAGAGGCTCCCAGGGCCCAGCCAACACCCTCCCTGAGCACCAAACGAGGCAGCATCTTGCACAACATCCTGAAGAGCAGGGAGAAGCCCCTGGAGCTGCCCCAGGCTCTCCTGTAATGATACAGGAGGCAGAGCTGCAAGGCTCCAGGCAGCACAGCACCTCGGGGCATGCAGGTGCTGAGCTGTGGTGATGGGACTCTGCCCTTACTGGTTGGGTCACTCCTTTCTTCCAGGGTGACTTTTACCAGCAAGTATTTGCAGGCCTGGTTGTCATCCCAGCGCTGATGGAGGCCGTGCTGCTGCTCCAGCTCTCCACACAGCGTTAGGAGTTAGGTGCCTGTGGGCCTGACAGGGCACACAGCTCTCACAGGGGGCTTCGAGCCTGTGCAGTCCACACAGCCAGACACTGCTTGTCACATGGAACCCCAGCATGCTGGGGTTGGAAGGGACCTCTGGAGATCACCCAGTCCAACCCCCCCTGCTCCATCTGGGCACCCACAGCAGCTTGCTCAGGAGCACAATGCCCAGGGGGGGTTGGAAGCTCTGCAGAGGAGACTCCACAACCTCTCTGGGCAGCCTGCTCCAGCACCCTCACACCAAAGAAGTTTCTCCTCATCTTCAGCTGAGAGTTCCAGTTTGTGCCCTCTGCCCCTTGGCCTGTTCCTGGGCACCACTGAGCAGAGTCTGGCCCCAGCCTCTTGCCCCCCACAGCTCCTTCAGCTCTTGCTGAGCATTGCTCAGCTCCCCTCTGGGGCTGCTCTTCTGCAGGCTCTCAGCCCCAGGGCTCTCAGCCTTTGCTCCTCACAGAGCTGCTCCAGGCCCCTCAGCAGCTTTGCAGCCTCCCCTGGACCCTCTCCAGCAGTTCCCTGTCCCTCCTGAACTGGGGAGCCCAGAGCCTGGGCTCAATCCCCCAGATGTGTTCTTTTTACAAGCACAGACTCAACAGACACCACAGAAGACCCCCAGCCTCCTCCAGCTGTGCTCCACAGCAGCACCTTCAGCTTCCTGAGCATGTCCTGTGCTCAGCCCAAACCAGACCTCATTTTTTTAGCCTCCCCAGGACTCTCTACATCAGTTCCCTGTTTCTCTTGAACTGGGGAGCCCAGAACCTGGACCCAGCCCCCCAGATGTGTCCTCAGCAGAGCAGAGGGACAAACATGACCTGGCTAACAGCAGCACCTCACTCATCCTTCCCATGAGACCCACAATGGCCACCTCCATGTGGAGAACAGAAGGAGGATGCTGCTCCCTGCATGTTATTGATAGGTACTGAGAAAATGCTCATTGGGAAGATCCTTATGGGCAAGTCAAGAGCATGCAGAGAGCTGGAATCAAAGAGTGATCTGATAAACAATTTCACCCAAAGGAAGCCTGAGATAGGACAAAACAGGAATGCTGCCAAGGTAGGCAAGGAGAGGGAGCTGTGCTCTGGGGTCTCCTGGCAATGCTGGTGTCCCTGTGACAGTGTCACTGTGGAGGCAGGACAGGCAGTGGGGGAACACAGTCCCTGCAGGCAGCTCAGCACACAGCAGAGCTCAGTGCTGCTGGCAGAACACAACCCCCCTGCCTGCTCTGTCCCCCAGCACCGTGTGCTGCCAGATCCCAACACAAGCCTGGAATCCAGGGAACAAGGGAGAGCAGCCAAGCAGGCCTGAAGCCACAGGAAGATGGCAGGTCCCCAGGATGGCCACGCTGAGTTTGTGGTCATGAGAAACAATCAGCCAGAGGAGGGGAAGGCAGCTCCCTTCTCTGTTCCTCCTGCCCCAGCCCAGCCAGCACCAAGAGCTCAGGCTGCAAAGGAAGTGGGGGACAAATGGAAACCTCCAGCTTGGCACCAGTGGTGGCTCTGGGGAGGGAGGCTCTGGGGAGGGAACCCTGCCAGCCCATGTGCAAACTGCATGTGTTCTGGCCCAGCACAGCCTGCCTTTCAGCTCTGGCAAGCAGTGAAGAACACAGAGGAGCATCCTGAAGGACCACATGAGCTTATGCTGCCCTGTGCCAGGGGCTGCCCAGCAACCACAGCCCTACCAAACGCTGGCCCAGCACATGGAGAAGAAGAGGCAGCAGAACAAAGCCTCCCACTCGAGCAGGCAGTGAGGGATGAGCTCCATGGTGGGGTCCTCCCCTCCCTGGCTGGAGGGCTCTGAGCCTGCCAGCCCATTCCCACAGCACTCACTGCTTAGCTGTCCTCAGGCTTCTTCCCCAGACCCTGGGGACTAGCATGCTGCAGGCTCTTCATTCATGGAGTCACAGAATGGGTTGGGTTGGAAGGGAGCTTCAAGCTCAGCCAGTTCCAACCCCCTGCCATGGGCAGGGACATCTCCCACCAGCCCAGGGTGCTCAGGGCCTCATCCAGCCTGGCCTGGAACACCTCAAGGGAGGGGACATCCACAACCTCCCTGTGCAACCTGTTCCAGTATCTCCCTACTCTCACTGGCAAGAATTTCTTCCTAATCTCCAGTCTCAATCTGCCTTTCTCAAGCTTCAATCCATCCCCTCTTGTCTTTTTTACAGAGCAGGGTAAACTGGAGCAGGGCAGAGTTAGGTTGGAGCTCAGGAGGAAGTTGTGCCCAGGGAGGCTGGGCAGACACTGGCACAGGTTGCCCAGGGAGGTGCTGGAGGCTCCATCCCTGGAGCCATTCAAGCTCAGCCTGGCTGTGTCCCTGGGCAGCCTGCTGCAGCTGGAGGTGTCCCTGCTGCCTGCAGGGGGTTGGACAGGATGCCCTTGGAGGGTCCCTTCCAGCCCAGTGCAATCTGTGAGGCAGTGAAAGGAACATCAAGGACATGGCTCAGTGTAGGCTCCTGCTACTGCTGTCCTCTCAGATGTTAGGGAAGAGAGAAGGAGCCAGGCAGGCACTGACAAGCTCACTGCAGGAAGGTCCAAGCAGCTCAGCATCAGGAGTGTGAGATCACTGTAGATAACATCTCCTGCCTTCCCCTCACCTCCCAGCCCAGGCTTTGCTTTGGGAGGGCAGAAGACAGTCTGGAGCTGAAGATCAAACCAGCCACCACTGACAACTTCCCCACTGTGGTGATTCCTGCTCTCAGCCTGCAGCTGCAGGATGTCTTCCCCCAACACCCCTGCTTTGGGTTGGCCTCCAGCTCACCACACACACCTTGGATCTACACCAGCAGCACTGTTTATAGTTCAGCTGACACCAGGGAGGTCCAAAGCCTCCTCCCTCAGAAGGGAGCCACCTCTCCTCCACAGCAAAGCAAACACCCTTTGTGCCACAAGCACTCTGCTCTCCCTGCAGCTCTGCAGCGTGGGAGGCACCAACAAGCTGCATCCTCTGCTTGGAATCCTCTGAAAGGAGCTGTAGGAGAGCTGCTGCCTGAGCCCATGGGCCAGCACTGGGCTCTGGGTAACATCTGTGCCCAGGCTCTGAAGCTTCTGAAGCTGTGGAAGAAGGTCCTTTGATGTTGGCTCACCCAAAAGCTGCTACTGTGATGTCATTTCCATGCCTGAATGGAGAAGGGAGCAGCCACTGTGTGCCACAGGCCAGGCTGGGCTCCATGGATCTCCAGCTTTGGACAAGACTCAGTCCCAGAGCCATGCCCCATGCTTGGGCACAGAACTGCCCACCTGCCCAGCAAGGCTGGCACCTTTGTGTGCCTTGGTTTCAGCAGGAGAATCACAGAACCACAGAAGGGGTTGGGATGCCTTGGGGAGGTCCTGGAAGGGACCTTAAAGGTCATCTAGGTCCAACCCCCATGCCATGGGGGGTCCTACTAGAGCAGCTTGCTCAAGGCCCCATCCAACCTGGCTTTCAACACTTCCAGGCTTGGAACCTCTACAGCTTCTCTGGACAACCTGTTCCAGTGCCTCACCACCCTCATGGGGAAGAATTTCTTCCTGATGTCTCATCTCAACCCAGCTTCCTCCAGTCTGAAGCCATCACCCCTTGTCCTGTCACTCCATGCCTTTGTACAATGTCCCTCCCCAGCCCTCCTGTAGCTCCCTTCAAATACTGGAAGGCTGCTCTAAGAATCCTGACAATCCCCCAGTCCAAACCATCATGGCAAAGGGTGGCCAGGGACCTGGGCATCTGTGCTGAGTGAGTGAGCAGGACACAGCTTCTTGCTGCTCTCCTACAGCACAGGAGGCACTTTCCTCTCCAAACACAATGACACAGTCCCACAGCAAGAGGATCCTCCACAGATGAGCTGGAGTGGACCTGCAGAGCATCCCCCACCCCAGCCCCCTCCTCACATGCCCTGCCAGCCACGTTCTGGGCTGCCCTCTCCACTCTCCTCTCTCTCCCTGCATGGTTTTGTGTTTAGCTGAATCTCCTCCCTGAGCACTTCTGGCTGCCAAGGCAGCTCAGGGGCAGCAGCTAAGTGGCACCTCCATCTGGTACAGCTTAACTCTGAGTGTCTGCTCTTCCTGCAATTTGAGAACTTCAATCCCCCAATGTTTGTACAAGTGTGGAAGAAAAGGAACCCAGGCTCCCCAGCCTCCTGTGCTTGCCAAAGGGGGATTTTAAAAGGCACTGAGCAATCCTGCTGTTCCTTCAGCTGCTGAATGGCTGGATCTGAACTAAAGCAGGCCCTCAGCACACTCACCCATCCCTCTTTCCCCTGCTTCCCACATGCCCGGGTCAAGCCAACAGCCTTGTTCCCTCAGCCACAGCTCCCAGCACCCTGTTCTGGTGCTCTCTTTGCTTGGGCAGCTCTCCACGAGGCAGGGGCTGGCCTCTCTTTAGGGCTGAGCAGCAGGAGGCTGCTCCTGATGGCAGCAGGCTGGATCCACCCAGCCTGTGAGGACAGAACATGAGCAGCACACAGGCAGCCAGCCCTGGCATGATGGCCAAGACTGGATACAAGCCCCCTGACCTTTGGTGTCAGAGCCAGCCCTGCCATGAGTCTCCTGTGGCCATGAGAGGGCCCTAGAAGCTACAGAGGTCTTCTGAGACCTCTGTTCTTAACAGAATCACAGAAACATTCATGTTGGAAGAGACCCTCAGGATCACCAAGCCCAACCAACAGCCCTGCTCTGCAAGGTTCACTGATGTGGACATCCTCTTGAGAGGGGGTTCCAGGAGAGCTGGAGAGGGACTTTTGACAAAGGAGGTAGTGACAGCATGAGGGGCAACAGCTTCCAAGTGGAAGAAGCTGGATTGAGATGAGACATTAGGAGGAAATTCTTCCCCAGGAGGGTGGTGAGGCCCTTGGAACAGGTTGCTCTGAGAATCACAGAATTGTCAGGGTTGGAAGGGAGCTCAAGGCTCAGCCAGCTCCAACCCCCTGCCATGGGCAGGGACACCTCACACCACAGCAGGTTGCTCACAGCCACCTCCAGCCTGGCTGCAAAAACCTCCAGGCATGAGGCTTCCACCACCTCCCTGGGCAACCTCTGCCAGTCTCTCACCACCCTCCTGGGCAAGAATTTCTCCCTCACATCCAGTCTCAATCTCCCCACTTCTACTTTTGCTCCATCCCCCCCAGCCCTATCTCTACCTGAAACCTTAAGAAGCTGTGGAGGCTTCAAGCCTGGAAGTGATTAAGGCCAGGCTGGATGAGGCCTTGAGCAAGCTGTGCTGGTGGGAGGTGTCCCTGCCCATGGCAGGGAGTTGGAACTGGATGATCTTTAAGTTCCCTTCCAACCCAACCCATTCTGTGACTCTCTGAACAGACACCACCCAGCCCTGCCCCCACTGACTGACTTGCAAACACCCCTGCAGGCAGGTGAGCAGCTGGGGCCTTCTGCAGAGCACAGCTGCAGCTCTGTGTTGAGGCACACAGCACACTTCCTACCTTCCACAAACAAGCAGGCTCTGGAGCAAGCCCAGGCAGGGTTTTTACAGCCTCCCCTTGTGCAGCAGCTGCCTTCCCTTACCTTGTCAAAGAACTCATAGAGCCTGACTGTCTCACAGATCCGGTGCCTGCTCTCATCCAGCTGAGTGCAGAACTCCTCCAGCTGATCCCTGTGGCTCTGCAGCTTGCCCCTGTAAGAATCCACATCCACAGAGGAGAAGTCTTCCCAGCGCTCCATCTTCTTCAGCGCCTCCTGCCCCCTTCTGCAGTATTCCTGAAAGGAAAAATGGGATTGTCTGTGAGGATGGAGACCTGGCATGGACAGGAGATGGGATCAGAGGATGGTTTGGGTTGCAAGGGGGCTTTAAAGGTCATCTAGTCCAACCCCCACCTAGATAGCCTTCAAGGTCATCACCAGCTTGGGCTAATTAGACTGGTGGGGGTTGGAAGAGACCTCTGGAGATCATCCAGCCCAACCCCCCTTAGCCAAGGCAGGGTCACCTAGAGAAGGTCACACAGGAACATGTCCAGGAGGGTTTGGAATGTGCCCTGAGAAGGACACTTCCCACCTCTCTGGGCAGCCTGCTCCAGTGCTCCATCACCATTAAATGAAAGAAGTTCCTCCTCCTGCTCTGCAGGGCTGCACTGACTGCCAGGAGAATTCTGGAGCCCTGACTTCTAGGATGATTTATGGTAGGCACACAGCAGCTTGTAAAGACCTCCTCAGCCTGGTCAGAGGTCAGCAAGGACTGAAATTTGGAACAGTGCTGAAGGCCAGGTTGGAAAAGGAGGCTTTGAGCCATCTGGTCTAGTGGGAGGTGTCCCTGCTCACTGCAGGGGGTTTGGAACTAGATGACCTCTAAGGTCCCTTCCAAGCCCTCTGTGATTCTGTGACAAACCCCCCAGTGTTACAAGCACATCAAGGGGGTAACTAAAAAGTTGTTGCATCACAGCTGTGATTTTCCTCAAGGCTGGCAAACATCATCTGAGCTGATGGCTTTGGCTGCAAGAGGAGAGCAGGGAAACTAAGCAGTGTGAAGGAACAACTTCACAGATTGCACTGGGCTGGAAGGGACCCTCCAAGGGCATCCTGCCCAACCCCCTGCAGGCAGCAGGGACAGCTCCAGCTGGAGCAGGCTGCCCAGGGACACAGCCAGGCTGAGCTTGAATGGCTCCAGGGATGGAGCCTCCAGCACCTCCCTGGGCAACCTGTGCCAGTGTCTGCCCAGCCTCCCTGGGCACAACTTCCTCCTGAGCTCCAACCTAACTCTGCCCTGCTCCACTTCCAAACCATTGCCCCTGGGCCTATCCCCACAGCCCCTTCTGAACAGTCCCTCCCCAGCCTGCCTGCAGCTCCCCTGCAGAGCTTCAGCTGCAGCTCTCAGCTCTCCCTGCAGCCTTCTCTTCTGCAGGCTGCACAGCCCCAACTCTCCCAGCCTGGCCCCACAGGGAGGTTCTGCAGCCTCTGATCATCTCTGTGGCCTCCTCTGGACCCTCTCCAACAGCTCCAGGTCTCTCTTGTGTTGGGGTCCCATATCTGGCCCCACCCTGCAGGTGAGGTCTCCCCAGAGCAGAGCAGAGGGGCAGGATCCTCTCTCTCCAGCTCTGGCCACACTGCTTTGGATGCAGCCCAGGCTGCTCCTGGCCTTCTGTGCTGCCAGTGGCCATTGCTGCCCTTGGTGATGATCTTCTTCCAGTGCCATCTCAGGCCCACAGGTCTGGCTGAGCACATCTCAGGCACACAGCCTCTGGAGGACACATTCTTCCCACCAGGCAACACTTACACTGGCAACAAGATCAAACTCCCTGAACTGCTTTTGTGTTTGGAGCAGCATCTCCAGAGAATCGTCCAGGTTGATGGTTTCCTTCAGCCTTTTTCTGCCAACATTCTCAATCCAACTGCTGACCTAGGAGAAAAGGAGAAAGCTTCAAGATTAGTCACCCTGTGCTACTCACCAAGGTAAGGCCTTCATGTGGCAAGGGCAAGGAAGTGCTCTCCTGACGTTGGTCACTTCATCAGGGGGAAGAATGTGTGTGTGCAGTGCTCTGCCCCAGCCTCCTGCCAGGAGGCTTTCCACTTCAGCTCCTTGAGTCACTGCAAACCTCTGCTGTTGCTCACTAGCCTGGGGCATAAACAGGGCTAAGCAGCTGCTTGGGCTCTGCCTGGGCTGAGCCATAGTCTAAGGAGAGCTCTGCTGGCCTGATATTCCCATGACTGTTACCCTCCACTGGGATAAGATCTCCCTGCTGCCACATTTCCTACACCACTTCCCTTTCCTGGCTGGCAGGACAGGAGCTCCATCAGTGGGAGTGCTCTGAGGGCTTATCCCCATCTGCAGAGCTCCCAGGGAGGTGCTTGAGATTCCATGCCTGGAGATGTTCAAGGTCAAGCTCAACCAGGCTCTGAGCAACCTGATCTAGTGGAGGTGTCCTTGCTCACTGCAGGGCTGTTGGACTAGATGACCTTTGGAGGTCCCTTCCAACCCAGTTCTCTGGTCCTCTGGGGTTTCTGAAGGCAGCTGATGACAAAGCCATGGAGCAACTGCAGGTTCCTGGCAGAGCCCAGCCAGTGCTGCAGCTCTAGCCACAGACACTGGGAGGGAATTGGGCACCAGTGTGTCCTAAAAGCAGAGCAGACAGAGCAGGCCAGGCAGGACAAGTCAGCACCTCCACCACCTGGCTTGCAAAGCAGGCCAGCCAAATCACCTGCTTCAAGCACAGCTGCAGCTGGGGGAGGGGACCAGCTCCATGTTTCCCAGCAACCATGTGTCCTGCTTTCCTGTGCCACCTGCAGTCCAGGCCCAGCTCAGCCCCACAGCCAAGGGAAAACACCTGGGCTTGACTGAGAGGACATGGAGCTGTTGGAGGGAGACCAGAGGAGGCCACAAGGATGATCCAAGGGCTGCAGCACCTCTATAGAGGCCAGGCTGAGGGAGCTGGGGGTGTTCAGCCTGGAGAGAAGACTCCAGGGGGACCTCAGAGCTGCCTGCCAGGACCTGAAGGGATCCTGCAGGAAGGCTGCAGAGGAACTTTTGCTGAGGGTGTCTAGAGACAGGCCAAGGAGGAATGGTTTGGAGCTGAGGCAGAGCAGGGTTAGAGTGGAGCTGAGGAAGAAGTTGTTCAGTGTGAGGGAGGTGAGACTCTGGCACAGGCTGCCCAGGGAGGTTGTGGCTGCCTCCTGCCTGGAGGGGTTTAAGGCCAGGCTGGACCAAGTCTAGCTGAGAGGTGTCCCTCCCATGGCAGGGGGTTGGAGTAGATGATCTCTGAGGTCCCCCCCAACCTGAGCCATCCTGTGATTCTGTGAACAGCACCTGGGCTTGACTGGAACAAACCCAGCAAGAGCAGAAGCTGGAGGTGGGTTCTCAAGTTGTGACCTAGACTGCAGAGGGAACACACTGCTGCTGCCTGGAGCTCCTGCAGGCTACAGCACTGGCGACCTGCAAGCGGAGCAAGCTGCCAACAGCCAAGTTTGGCTCAATTCCATCAGAGAAAGTCCAGCTGAAAGCAGGGGCAGGTGGCAGAGCCTGTCCTGGTGTCCTTTTCATGCCTGTGTGCTCAAGGGAGTCTCCCCTAGGTTCTTGCATCACATTTCATGCCCTGCACACACAGCATAGGGCGGCCCAGTGTCTGCCTCCAAATGGGAGGTCATTAGACCTCTTGGATCCACCTTGGCCTGGCAAAACAACCAGGCAAGCCTCCAGCCTCCTTTGCAAATCCAGTCCTCCCCAGAGGAGAAGAGCCCAGAGACCTGGAAGAGCAGTGCTGAAACTGGCCCTGCTACTGAGCCTGAAGGGTGAAGGTTCCTAAGGTGAGCTTCAGGTGGTGCAGAACCCTTCACACAGCCACTGACCCCCAAAGCCTCTCTCTTGGCTGATGACTTGCAGCAAAGCAGACTGTGGGACTTCAAAACCTCCAGGATGAGCTCAGGCTCAGGCAGCACATCTGGGATCTGCAATGCTACAAGGAATGAGCAGATCCTGTAGGACCCATCAAGCACTTAGGACTTTCTGAAGTTCTCTCCACTGTCCAGGTTCCAAAGGTCTTTCTGGAAGCAGGTTCCTGTTTGCCTCAGCTAGCCCACAGCTGTAGAGAGCTTCAAGGAGCACCACATGAAGGGAAGTCTCAGCTCCACACAAGGGCAGGGGAGTGCTGGGGTTGAGAATGGCTCTTGGGTAAGGCCAAGGGGCTGTGGCCCAGTCTGGAGACTTCACACAGGGCTGAACACAGAGGGGAGGAGGAGATGTGCCTGGGGCTGCACCCAGGGGGAAAGAAGCACACCCAGGGCTGCACCCAGAGGGGAAGGAGACAGCTTGGAGCTTATCAGATAGCAGGGACCAGGAATCCAAACAACAGATACACCCCAGTGATGGGGTAGAGGAGGTGGAGCTCATCCAGCAGCAGGATGTTGACAAACCTGCAGGATCTACAGGCCAGAGGGGAAAGGCAAACTCCTCAGCAGCTTGCTGGCATCACTGCAGCTTCTGGAGGCAGAGCATGAAGCTCTCCTCACCAGCCCTGCTGGCAGGATGCTTTTGCTGAGCAACATGGAGATGCTCCACTTCCAAGTGTCCTCTTCACCAAAGGGCCACCACAGTGTGGTCTAAGCATGCAAAAACATCAGAGGGCTTTATGGGGCTTGATTGATCCACCCCTAGAGAGCAGCCAGGGGAATTTTATCCAGCAGCAGGAGGAACCAGGCCAAAGAGTGGCTTGGTTCATAGCATGCCTGGCCACTGTGTCTCATACTAGAATCACAGAATCACAGAGTCACAGAATTGTCAGGGCTGGAAGGGAGCTCAAGGCTCAGCCAGTTCCAACCCTCCTGCCATGGGCAGGGACACCTCACACCACAGCAGGTTGCTCACAGCCACCTCCAGCCTGGCTGCAAAAACCTCCAGGCAGGAGGCTTCCACCACCTCCCTGGGCAACCTCTGCCAGCCTCTCACCACACTCATGAGAAAGAACTCCTTTCTAATGTCTGACCTAAATCTCCCCTCCTCTAGCTTGGATCCATCCCCCCACAGTCCTATCACTCCCTCACACCCTCCAAAGTCCCTCCCCAGCTTTCTTGGAGCCCCCTTCAGATCCTGCAAGGCCACCAGAAGGTCTCCTGGGAGCCTTCTCTCCAGCCTGCACAACCCCAACTCTCTCAGGCTGGCCTCAGAGCAGAGCAGCTCCAGCCCTCTGCTCCTCCTCCTGGCCCTTCTCTGGACACCTTCTAGCCCCTCCAGAGCCTTCCTGGAACAGAGGCTGCAGAACTGGACACAGAGCTCCAGGTGTGGTCTGAGCAGAGCAGGGCAGAGGGGGAGAATCCCCTCTCTTGACCTGCTGGCCACACTTCTCCTGATGCACAATTGGCTCTCTGGGCTGCAAGTGCACACTGCTGGCTCCTGTTGGAGCTTCTCCTCCCCCAGCTTCAGTCGGGTGTTGTTTAAGGCTCTACAGGCAGCATCCTACACCTTCACATGAGAGAGCAACCCAGGAGCTGCTGTGGGAGGCAAGAGTCAGAGCGTGGCAGCAGGCAGTGGACAGCTGGCCCTTACCTCCTTCAGACACTCCTCCACCTTCTGGAAGTCCATCAGCAGCTCCAGCTCCTGGAGGCGTTTGTTGGAGAGCATGACGAGGCGGTGCACGCCCTCGTCCACCCCGTTGTACAGCAGGGCAGCCGCGGCCAGGGCGTCCCTGCAAGGGGCACAGGGCTGGCTCAGGGCCTGGCAGCAGGTCACACCACCACCACTTCATGGACACACAATCCCAGAACCCCAGCATGCTGAAACCCCTGGCAGCTCACCCAGTCTTCCCTGCTCCAGCAGGGCACCCACAGCAGCTTGCCCAGCAGCACAATGCCCAGGGGGGGTTGGAAGCTCTCCACACAAGGACACTCCACAACCTCTCTGGGCAGCCTGCTCCAGGCCTCCAGCACCCTCACACCAAACAACTTTCTCCTCCTGCTCAGATAGAGCCTCCTGGGTGCCAGTCTGTGCCCTCTGCCCCTTGGCCTGTCCCTGGGCACCACTGAGCAGAGTCTGGCCCCAGCCTCTTGCCCCCCACAGCTCCTTTAGCTCTTGCTGAGCATTGCTCAGCTCCCCTCTGGGGCTGCTCTTCTGCAGGCTCTCAGCCCCAGGGCTCTCAGCCTTTGCTCCTCACAGAGCTGCTCCAGGCCCCTCAGCAGCTTTGCAGCCTCCCCTGGGCTCTCTCCAGCAGTTCCCTGTCCCTCCTGAACTGGGGAGCTTGAACTGGACCCAGGCCTCCAGATGTGGCCTCACTAGTGCAGAGGAGAGGGACAGGAGAACCTCCATTGACCTGCTGGCCACATTAATTCTTAATGTCCCCCCAGGAGCAGAGATGCTCCAACCCTCTGACCAACTTCATGGCCAGAGATAACAGACAGCAGAAGACTCCCCACAGAGCTGCTCCAGGCCCCTCAGCAGCTTTGCAGCCTCTGCTGGACTCTCTCCAGCAGTTCCCTGTCCCACCTGAACTGGGGAGCCCAGAGCCTGGGCCCAGTCCCCCAGATGTGTTCTTCCTTTTACAAGCACAGACCCAACAGACACTCACCACAGAAGACCTCCAGCCTCCTCCAGCTGTGCTCCACAGCTGCACCTTCAGCTTCCTGAGCATGTCCTGTGCTCAGCCCAAACCAGACCTCATTTTGCAACTGATTTACAACCTTCTGGCTTTTAATCATAGCATTAAAAGAAGCCCAAGCAGTTGTGAAAGAGGCAGCTAATAAAACTGAAAGCCCTGCTAATGGACATTCACACCAAGCCACTCAGCACACGTGGTCAGCCCTGTCTTGGGTCACAGGTGACCTTGAACCCCTGAAGTGCAGCTGGAGAGGAACATTTCATAGAAGGATTTCATTTAGAAAAGACCTTTAAGTTCCTCCAGTCCAACCATTCTCCAGCTCTACCAAGGCTGGGGCTAAAGCATGGTCCTCACAGCTTCACACAGTGCACTGGGCTGGAAGGGACCCTCCAAGGGCATCCTGTCCAACCCCCTGCAGGCAGCAGGGACACCTCCAGCTGGAGCAGGCTGCCCAGGGACACAGCCAGGCTGAGCTTGACTGGCTCCAGGGATGGAGCCTCCAGCACCTCCCTGGGCAACCTGTGCCAGTGTCTGCCCAGCCTCCCTGGGCACAACTTCCTCCTGAGCTCCAACCTAACTCTGCCCTGCTCCACTTCCAAACCATTGCCCCTGGGCCTATCCCCACAGCCCCTTCTGAACAGTCCCTCCCCAGCCTGCCTGCAGCTCCCCTGCAGAGCTTCAGCTGCAGCTCTCAGCTCTCCCTGCAGCCTTCTTTTCTCCAGGCTCAACAGAATCACAGAATTTCCAGCACAGAGTGGGTTCTGCTCACCACAGAGGCCAACTCCACTCCTTTCCATACCTGATGCAGGAAACAGGACTCAATCTGAGCAGTTTTTCTTGCCAGGAATCAGGTGAGCACAGATTCATGGAATGGGTTGGGTTGGAAGGGACCTGCCAGGACCTGGAGAAGGCTCCAGGGAGACCTCAAAGCAGCCTCCCACTACCTTAAGGGGCTCCAGGAGAGCTGGGGAGGGACTTTGGACAAGGGCTGGGAGTGCCAGGATGAGGGAGAATGGCTTGGAGCTGGGAGAGGGGAGACTGAGACTGGAGATGAGGAAGAAATTGTTGTCAGTGAGGGTGAGGAGCCACTGGCACAGGTTGCCCAGGGAGGC
Organism: Indicator indicator; assembly: GCF_027791375.1. Classification (NCBI taxonomy): domain Eukaryota; kingdom Metazoa; phylum Chordata; class Aves; order Piciformes; family Indicatoridae; genus Indicator; species Indicator indicator. Next base: position 20,751,295 of record NC_072028.1, read on the forward strand.
TGTGGCTGCCCCCTGCCTGGAGGTGTTCCAGGCCAGGCTGGATGAGGCCCTGAGCACCCTGGGCTGGTGGGAGGTGTCCCTGCCCATGGCAGGGGGGTTGGAACTGGATGATCTTGAAGGTCCCTTCCAACTCCAAACTATTCTATGAACCTGGTGGCCTGCCCAGCCCTGACTCTTGACCCTGCCCTTCAAGACAGCTTGGAGTAAACAAACCAAGCCTTGAAAACGTGGTAGCAGGACTGACTTCCACCCTGGCACACAATGGGAAGCAGCTGGCTGTTAAGCACCTTTAAGGATGATTGAAGAGAGCTCTGTGCTGCTCCAAGGAGGAACTGTTTGAAGTGGGTGGAAAGTTCCAGCCAAGCTGAGCTGTGTTTGGCTGCTCACAGCTCCCCTGCACATGGCAGTGTGGTCATTAAGAGCCTTTCACTGCATTCTTCCGTGGTCAGATCATCCCCAGTGCTTTAGCCACAGAGCAGAGCTGCTGTAATTCACAGCAGAAAGGAGCAGCTTGGTGTCAGGTTCTGTTTTCATCCTTTCCATGGAAAAGATTCCAGTTTGCTGGAGCAGGGCCAAGCTCTTGTGTAAGGGCAGGGAAATTTTAAAGCTAGCCTTTAGGAAAACCACTTCTGTCTGAAGCCTTCCCTGAAGCCCCAAAGCTGGGCTCAGAGAGTTGCTCCTCAGTTTTCAAAGCAAAATACCTGACTGGGTTTAGGAAAGAACTGGCCAGAGCAGGCTTGCAAAAGGAATCATGGAATCAGAGAGCTGTTTTGGCTGGAAAAGCCCTTTAGGATCATCAAAGCCTAGCACTCTCCAACTCTGCCAAGACTGCTGCTAAACCATGGCCCTCAACACCACATCCCTGCAGCTCTGACACACCTCCAGGGGTGGGGAGCCAAGCACCTCCCTGGGCAGCCTGTTGCAGGGTTTGAGAATCCTTCCAGTGAAGAAGTTTCTTCTAATGTCCAACCTAAACCTGCCCTTCTGCAGCTCTCATTCCTGTCACTTGACACTAAGGAGCAGAGCCCAACCCCACCTCACTGCAGCCTCCTTTCAGGGAGATGTAGAGAGCCAGAGAGTCTCTTCCCAGTCTCCTCCACACTCAACACCCCCAGCTCCCTCAGCTGCTCCTCCCCAGCCCTCTTCTCCAGACCCTTCCCCAGCTTTGTTGCCCTTCTCTGGACCTGCTCCAGATCCTCAGTGTCCTTCTTGGAGTGAAGGACCCAAAACTGAATCCCTCTCCAGTGCCCAGTACAGGGCCATGATCCTCTCCCCAGCCTGGCCTGCATCCAGCTTGTGTTCAGTCTCTGGCTGATTTTAATGCCAGTAAGATCCACAAACCTGACTGGAAACCAAACATTCTAAAGCCACCCTCAAGTGAGAAGCAGTCCTGCTTCTGGGGAAAGCTGACCCTGCAGGGGACTCAGAGCTAGGCTGGAAACACCACTGGGAGCACACCAAGCATCAAGCTGTGGGCTGGCTTTTGGAGCTCCTACCTCCAAACCTCATCCTACCCCTGCTGACCTGGTTAAGGTTCTTCTTGTTGCTTAGGCTGACTCTGCTAGTCCAGCAGCTGAGCTCCTGCAGGTGGGATCAGCAAGGTTTCAAGATACTCAGCTCAGATCCATACCCACTGTCAGTTAAAGCACAAACCTACTTCCAGGAGATAGCCTCATTTTGCACTCTCTCAGCATCCATCCCAGAACCCCAGCATAGTGGAGATTGGAAGAAACCTCTGGAGCTCACCCAGTCCAACCCTCCCTTATCAAGCAGGGCACCCACAGCAGCTTGTCCAGGAGCACAATGCCCAGGGGGGGTTGGAAGCTCTCCACACAAGGACACTCCACAACCTCTCTGGGCAGCCTGCTCCAGGCCTCCAGCACCCTCACACCAAACAACTTTCTCCTCCTGCTCAGATAGAGCCTCCTGGGTGCCAGTCTGTGCCCTCTGCCCCTTGGCACCACTGAGCAGAGTCTGGCCCCAGCCTCTTGCCCCCACAGCTCCTTCAGCTCTTGCTGAGCATTGCTCAGCTCCCCTCTGGGGCTGCTCTTCTGTAGGCTCTCAGCCCCAGGGCTCTCAGCCTTTGCTCCTCACAGAGCTGCTCCAGGCCCCTCAGCAGCTTTGCAGCCTCCCCTGGGCTCTCTCCAGTACTTCCCTGTCCCTCCTGAGCTGGGGAGCTTGAACTGGACCCAGGCCTCCAGATGTGGCCTCACTAGTGCAGAGGAGAGGGACAGGAGAACCTCCTTTGACCTGCTGGCCACACTACTTCTCAATGTCCCCCAGGAGCAGAGATGCTCCAACCCTCTGACCAACTTCATGGCCAAGAACCTGCCAGAGATAACAGACAGCAGGAGATATGTCAGGAAGCTGCAGAAAGGGAACTGAGGAGGATCAGCTCCTGAAATGCCTCAGAGAACCACAGAATGGTAGGGGTTGGAAGGGACCTCTGGAGATCATCCAGCCTACCCCCCCTGCCAGAGGAGGATCACCTAGGGCAGGTCACAGTGGAACACATCCAGATGGGTTTGGAAAGTCTCCAGAGAAGGAGACTCCACAACCTCTGTGGGCAGCTGTGGCTCAGGAAGTCTGCCCTACACTGCCTCTTGCCTCTGCTCAGCTCAGGTCCCCACCCAGGGCTTCCAACCAGATCCCCAAGCACACTAAAAATAGGCAGCAGACAAAGGCAGCTCTGGGCTCCAGCCACTCCACCCTCTGAGTGCAGAGCCTGCTGCAGACAGACCAAGAATTCACTCCTCCATCTATTTATAAGCTGCTTATTCACAGCTTGCAAGCACAAATTCTTCTCAGATGGAGCCTGGGGAAGAGATTAGAGTTTGTTTGGTGCCAGGTTGCACAGAGCACAGCACCCAAGCTGCTTGGTCCATCACCACCTGAGTTTCATGGAATGGGCTGGGTTGGAAGGGACCTGAAGGCTCAGCCAGTGCCAACCTTCTACCATGGGCAGGGACACCTCCCACCAGCCCAGGCTGCTCAAGGCCTCAGCCAGCCTGGCCTGGAACACCTCCAGGGAGGGGACAGCCACAGCCTCCCTGGGCAACCTGTTCAGTGTCTCCTCACTGTGCCAGTATCTCTCCACTCTCACTGCCAACAATTTCTTCCTCCTCTCCACTCTCAGTCTCCCCTCTCCCAGCTCCAAGCCATTGTCCCTCATCCTGGCACCCCCAGCCCTTGTCCCAAGTCCCTCCCCAGCTCTCCTGGAGCCTCTTCAGGTCCTGGAAGGTTGCTCTGAGGTCTCCTTGCAGCCTTCTCTTCTCCAGGCTGCACAGCCCCAACTCTCCCAGCCTGGCCTCACAACCCTCCCAACTTGCAACAGCACCAGGGAGGTCCAGCAGAGCAAGGCTGAGCTTTGTAGAGCCATTGCCCCCCTCCCTGCCACCCACCACATCCTCACCTGCACCCACCCCCCAGTGCTTCTCTCTTGTTGGGGCTGAAAGCTGCTGGGTGCCAGAGCTGTCCTCTGCCTGGATGCTTGCACAGCACAGAGGCCTTCCTGGGCTGAGAGGCTTCAGGTGGCTTCAGCAGAGCCAAAGAGGAGTTGTGCAATGCCCTGGGCACTGCCAACAGCTGCCCTCTCGTGGGCCCCACTGCCTGTGCCAGCTCTGCCAGGCTTGCTTTGTGCAAACTGTAGCAAGGGGAGAGGAGCTCTGTGGCACACTCCAGCCAGGCAGCATTCCTCACTGAGAAGATCCCTGGAAATCCCCTTTGTGTTAAGGAATGCCCGGGGATAATGCCCTGAACCAAGCACTCATCACACCCCCACATCACCACAGAGCTTGTGTGGCAGAGGGGCACAAAAGAGGCAGCACAGGAAAGAGCCAGCAAACATCTGCTGCACAGGGCTGATTTGGCTGGCAGAGGGAATTTTCAGCAGCTGAGTGAATCCAGCCAGACAAGTTTTTGGGCTGAGGAAGCAGCAGTAAAGATCAAACTCATCCTTCTTTTCATCTTTGCTGTTTCCAACACAACTCCTCACTACAGGAAGCTGCTCTCTGGCCTGTACCACATGGAGGATTCAAGGGGTGCTGGGGACAAGTTCCTGCTGGGGAGATTCCCATTGGGCTCCAGAAGGAAATGTTTCCCCACATGAGCACAGCCAGACACTGGAATCACCTCCCAGGGGAAGCAGTGGAGTGCCCTCCACTGGGCACTTCTCAGCCCCAGCTTGCCAGGCTGCTGTGCCAGCTCATTACAACTCCACCATCACCGAGAAAGCTTGGCCCAGAGGGTCCTTGGGGTCCCTTTCCAACCTGGCATTGTGACTCTGTGACCTCACAGAGACCCTTCCAGTGCTGCCTTTTTTTTTTTTTTTGCTCATCTTTTCTCCCACTCTTGGGGCTCACCTGTAGTCCTGGGTGAGGGTGACACAAGACTCCTCCTTCCTCAGCCTGGCCAGGAGTGCTCCCCCTTCCAGCTGCAGCCTCACCAGCCTTGAGTCCTCCAGAACGTTCTTCATCAGCTGCCTGTAGCTCCTCAGCAGCACAGCTGCCTCCTGCAGGGAGCACAGCAGCAGGGGGAGAGGTTACTGCAACCCACAGGCAAAGGAGGGAGAGCAAGGGAAAAACCAGCACCCAGCACAAACCCCTCCACACACACGGACACACAAACCACATCTCACCTTGGCCCACCCTAGGAGAGGGGGAGGATGGTTCCCACAGCTGCTTCTCTCAAGCCTGCCAAGCCCACAGTGATAAACAGCTCCTGATGCTCTTGATATGCTCCCCACCAAGCTACAGTCAAAGCCCAGTTCTTATCACTCTCCACATTCCCTTTGCAGGACACAGAATGAACTTCTCCAGCCTTGTTTTCCACTCCCAGCTGGCTCCTCTCCTGCTCTTAGAGCCTGAAACCTGCACAGCTCCAAGCTGTGGGAAAAAGTGCCCAGGAATAGGGCACAGGTACAGAGGAAAGGCCCAGGGAGGCCACTCTGAGATCTTTCACTCTTGGGAGCCTCAGTGCAGAGCCTTCCCCTGGAAGGGGCACAGCAGCTTCCCAGGATGGGGGGGATGCCACTTGCCACCACACAGCAAGAGGGGGTTTGGACCCTCCTCTTCTTGCCCACCTCCAAACTTTCTATGTGCTCTTGAGGCCAAGAAGGCCAAGGGCAGCCTGGGGTGGGTTAGAAGGGCTGTGGGCAGTAGGTTGAGAGAGGTTCTCCTCTCCCTCTCTACTCTGCCCTGCTGAGGCCACATCTGGAATATTGTGTCCAGTTCTGGGCCCCTCAGGTCAGGAAGGACCTCAGGGAGCTGCTTGAAAGAATCCAGCACAGAGCCACAAAAATGATTAGGGGAGGGGAAGATCTTCCTCATGAGGAGAGCCTGAGGGAGCTGAGGGCTCTGGAGCTTGGAGAGGAGGATCCTGGGGGTGACCTCATTGCTGGTGATAAAGATGTGCAGGGGGAGTGCCCAGAGGCTGGAGCCAGGCTCTGCTGGGTGATGCCCAATGCCAGCACAAGGGGCAGTGGGGGAAGCTGAGGCAGAGGAAGTTCCATGGGAACAGGAGGAAGAATTATTTCCCTGTGAGGCTGACAGAACACTGGAACAGGCTGCCCAGGGGGGTTGTGGAAGTCTCCCTCTGTGGAGATGTTCAAGACCTGCCTGGATCTGTTCCTGTGTGCCCTGCCCCTGCTCGGGCAGGGGGCTTGGACTGGATGAGCTCTGCAAGTCCCTTCCAGCCCCTAACACTCTGTGATTCTGAGTGATTCTATTCTGGAGGCAGCAAAGCCTCATGTGGCTCCATGAACATGGATGCACAGAGACTGGCATTGTGGCTACAAATGCTACTGAGGCAGACTTCTGGCAGGCCACAGCCCAAGCCCCTGCTCCAGCAGGGCACCCACAGCAGCTTGCCCAGGAGCACAATGCCCAGCGGGGGTTTGGAATCTCTCCAGAGAAGGAGACTCCACGACCTCTCTGGGCAGCCTGCTCCAGGCCTCCAGCACCCTCACCCCAAACAACTTTCTCCTCATCTCCAGATGGAACCTCCTGGCTGCCAGTTTGTGCCTATTTTTCCAGTTTGTGCTTAATTTGGGTTAGCTCCCACTGGTCCTTCTGTGCTGCTAGCCCTGCAGTGCCAGGGAGCACTCAGGACACCCTGCTGCCACAGCTTGCAAATTCACAGCAACAGCTCTGCTGCAGCTCCCCAGCCTCCTGCTCTCTTCTGTCCCTGGCCCACCTCTGATCAAAGCTGATTGACTTCTTCTAGGCCAGGCTGAGAAAGTTGGGGATGTTCAGCCTGGAGAAGAGAAGGCTCCAAGGAGACCTTCTGGTAGGCTTTCAGTCCTCAAAGGGCCTCTAAGAAAGCTGGGGACAGACTCTGGAGCAGGGTCTGTTGTGCCAGGCCAAGGGGTGATGGTTTGAAGTGAAAGAGGGAGATGGAGAGTGGAGAGAAGGGAGAAATGTTTGACCCTGAGTGTGGGGAGAGCCTGGCCCAGGCTGCCTAGAGAGGTGGGAGCTGCCCCAAGGCTGGAACCATTGCAGGTGAGGTTGGTTGTGGCCCTGAAGGACCTGCTCTAGCTGCAGATGTCCCTGCTGAGTGCAGGAGGTTGGACTGGCTGAGCTTTCAAGGTCCCTTCCCACCCAAACCAGGTCTGTGCTTCTGTGGCACTCTTACCTCAGCTCTGGCTGGTAAATTTCCAGTCTCCACTTTCTGAATGGCTCCCTGGAGGAAGGCACAAGCACCTTGGCATCCTTGCAGCAAATGTTCCAGCTTCTGCAAGAAGAAAACACCAAGGCAGAGCTGACTGCCTGAAGCTGACAGGAACAGTGTCTTTGCAGCTTGCAAGAACACTGCAAGCACAGAAACCAAGGGAGGATCAAACACCTGAACCCAACAGTTCAGTGACAGCAGCTGGTGAGGCTGGAGCAGCCTCCAGCCCACCAGAGGCTTCAGATGCTGGACCAAGGCCCCCAGGAAGGCCTTGGAAACTTGCATGCTGATGGCTGCTTTGGGGGCTGCTCTACAGAAAAGAGAATGAGTCCCCTTCAGTCCCCGGATCTTCCACCACTGGCACCTTCTGTAACTCCCCACTAAGGTCTAGCACTCTGCATGGATTTGGGAGGGAAAAAAAACATAGAACAAGTCCTTGAAAATTCTCTGCTGCAAATCATTTCTCTTCATGTGTTCAGATATTCTTCCATGGTCAGCAAGGCCAAGTGCTGGCTCCTGCTCTTGGGTCACAGCAACCCCAGGAATGCTCCAGGACTGGGGCAGAGTGGTTGGAAATTGCCCAGCAAAGAAAGACCTGGGGGTGCTGGTTGGCAGCAGCTGAAGATGAGCCAACAGTGTGCCCAGGTGGGCAAGAAGGGCACCAGCAGCCTGGCCTGGAGCAGCAATGGTGTGGGCAGCAGGAGCAGGGCAGGGATTGTGCCCCTGGAATGGGCCCTGGGGAGGCCACACCTCAAATCCTGGGCTCACTTTTGGGCTCCTCACTCCAAGAAGGACATTGAGGAGCTGGAGCAGGTCCAGAGAAGGGCAACAAAGCTGGGGAAGGGTCTGGAGAAGGAACTGGGGTTGTTCAGCCTGGAGAAGAGCAACCTGAGGGGAGACCTCATTGCTCTTTACAGCTCCCTAAAAGGAGGCTGGAGCAAGGTGGGATTGGTCTCTGCTCCCAAGGAGTAAGCAATAGGAAATGGCTTTCATTTCTGCCAGGGGAGGTTTAGGTTGGACATGAAGAACAATTTCTTCCCAAAAAGGGTTGTCAAGGCTGCCCAAGACAGTGGTGGAGTCCCCATGCCTGGAGATCTGGTACTGAGGGCCATGGGTTTGGTGGTGCCCTGGCAGTGCTGGGTTAAGACTTGGATCTGATCTTGGAAGTCTTCTCCATTCCTCATGATTTCATGATACTAAAAGCAGGGCAAATCAGAGATGAGGATGCTGGAAAGCTTCAACAATGAAGCACCTCCAACTACTGACCAGCCTGCAATCCTTCCTCTCTTGGACCAGCCACAACCCACCCCATAAACCTTTCCCAGGTGTTGCTGAGAGTGGTCAGCAGGAGGTCAGAGATATCAAACTTAACCACTGGCAGATGCCACCTTCTAGCCACTGAAGCCAGAGAAGGTAGGAAGCCTCTGTTCCAAGCCAGCCACCCTGAAAACAAGCCAAAAGAGCAGCTGCTGGAATCTTTACTGGACCCAGCTCCCTGCTGGAACAGCTCCAGGGGTGACACACAGGGGCAGGCAGGATGCAGGTGAGGTCACTGGGATGGGAAATCAAAGCTGTTGCCACACAGCTGCAGAGCTGCAGGGTGACCAGCACAGCCCACCCAGAGCTACTCCCACCCAGAGCTACTCCCACCCCGACTCCCCTCAGCAGCATTTTCCATGCAAGGACAGACAGAGCTGCTCTGCCATCAGGCTCCTTCCTTCCACAGCCACTCCTCTGCACAGAGCACCTCAGCTCTCCTCAGCTCTGCCAAGAAAACCAGTCCAGAGCCTCTGGCAACACTCCTCTGCTTCCCCACTGCCCAGCCATGGAATCATAGAAGGGGACCTCAGAGATCATCTGCTCCAACCCCCCTGCCACAGGCAGGGACAGCTCTCAACTAGACTTGGTTGCTCAAGGTTCTGTCCAGCCTGGCCTTGAACACCTCCAGGGTGCCCACAACCTCCAAGGACAACCTGTTCTAGAGTCTCACCACCCTCCTACTGAAGAACTTCTTCCTAAGATCCAGTCTAACCCTGCTCTCATCCAGCTTCAGACCTCAAATTCAATCCCAGGCACCGAGACAGAACCATAGAATGGTTTTGGTCAAACCACTCTCTACCAAGTCTGCTTCCAAACCAAGGTCCTCAGCACCACATCCCCATGGCTTTGAAACACCTCCAAGGATGGGCAGCACCTCTCTGGGCAGTGTCTTCGAACACCTGAGAACCCTTTCAGTGAAGAACTTTGTTCTGATGCCCAACCTAAACCTCCCCCTGGTGCAGCTTGAGGCCATCTCCTCTCATCCTATCACTTGTTCCTTGGGAGAAGAGACCAAGCCCCAGGTGGCTCCAGCTCTTCCAGGAGTTGTAGAGAGTGAGAAGGTCTCCCCTGAAGATGGTTTCTGTACCTTTGCTGCATCAGCACTGGTTCACACTCACACTGTTGGATTTGACTTTAACAGATGGCTTCTAAAAGAAGTTGGAAAAGATCAAGTTGGTGTTGGGCACCCACAGAGCTTAACTGCTGCAGCTTGCCCCCAGCAAGGCAGTGGTGGCACCAATGAAGTCATGAGGGAGGGCAGACACTGGCACAGGTTGCCCAGGGAGGTTGTGGCTGTCCCCTCCCTGGAGGTGTTCAAGGCCAGGTTGGATGAGGCCTTGAGCAGCCTGGTTGTGAGGTGTCCCTGCCCATGGTTGGGAGGTTGGAGTCAATGATCTCTAAGGTCCCTTCCACCCTGAGCCATTCTAGGATTCAATGATCAATGGCATCTGAACCTGCCAGAGAGCAGGGAGCCACACAGCACTCTGGGCAAGCAGGGCAGAGCCAAGAGGCCACTGAAGAGGAGATCCACTGGGGAGAGCAAGGCAAACTCAATGTGCAGGCAGCCACTGTGAGTGCAGATGGAGAGAGGTTTGCCCCTGCCCAGCCATTGTGAGTGCAGATGGAGAGAGGTTTGCCCCTGCCCAGCCACTGTGAGTGCAGATGGAGAGAGGTTTGCCCCTGCCCAGCCATTGTGAGTGCAGATGGAGAGAGGTTTGCCCTTGCCCAGTCTCAGTGTGCCAAATGTCTCTTAGCACAGCTCCTACACACTGACCAAACCCATGAGCCACAGGGCTGATGCCCCCTCCCCACAGGGGCTGATGCCCCCTCCCCACAGGGGCTGATGTCCCTTCCACAACATTGGACAAGATATTAGAGAAAACGTTAGATACTAGAAAAATGTAGGCTGGAGATGAGGAAGAAATTCTTGCCAGTGAGGGTGGAGAGACACTGGCAGAGGTTGCCCAGGGAGGTTGTGGATGTCCCCTGCCTGGAGGTGTTCAGGACCAGGCTGGATGAGGCCTTGAGCACCCCGGGCTGGGGGGAGGTGTCCCTGCCCATGGCAGGGGGTTGGAACTGGATGACCTCTGAGGTCCCTTCCAACCCAACCCATTCTGTGAGTCCATGAACATGGATGCACAGAGATTGGCACTGTGGCTACAAATGCTACAGGGGCAGACTTCTGGCAGGCCACAGCCCACCAGTGCTGCACTGGTGCCTGCAGCACCCTTTGCAGGGCTACCTGCTTCATAAACTGTCTCAGGGTGCTGCAGCCTGAGCCCTTCCAGCTCTGAAACTCAACATGGGGCAGCTCAAACATGTTGACAGAGCCCTGAGCTTCCCCCACCATGGGCTGGCTCCAGTCTGCACCTGGCTATGGTTCCCTGTGATCTCTTGATCACAGAATCCCAGAACCCCAGCATGGTGAGGGTTGGAAGGGATCTCTGGAGCTCACCCAGTCCAACCCTCCCTTATCAAGCAGGGCACCCACAGCAGCTTGCCCAGCAGCACAATGCCCAGGGGGGGTTGGAAGCTCTCCACACAAGGACACTCCACAACCTCTCTGGGCAGCCTGCTCCAGGCCTCCAGCACCCTCACACCAAACAACTTTCTCCTCCTGCTCAGCTGGAGCCTCCTGGGTGCCAGTCTGTGCCCTCTGCCCCTTGGCCTGTCCCTGGGCACCACTGAGCAGAGCCTGGCCCCAGCCTCTTGCCCCCACAGCTCCTTTAGCTCTTGCTGAGCATTGCTCAGCTCCCCTCTGGGGCTGCTCTTCTGCAGGCTCTCAGCCCCCAGGGCTCTCAGCCTTTGCTCCTCACAGAGCTGCTCCAGGCCCCTCAGCAGCTTTGCAGCTTCTGCTGGACTCTCTCCAGTACTTCCCTGTCTCTCTTGAACTGGGGACAGGATGACCTTTGAGGGTCCTTTCCAACCCCAATCTGTGAATCTCTAACTGAAGAGCAGTGCCCCTGTGCTCTGCTCAGTGAGGCAGGAATGTGTCTCAGGTTTGACCACATTTGAAGGAAAGGAAAAATTGATGCAGTTCAAGCAGTTCAAACTGGAGCTCCTGCAGCCCTGCCAGTGGTGTGCATCCATTTGATGAATACAGCCTCAGTATTCAAGGAGTCACAGAAGTCTATGGCTCTAGCAGAGGTTGTGGTTAAGGATCACAGATTCACAGAGGGCATCAGGCTGGAAGGGACCCTCCAAGGGCATCCTGTCCAACCCCCTGCAGGCAGCAGGGACACCTCCAGCTGCAGCAGGCTGCCCAGGGACACAGCCAGGCTGAGCTTGAATGGCTCCAGGGCACCTCCCTGGGCAACCTGTGCCAGTGTCTGCCCAGCCTCCCTGGGCACAACTTCCTCCTGAGCTCCAAACTTACTCTGCCCTGCTCCACTTCCAAACCATTGCCCCTGGGCCTATCCCCACAGCCCCTCCTGAACAGTCCCTCCCCAGCCTGTCTGCAGCTCCCCTGCAGAGCTTCAGCTGCAGCTCTCAGCTCTCCCTGCAGCCTTCTCTTCTCCTGGTTCAACAGCCCCAACTCTCCCAGCCTGGCCCCACAGCAGAGGTTCTGCAGCTCTCTGATCATCTTGGTGGCCTCCTGTTGCCTTGCTCCAGGGGAGGTTGTTTTGATACCAAAGATTTGCCTACCCAGCTCTTACAGGAACCTTTAACACTCCTAGGTTCAGCTATTAACAGACTCCTCTTGCTTCTCCTCTGCCCCCATGCCACCTCTCTCAGACCCCAGAGGACAGCTGGCATCCTACTCACCATGCGGAAGCTTAACCAGTCCCGGTGGCAGTACGGGAAGGTCCCATCCAGCTCCAGAGGCAGCTGGGAGCTGTCTATGTGCTTGTGGAGGGACTTCATGGAGGTGAGGACTTCAAACTGCAGAGGAATAGAAGAAATAAAAGCACACTGGTGTGAGGGTGTGAGCCCTGGAGGAGGAGGGGAGGTTAATGACAGCATCCTTCAATTCATAGCTTCATAGAAAGGTTCCATCAGAAGGGTAGGAGAAACTTGTTTGGTGTGAGGGTGCTGGAGCTCTGGAGCAGGCTGCCCAGAGAGGCTGTGGAGTCTCCTTCTCTGGAGAGATTCCTAACCCCCCCTTGGCCATTGTGATCCTGGGCAAGCTGCTGTGGGTGCCCTCCTTGAGCAGAAGGGCTGGGCTGAGTTCAAAGATCCATGGAATGGTTTGGTTTGGACCTGAAAGCTCTTCCAGTTCCAACCTCCCTGCCATGGGCAGGGACACCTCCCACCAGCACAGCTTGCTCAAGGCCTCATCCAGCCTGGCCTGGAACACCTCCAGGGAGGGGCCAGCCACAGCCTCCCTGGGCAACCTGTGCCAGTGTCTCCCCACCCTCCCTACCAAGAATTTCTTCCTCATCTCTAGTCTCATCTCCTAGCTCAAAGTCATTGTCCCTCATCCTGACATTCCCAGCCCTTGTCCAAAGTCCCTCCCCAGCTCTCCTGGAGCCCCTTCAGGTCCTGGAAGGCTGCTCTGAGGTCTCCCTGGAGCCTTCTCTTCTCCAGGCTGCAGAGCCCCAACTCTCCCAGCCTGTCCCCATAGGGCAGGTTCTGCAGCCCTGTGATCTCTGTGGCACAGAAGTGATGCACACAGCATGGATCTGCACTGTCTCTACACTCTGAAGGAGACAAAGCTCCACAATCCCATCCCAGAGCAGCTTGCTGTGCAGCTTAGCAGGCAGAGCCTGTGGGGTTGCAGGCCCCAACACGCTGCTTCAGTGAGCAGAACAGCTGGGGTGGAAGTCTGGCAGCAGGCAGCCTTGTCCAGAGCCAGCACCTCCAGCTTCAACAGAGCAACTCCCTCACCCTTTCCCACATCGTGCTGCAATTTGCAGTTGTTTGGTGGGTCCAAGAGATTAAATCCAGCCCCAGCTTCCTCACCTCACTTCCTGGAAAAACAGCCTAAGAGAGGAGGCCCTGACCCCACCCTCAGCTCCCCACTCTCACAGCAGCCATTTGCTCTAAGGGCTTCCTGGATCTCGACCCAGAATTTGCCTTCTGCCAGAGACAAGAGAGGAGAGCTCCTGCAGGTACATGGAAGGCAGCCCAGACACCAGGAACTCAGGTGCAGGTCTTTAACCCCCACACACATTGTGAAGTTTCCACCTCCTTACAAAATAGTGATCATGCTTCCAATTCCTCCTGCTGCTGCCTGTGTCCTTGGGAGCCTTTGCTCTGCTTCCTCCCACACACTCTGCCTCAACTCAATGTGTTCATGGCTTCTGCAGCTCTCCCTCCATGCAGCCTGCTTTCCCACTTCACTTTGGGTCAATCCAGGCTGAGGATGAAGGGCTGGAGAGCAGGCCTCAGGAGGACTTGGTGCTGGCGGGTGAGAAGCTGGACATGAGCTGGCACCCAGTGCTGCCAGCACAGCCCCAGCCATGCCCTGGGCTGATCCCCAGCAGTGTGGGCAGCAAGGGCAGGGAGGGGATTCTGCTCCTCTGCTCTGCCCTGCTGAGACCTCCCCTGGAGTGCTGGGGCAGCTCTGGAGCCCTCAGCACAGACAGCAACCTGTTGGAACAGGGCCAGATGAGGCCACCAAGATGATCAGAGGGTTAGAGAACCTCTGCTATGGGGACAGGCTGAGAGAGTTGGAGTTGTGCTGGAGCTCCTCTGGCAGGGGGGTTGGACTAGATCTTTCAAGGTCCCTTCCAGCCCCTGAAATTCTGTGATTCTGTTGAGCCTGGAGAAAAGAAGGCTGCAGGGAGAGCTGAGAGCTGCAGCTGAAGCTCTGCAGGGGAGCTGCAGGCAGGCTGGGGAGGGACTGTTCAGAAGGGGCTGTGGGGATAGGCCCAGGGGCAATGGTTTGGAAGTGGAGCAGGGCAGAGTTAGGTTGGAGCTCAGGAGGAAGTTGTGCCCAGGGAGGCTGGGCAGACACTGGCACAGGTTGCCCAGGGAGGTGCTGGAGGCTCCATCCCTGGAGTCATTCAAGCTCAGCCTGGCTGTGTCCCTGGGCAGCCTGCTCCAGCTGGAGGTGTCCCTGCTGCCTGCAGGGGGTTGGACAGGATGCCCTTGGAGGGCAGAGGGTTAAAGCAAGGACAAAGAGCTCCCCAGCAAGCCCTGCTGGAGGACTGGTGCCAGTACCTGTCCTGCTGGTGGCTTCTCCATCCGAAAAGTCACATCCCTCTCCACCAGCAGCAGCACTCCATGGATGCAGTGAGGATCCATGTCCTGCAAGACAACAGAGCACAAATCCATTAGCCAACCTGCCTGGCATGCCAAGGACACCAGCTTATCCTTCAGAGGTGTTTAGGAAGCCTGGAAGGTGGTCACCAGGCACAAAGAAGGCCACTCCACAGAGCAGCTTGCTTCAGATCAAGCTGTCTTGCAGTATCTAAGGAAGCAATGAGAGAGGTCAGGTCTTGACTGTACTAAACAAACCCTCCACCTTCTACACAAGGAAATGTGTCAGGGGAGGAAGAAAAAACAAAACAAAACAAAAAACCCAGACCCATGTTCAATGTCCAAGTGTTTTCTTGACCACTTCCCTGGTCACTTCTCCCAGCTGAAAGGAAGTTGGGTGTTTTCCCACCCTCCCAGTGCCAAAATTGTGGTGGAGTCTCTCCCTGCTGCCAGCTCACAAAAAAAACAGCCTGACATCCTGTTACTCCTCTTTAAACCAACAGAAATTCCAAGCACCAGGGCACAGCTGGCAGCTGGGCTTCAAACTGGGAGCCAGGAGCAGCTCTCCTGTTAGAGGAGGGAAGAGACAAAGAGTGACAGCAGGAAGGTAACAGAAAGATCCAGAACATGAAACCAGGGCCCACTGGATCCATGATGCTTGGAGTAGGATGGCAAAGGCAGCCCTTGAAGCTGCCATTCCCACCCAAATGGCTCCCAGAAAGTCCCTGCCTCTGCAAACACCTCCAACTGCCAGCACCAAATCCCTTCTGGTATTGTTGGAGCTGTAAGGAACCTGCCATACAGCATGGCTCTAATCCATGGCTCTAGCAGAGGTTGGGGTTAAGGATCACAGATTCACAGAGGGCATTGGGTTAGAAGAGATCCTCCAAGGGCATCCTATCCAACCCCTTGCAGGCAGCAAGGACAGCTCCAGCTGGAGCAGGCTGCCCAGGGACACAGCCAGGCTGAGCTTGAATGGCTCCAGGGATGGAGCCTCCAGCACCTCCCTGGGCAACCTGTGCCAGTGTCTGCCCAGCCTCCCTGGGCACAACTTCCTCCTTAGCTCCAACCTGACTCTGCCCTGCTCCACTTCCAAACCATTGCCCCTGGGCCTATCCCCACAGCCCCTTCTGAACAGTCCCTCCCCAGCCTGCCTGCAGCTCCCCTGCAGATATTGAACTGCAGCTCAAAGGTCTCCCTGCAGCAGGAGAAGTGTGGCCAGCAGGTCAAGGGAAGTGATTCTCCTCCTCTACTCCACTCTGCTCAGACCACACCTGGAGCTCTGGGTCCAGTTCTGGAGCCTCTGTTCCAGGAAGGCTCTGGAGGGGCTGGAAGGTGTCCAGAGAAGGGCCAGGAGGAGGAGCAGAGGGCTGGAGCTGCTCTGCTCTGAGGACAGCCTGAGAGAGTTGGGGTTGTGCAGGCTGGAGAGGAGAAGGCTCCCAGGAGACCTTCTGGTGGCCTTGCAGGATCTGAAGGGGGCTCCAAGAAAGCTGGGGAGGGACTTTGGAGGGTGTCAGGGAGTGACACCCTCCTCCTTCCCTCCCCTCTTTCCTGCCTCCTTTCCTGCCTTTTTTCTTCCCCTTTCCTACCTCCTTTCCTCCCCTTTCGTGCCTCCTTTCCTTTTCTCCTTTCTTTTCCTTCCTCCCTCCTTTCCTCCCCTTTCCTGCCTCCTTTCCTTTCCTCCTTTCTTTTCCTTCCTCCCTCCTTTCCTCCCCTTTCCTGCCTCCTTTCCTTTCCTCCTTTTTTTCATTCCTCCCTCCTTTCCTTCCTTCCTTTCTCTCTCTCATCTAGTCCAAACCCAGGATCCTTTTGAGCAGGCAGGAAAAAAAAAATCCCAACTGCCACACCTTCCAAAACTGTAAGAAGCTTTCTGAGCCTTCTCAAATCTCCTTCTCCTGAGCAAGTCCTTCCCACTTGCCTGAAGCATTCCCTGTTGTGTGAGCAGTGCTCCAAAGGCCAGCAAGGATCCATTGCACAATGAGCCTGCAGGAGGGAAATGCTGAAGCTGATCTGCACAGCAGATGTGGAGGTATCCCAGCTGGACCAGCAGCTCTGAATTTGTCTGCTAGGAAGTACTGGCAGCTGGAGAGTTTCAAGAGACTAAATCAATCAATCTATTCTTTCACACCCCCTCTCTTCTCCTCCAGCAGTCATGAGATGTGTGATCTGAGTGGGGGCTAAAGGTAGTTGATGGTGCAACATGGTTCCAACAGCAGCCAAAAGCCTCACTTCACTTGTTTATGGCTTCTGAAAATAGAAGCTGAAGAAACACTCAAAAAGAAACCTGTCTGGGGAGAAGTTCAGGGGCTTCCAACTCAAGAAGTCATCCAATTTCCAAAGAATTCCAGTGGGTTTCACCATATTTTTTTCCTTTCAGCAGCTGAGGAGCAGTCTGATCCAGCACTGATGGAGCAATCCAAACTGGAAGCAGCAGGGTGCTGCTTGAGGAAGCTCTCCTGCAGCTCTCTGCTAACTAACCCAGCTACATCTGGAAGCAAAGAACGAGCCCCACGTTTGTAAGTGCACTCCTCACCTCCTAAAGCAGGCACAGCACAGAAGAGAGTGTGGGGATTGAAGAGAGGGGCAGAGGTGTGGTGCTGAGGGCCATGGGTTAGCACCAGGCTTGGTAGAGTTAGAGGATGGTTGGGCTTGATGATCCAGGGCTTTCCCAACCCAAATGACTCCATGATTCCATCAACAGGAGCTCAGGAAGCAGCAGGGTAGACACTCATCTCCTTTCAAGAGAGAATTTGATACTTTCTTCCACCCTTCTCAGGCTGAGGTTCAAGCAGTCTTCTGGCTTCCTGCCCCATATGGAAGGCCATGGCCAGACACAAACAGCACTGGCACAGTGTGAAGCCCAGGCTGCCAGGAACATCTGTGCAGAGGTGACAGTTCCCAGATACCACCCTCAGTCTCAAAGGGACTGGTCCCTGGTCTTCCACCTCACCCCAAGGTCCTCTGTACTTCTCCAGGCACCAGCATTGAGAAGGTATGACCACTGCATTCCTGTGTGCCCTGCCCTAGGTGATCCTGCTTTGGCAGGCCTTGGGCTGGATGCTCTCCAGAGGTCCCTTCCAAGACCTAACATTCTCAGATTCTACTGGCAAGGAAATGCTGGCCAGCTTCAGCAAGCCTCCTGCCATGCAGGCCCCACATAAACCAGAAGGTATTTGCTTGTTACTGCTGGAGAAAGGAGCCAGGACTCCAGATCACTCCTCCACCACCAAGGAGCACCCTGGTAGAGCTGCCAGCTCCACCCAGCCCGGGAAGCAGGAGGACAGAGCTGTGAGTCAGCCCCAGCTCTCAGATGTGGCACTGAAGCACACCAGCCACAGCAACACCAGCTGCAGGAAAGCATGGCCCTGCTGCAGCTGGCAGAGCTGGAGCCCTGCAGGACCTGGGCTCTGAGTCCCAAGGAGCACCTGCTGCAGCTGGGTGAGGCACAGCCACAGCCCAGCCCCTCCTGGGCTCTCCCACAGCTTCAGCAGCTTCTCTGCAGAGAAGGGGGACAACACATCCCACCTGCTCGCCCAGGCATTGCCCTGAAAGTCTCAGGCCTGGAGCAGGACAGAGTCACAGCACCTCTGATTCCACCTCTCACTCACAGCCACACCACCACTGGTGCTCTCCCAGCAGGCAGGAGGAGCAGGGCTCTGGGGGGGATAAAAATCCCTGCACATTTCACACAGCCCCCCTGCAGAGGCCACCTCCAGGCATGCTATGTCCTAACACTGCCCAGATTTGGGCACAGGCTGTTCTCAGCACAGAGATGGAAGCAAATCTGAAGGGCTGAGGGGAGTCATAGAATCATGGAATTGTCAGGGTTGGAAGGGAGCTCAAGGCTCAGCCAGCTCCAACCCCCCTGCCATGGGCAGGGACACCTCACACCACAGCAGGTTGCTCACAGCCACCTCCAGCCTGGCTGCAAAAACCTCCAGGCAGGAGGCTTCCACCACCTCCCTGGGCAACCTCTGCCAGGCTCTCACCACCCTCTGGGCAAGAATTTCTTCCTCACATCCAATCTCAATCTCCCCACTTCTACTTTTGCTCCATCCCCCCCAGTCCTATCACTCCCTGACACCCTCCAAAGTCCCTCCCCAGCTTTCTTGGAGCCCCCTTCAGATCCTGGAAGGCCACAAGAAGGTCTCCTGGGAGCCTTCTCTTCTCCACACTGAACAACCCCAACTCTCAGGCTGTCCTCACAGGAGAGGTGCTCCAGTCTTCTCCCCCAAGCTCATCCTCACTTCAGTTTTGTGCTTTGTGTGCAGTGCTGCAGGTCCAAGCCACCCTCCTCAGCCAGGCCTGGCTGCATACCCTCCACTTCCCAAAGCCAGGGAGCAGATGGAGAGGTAACATCCAGCCAGGAGGTGGTGGACCTGGACCTGGCACCTGGCCAGGAGCCAAGTGGTGGTCCTTTGGCCAAGCTCAAGGCTCACCTGCAATATGCTGAAGGCCTTGAAGAGAGCAGGAACTGGTGAGCAGCGGCGAGCATCCACAAGGACAGTCAGGCCCAGGGCCTGACATTCTGCTCTGCAAGGACACAGGAAAAGAGGTCACAGTTGTCACCACTCAGCATCAACAGGACTCTGGAAACAGAAGCCACAGCTGGCACAGGGTGGAAAGCCCAATGCATCATGTAAGGACAAGGGACTGAGTGGCCACCTTCTCTTAACCAAAACAGCCACCTTGAGACCACCAGCTGGACTGCCCAGGTGGACCTTTGCTATTTCCACCTCAGCTTTCCAAATCTCCACTTCCTAGGACACATCTCACTGATGGCAAAGCAGCTGGTAGCTGCTCTGGGTGATGCAGACAAGAAAACCAGGCCTTCCCAGCTGTGGACAGGGACAAGAGTGGTCCTACCACACTGCTTCATCATTCTGGGCCAGACCCAACATCTGTCCTGCTCCATACATGAGGTGAAGGGAGAAGCATCAGACACAAAGCAGGAACTGCAGAAGCTTTCTCATGGGTCAAGCCTGCTCCCTTTGACAATGCTTCAAAAGCCTCAAACCAATCCAGAAATAACTGACAGAGAGTTCACTTGACCTCTGGTTGGTTTAATCATCTACAAGTGCGGCCAGCAGGGCCAGGGAGGTTCTTCTCCCCCTCTGCTCTGCCCTGGGGAGGCCACAGCTGGAATATTGCATCCAGCTCTGGGCTCCCCAGTTCCAGAGGGACAGGGATCTGCTGGAGAGAGTCCAAGGGAGGGCTCCAAGGCTGCTGAAGGGACTGCAGCACTGCCTGGGGAGGAGAGGCTGAGAGCCCTGGGGGTGCTGAGTCTGCAGAGGAGAAGGCTGAGAGGGATCTGCTCAATGTCTATCCAGAGCTGAGGGCTGGGGGGCAGGAAGGAAGGGACAGGGACAGCCTCTGCTCACTGTGCCCTGGCATAGCACAAGAGGCAATGGATGGAAACTGCAGCACAGGAGGTTCCACCTCAGCAGGAGGAGGAACTTCTGCACTGGGAGGGGGACAGTGCCCTGGAGCAGGCTGCCCAGAGAGGTTGTGGAGTCTCCTGCTCTGGAGCCTTTCCAGCCCTGTCTGGATGTGTTCCTGTGTGACCTGTGCTGCATTCTCTGGTCCTGCTCTGGCAGGGAGTTGGACTGGAAGATTTCCAGAGGTCCGGAGCCCCAGATGAGCTAAAGGAGAAGAGTGTAAAGTGAAAGGAAGAGCAGCAAACTGCAGCCCCACAGCCTCCAAACCCGGTTGTCAGTCAGCCAGCAAGGCAAAGATTTTCTCCAGCCTTCCAGACTCTCCCTCCTTCTTAGCTTGGGAGTCCTGGCTCTAAAGTACCAGGTGACAACACTCTGTGGTGGAGCTGCTGCATGACTGCCCCATGACAACTCCCCACTTCCATTTCCTGAGCTAATGAAGGGTGGCAAGAATGGCCAGGACTGAGTGCAAGGCATGGAAACTATTCAGCAAATAGATTCATAGAGTCATGGAATGGATTTGTTCAGAAGGGACTTTAAAGATCATCCAGTTCCAACCCCCCTGCCATGGGCAGGGACACCTCCCACCAGCACAGCTTGCTCAGGGCCTCATCCAGCCTGGCCTGGAACACCTCCAGGGAGGGGACAGCCACAGCCTCCCTGGGCAACCTGTGCCAGTGTCTCCCAATGCCCACTGCCAACAATTTCCTCCTCATCTCCAGTCTCAGTCTGCCCACCCCCAGCTCAAAGCTGTTGTCTCTCATCCTATCACCACAAACCCCTGCCCAAAGTCCTTCCCCAGCTCTCCTGGAGTCCCTTCAGGTACTCTAAGGTCTCACTGAAGCCTTCTCTTCTCCAGGCTCAACAGCCCCAACTCTCC
Source organism: Indicator indicator (assembly GCF_027791375.1). Classification (NCBI taxonomy): domain Eukaryota; kingdom Metazoa; phylum Chordata; class Aves; order Piciformes; family Indicatoridae; genus Indicator; species Indicator indicator. Next base: position 20,771,740 of record NC_072028.1, read on the forward strand.
CAGCCTGTGCATCCAAAGGAGTGGTTCTGCAGCCCTCTGATTATCTTGGTGGCCTCCTCTGGACCTGCTCCAGCAGTCTGTACCTAATTCCACCTCACCATGTGCCCAAGGCACAGAGAGCAGAGCCCAGAGAGCACTCCCTAGGAGGAGATCCCCATCTGGGAAGTTTGGGGACTGTCTGCACCAGGTTCCTAGGTGAAGAAAGTCAACTTGTCCCATTCCCTGCTTCAGCTTTCACCTGCTCAGAAGGCAAGGAGGAGACAACAGCAGGAGGTCACAAACCTTGGGATGCTGTGCAGGTACAGAAGAAGTCTCACCAGCTCAGTGGTGTTGCAGTGGGGGTTGAGCCAGGCTGTGCTCCTGGTTGTTATGATGGCCACTGCACGCCCTGACTTATCTCTGGTACCTGTGAAAACAGGAGGGGAAAGTAAAGAGTCACACAAGGAAATAAGCAAAAAAGTCACAGAGAGCGTAGGTCCAGCTGTGACTGCCTCATATTCTACCACCACCCCCAGAAGACCTTCTTGGAAATCACAGAATGGCTCAGGTTGGAAGGGACCTCAGAGATCATCTACTCCAAGCCCCTGCCATGGGAGGGACACCTCTCAACTAGATTTGGTTGCTTGAGGCCTCATCCAACCTGGCATTGAACAAGTCCAAGCAGGAGGTGTCCACAGCCACTCTGGGCAACCTATTCCAGAGTCTCAACACCCTCCTACTGAAGAACTTCTTCCTCAGCTCCACTCTAACCCTGCTCTGCCTCAGCTTCAAACCATTCCCCCTTGGCCTGTCTCTAGACACCCTCAGCAAAAGTCCCTCTGTAGCCTTCCTGCAGGATCCCTTCAGCTATTGGAATGATCTCAAAGGTCTTTTCCAGCCTAAATGATTCTGGGATTCCCTACCAGAGCCATTTCTGGAATCACACCCAGCCTCCTCTCCAGAAATGCAGCAGGAGAGGCAGAGAGCAGGTGCACACCCTTTGGAGACCCAGTGCTGCCTCCACCATTCCAAAGCAGGCAGGGCCTTGGTGTGAGCCTGCTCCAGCCCTCAGCACATCAGCAGGAAGGTGACCCAAAGCAGGAGGGACTGCACCTCTATTGTGTGAAAAGCAGCTCCCAGCCAACAGGAGCCATTTCCTGCCATACAAACCCAGAGGGAGGGGAAATCCCAAGCACAACACAAAACCAGAGCCTTGGAGGAAGCTCTCTCCCCCACTCTTCTGAACTTGATGTCCTGGGACCACCTCTGTCCCCATCCCAGGGACAAGCCTGCGAGTTGCTAGGTGAAACAGACCCAGATGGACAGCCCCAAGCACAGAGAAGTGCCCTCATGTGACCCCAATCTGTTCCCAGGACATGAGCTGAGGAAGGGCTCCAAGCACAGATGGGCATCATGAGTGAGAGCAGAGCTTTCTTCCCCCCAGAGCTGTGCCACAGCCCTCCTCGTGCCAACAGCAGGGACAAAACCTCTCATTGTCTGTGTGCTTCAGGAGGAGGCTTTGTTTACTCCTGACATGCTGGATCATGAAAGAGGGGGAGAGAAATTAGGAAGAGCTCATTGACTTGACTGTTGCCCTCAAGGACTGCATCTAAACAGCTCTGAAACCCTTCCAGGGATGAGGAATCCACCACTGCCCTGGGTAGCTTGGGCCAGGCCTTGACAACCCTTTTGGGGATGAATTTGTTTCTCATGTCCAACTAAACCTCCCCCAGAGCATCTTGAGATCATTTCCTCTTATCCCACCACTTGTTACTAGGGAGAAGAGACCAAACCCAACCTGGCTCCAACCTCCTTTCAGGGAGCTGTAGAGAGCAATGAGGTCTCCCTCAGCCTCCTCTTCTCCACACCAAACACCCCCAGCTCCCTCAGCTGCTCCTCCCCAGCCCTCTTCTCCAGACCCTTCCTCACCTTTGTCCCTTCTCTGGACCTGCTCCAGCTCCTCAATGTCCTTCTTGGAGTGCCCAGTACAGGAGGAACCTTTTACAACTAAGGCATCTGAACAGCCTGACTTACCTGAGAGGCATCACCACCAAGGACCCAGAGGTACAATCCCATTCTTCCCTGGCCAGCCATCCTCTCCCCTTCACACAGCTGAGATCAACATCTACCCTGCGGCTCCAGCATGGAATGAGAAGTCACTGAGGTGCCCTTTTGCAGCTCTCCACACCACCTAAGTCCACCTGACCTCTTCTCTGCTCCCTGACCAATTTTGAGCTGACATGTGGCTCCTGAGCTGGTGGAACACAGCTTTCCTGTCAGGCACTGGACAACCCTCTCACTGGCCACGGAGGGAAGCAAGCCCACAGGAACTTACTGCTCCCTACAGCTACCTGACATAAGTCTGGAGTGAGGCTGGTGTTGGTCTCTTCTCCCAGTAAGCAGAGATAGGATGAGAGGAAATGGCCTAAAATTGTGCCAGGGCAGATTTAGGTTGGGTATCAGGAACAATTTCTTTCCTGCAAGAGTAGTCAGGGATTGGAACAGGCTGCCCAGGGAGGTGGTAGAGTCCCCATGCCTGGAGGTGTTCAAGAAGCTGTAGATGTGGTGCTTCAAGGATATAGAATCACAGAATCCTCTGAATTGGAAGGGACCTCCAAAGGTCATCCAGTCCAACCCCCCTGCACTGAGCAGGGACATCCTCCACTAGATCAGGTTGCCCAGAGCCTTGTCAAGACTCACCTTGAGTATCTCCAGGGATGAGACCTCAACTCCCTCCCTGGGCAACCTGTTGCAGTGTTCCAGCACCCTCGTGGTGCAGAACTTCTTCCTCACATCCAACCTAAATCTGCTCTGCTCTAGTCTGAAGCCATTGCCCCTGGGCCTGTCCCTGCAGGCCTTTGGGAACAGTCTCTCTACAGCCCTCTTGAAGCCCCTTCAAGTACTGGAAGGCTGCGATTAGGTTTCCCTGGAGCCTTCTCCTCTCCAGGCTGAACAACCCCAGCTCCCTCAGCCTGTCCTTGTAGCAGAGTGGTCATGGTTGTGGTTGGACTTGATGATCTTAAAGGTCTTCTCCAACCTTAATGATCCTGTGACCTATGAATGCTCACACAGAGACTACCAAAGGGCTGCTTCATACAGGCAAGGTAGATCCCACTTCCTTTGGTTCACCTCCCACTCGGTGAAACACAGAGGCCTGGTGTTGGGCCTTGCACTCCAAGCCATGCTGGCTGCTCCCTCCATCATCCTCAGCTTTGTTCACCACTCTACCAACACTTGTCCTGAGCAGATGGTTTCACCTGCAGCAGCTGGGGGCTTGCTGGCAGCTCAGATGCGAACACAGAATTAATGTCTGACCTAGGACTGAGCTCAGCAGAATGATTCTGGAGGTCCTTCCTTCACAGCTGATTTGCTCATCTGCTCACCAGCCCTCACCACACTGCACTGGGACATCCCTTGCCACACTCTGCCATGGAATGGGTTGGGTTGGAAGGGACTTTAAAGATCATCCAGCTCCAACTCCCTTGCCATGGGCAGGGACACCTCCCACCAGCCCAGCTTGCTCAAGGCCTCATCCAGCCTGGCCTGGAACACCTCCAGGGAGGGGACAGCCACAGCCTCCCTGGGCAACCTGTGCCAGTGTCTCCCCACCCTCACTGACAACAATTCCTTCCTCATCTCCAGTCTCAATCTGCTCTCTCCCAGCTCCAAGCCATTGTCCCTCATCCTGTCACTCTCAGCCCTTGTCCAAAGTCCCTCCCCAGCTCTCCTGGAGCCCCTTCAGGTACTGGAAGGCTGCTCTGAGGTCTCCCTGCAGCCTTCTCTTTTCCAAGCTCAACAGCCCCAACTCTCCCAGCCTGGCCCCACAGGGGAGGTTCTGCAGCCCTTTGATCATCTCTGTGGCCTCCTCTGGAGCCTCTCCAGCAGCTCCAGGTCCTTCTTGTGCTGGGGGCCCCAGAGCTGGAGGCAGTGCTGCAGGTGGGCTCTGAGCAGAGCAGAGCAGAGGGCAGAATCCCCTCCCTGTGCTGCTGCTCTCCCTGCTCTGGATGCAGCTCAGCACACAGCTGCCTGCTGGGCTGCCAGGGACCACTGCTGGCTCCTGGGCACTTTGTCACCCCCTGACCCCCCAAGGCCTTCTCCTGCAGGCTGCTCTCAGCCACTCCTCACCCAGCCTGGATCTGTGCTTGGGATTGCCCCAACCCATCTGCAGGACCTTGCCCTTGGCCTTGTTGAACTTCATAAGGTTGGCTTGGCCCCAGCTCTGCAGCTTGCCCAGGCCCCTCTGAATGGATCCTTCCCTCCAGTGTGTCAACCACACCACACAGCTTGGTGTCACCTGCAGACTTGCTGAGGGTGCCTCAATCCCTGTGTCCAGGTCCCTGACAAACCTGCCCTGAACTACAGGTTTCCAGAAATCTCTTCTATGGAGGCATCCACAGTTAATCAGCCAAGAACCAAACTGGTTTCACAGAGGGCTGTCCAGCAGCATCTCCTACACCCCTGTCCTTTAATTAGCTACCAAGTGAATCCAGTTCCTACTGTTTGGCCCAGGTCTGATGGCAGACCCACCAGCCCATCATTAGCTGCACCCTCACTCTCCTCTTTTTGAACTCCAGGTATGAGCCCACAGAGTTGGCATGTCTGACTCACAGGTGCTTGGTTAACGTTTTGAGACTCCTGGGAGGGGAGTTAATGTGGCTTTCATGAGAGGGAAGTTCTGCTTCCTGTCCTTCCCAGCCAGAAGCTTCAGAGGATTCAAGAGGTGTTGCTTCTGAATGTCCTGGCTAGACCAGAACTAGTTCTGGTCAGTGCTGCCTGTTCCCAGCTCAGGCTCTGCTCATTGAGGCATTTTCTGCAGCTCAGGGCAGCTTTGCACAGCCAGAGGCTGCTGCTAGCAGGGAGAAGCTGATGGGAACAGCTCCTGCCAAGGGCTGGGCTGCAGAAAGGCTTTGCCTGAGACTTGCTCCTCTGCAGACCAAAGACACTACCACATCTTGTGCCCCACCTTAGGGGGCACTTGTGGGGAGGAGCAGACACGGAACCCTCAACTGCCCACCAAGGGATTGCAGCAAGCTGAGGGAGCACCAAGGTCAAGCCTCTTCTCCACTGGCTGGTGTCCCAGGAGGACTCTGCCTGTTCTGCCTTCCATCCTGATCCATGTGTTCCTGGATCCAGCTCCACAACCCAGCTCCTGAATCTGGTTCCTGTCCAGGCTGGGACCCTCCCAGTGCCTGCCACTGCATCAGTGGTGCCACCACCACCATCAGGGGTTGGGTTCCATATTGGTTTGTGTCTCTCTGTCTCTATTTCGTGTTACTGTTCTTATTTCCATGCCAGCTGGCTCAGTTTCTCTCCCACCCCAGCAGTCTCTCTCCCCTGCTCCCTTTAGTGCAGAGCCTCTGGCACTCACCTCCAGGGCTGCTCGTGCTCCAGCCCTGACCCTCACTACTGGAGAAGTCTGGGGTGAAAGAAACTGAGCTGGCAGCTTCACAGTGAGGCTCAACTCCCTTGCCCTCCTCCCAGGCAGGCTGCCAGCCAGGTGCTGGCTGAGGTACTCACCGGGCAGGCAGGCGACGCCGCTGCGGAGCACTTCGGGGTTGACATCCCTGCCAATGGCAGGGGCACAGCGACCACCCCAGGCAAAGCCAGGCACTGGGGACGCTGGGGGAGAAGCAGCTGGTGAGGTTTCCTCCAGGGCACTGCCTTTGCTCACTGGTTTCAACACCTCTGGGCCACTTGCTTCTTCTAGCGCCTCTGCCCCTTCTGACACCATCCCTGTAAGACAAGCAGCAGTCAGGAGCTGGAGCAGAGCTCCACCCAAAAAAGGCCCAAGCTAAGTACCAGGCTGGGGAGGGGACATGGCCCCAGCACTCTGCAGCTCCTCTGGTTCTTGTGCCAGCAGCATGCAAGGTTCCCACACTGGTTATAGGATCCATACTCCTGTCACTAACCAAACCAACCCCTTTATTGTGATGGTCACAAGGTACCAACACCAACCCCTGGCTGGGGTCAGGACTGCTGCAGGCAGAGTCATTTCTCAAGGTAAGCCACCAAGCAGCCCATCTCTGCTCACAGCCTCAAGCCTGGCATGGCTCAGGTCCCTGGCCAAGCTCCCAACAGCTCCAGTGTGAAGTGATAAAGCAGCTCCTGACAAAGAGAACTGCTCCACCAGAGCACAATTCCTCCCCCGACACTACTTTCAGATTAGGTCCTGAAAAAGATGAAGTCAGCTGAAGGCTGAGAAATCAGCTGGAAATTAGCCAAAGGGACCTTGTTCTGATGGTCCAGGCTTTTTTAATTACCACTTCATGGGAAAGGCAGAAGCTTATTGTAAACCCCTGAAGAAGAGGATGATGACACCAAGCAGCTCTGCTGGAGAACTGGAAAAAAGGCTTCTTTTCCCTGGCTCCTCAGCTCTGCAATGGGAGTTACCAGGGAGGTCTACAATTAAGCATCTCAGCTGCTACACACACACCAAAGCTGCTTCCATCAAGGTCCAGCCCTGGGGACAAGTCTTACTTCCCACTTCCCAATGTTTCAAGAGTTAGAGGCCAACAATCTGTCTTCAGCCACACTACTTCAGCATCCTGAGCACACAGCCAGGCTATCCCACTGCATGACAGAAAAATATACTCCAGAAGAGGTTCTGCTTGGCTGAAAAACACAGAATCACAGAATGTCAGAGATTGGAAGGGACCTCTGGAGGTCATCCAGCCCAACCCTCCTGCCAGAGCAATGTCACTTAGGGCAGGTCACACAGGGGTGCATCCAGGTGGGTTTTGAAAGCCTCCAGAGAAGGAGACTCCACAATCCCTCTGGGCAGCCTGCTCCCGGGCTCCAGCATCTTCACACCGAAGAAGTTTCTCCTCATCTTGAGGTGGAACCTCCTGGGTTCCAGTTTGTACCCAATGCTCCTTGTCCTGTCACTGGGCACCACCAAAAGCAGCCTGGCACCCTCATCCTGATGCCTACCACTCAGATATTTACAGACATTGATCAGATCCCCTCTCAGTCTTCTCCTCTCCAGACTAAACATCCCCAGGGCTCTCAGCCTTTCTCCATGGCAGAGATGTTCCAGGCCCTTCATCATCCAGCTCTGTTGGACTCTCTGCAGCAATTCCGTCTCTCCTGAACTGGGAAGCCCAAAACTGGACACAGTGTTGCAGGTGTGGTCTCCCCAGGGCAGAGCAGAATCCTGATACTTCAACACCTACCACCAACCACCACCTTTCTCCAGGTAAACAGAAAAGCAGAGGGTTTGTTTGCTCACTGTCAAGTCAGACCTTGTAATTGCTGCTTCAAATTGACTCCCAGCATCCTGCCCTCCTGCTGGCACCAGCAACGCTGCCACCTGACTCAGTTTATTTACCAACAGCTTCCAATACTTCATTAAAGAGCAGGAGCAGGAACAAAGCCCTCCTTGAAGTGGCTTCTCAACACAAGGTTTCAGCAGCAAAAGAGATTTATTAGTTGAGGCTCAGCCCAAAGTGCTGCCAGAAGGACACAGAATTGCTGGAGCGGGGCCAGAGGAGGCCAAGATGATGATCAGAGGGCTGAAGAACCTCTCCTATGCAGACAGGCTGGGAGAGTTGGGGCTCTTCAGCCTGCAGAAGGCTCCAGGGAGACCTTAGAGTAGCCTTCCAGGGCCTGAAGGGGCTCCAGGAGAGCTGGGGAGGGACTTGTGACAAGGGCTGGGAGTGACAGGACAAGGGACAATGGCTTTGAGCTGGGAGAGAGGGGAGATTGAGACTGGAGATGAGGAAGAAATTGTTGGCAGTGAGGGTGAGGAGACACTGGCACAGGTTGCCCAGGGAGGTTGTGGCTGCCCCCTGCCTGGAGGTGTTCAGGGCCAGGCTGAATGAGGCCTTGAGCAAGCTGTGCTGGTGGGAGGTGTCTCTGCCCATGGCAGGGGGTTGGAACTGGATGGTCTTTGATGTTCCTTCCAACCCAACCCATTCTAGGATTCTAAGAATCTGTATTTTGGGTTGGAAGTGACCTTTCAAGGTCATCCAGTCCAACCCTGCTGCAGTCAGTAGGGAAATCTACAGCTAGAGAGGTTGCTCAGTTCCCCAAACAACCTTATCTAGAATGGTTTCAGGGATGAGGCATCTCTCACCTCCCTGAACAACCTGGGCCAGGGTCTCACCTCTCTCATTAAAAAAAAAAAAATTCTTCCTTGTATGAAGAATTAAGTGAAGAAAGCCTGCAAAGAGGACCAACAGGTGCAATGTAATGATGGCAAGAAAAGGAACATAGGAGGGCAGGAGATAAGTGTCCATGGTAGCCCTGCCTCAGATCTTTCTTACGAATGAGCTCCCAGAAGTTGGAAGAGAGGCTGGAAGAAGTTGGAAGATAGAGTCACAGAATGGTGGGGACTAGAAGGGGCCTCTGGAGATCACCCAGTCCAACCCCCTTGGGGTCAGGCCACACAGGACACATCCAGGTGGGTTTGGAAAGTCTCCAGAGAAGGAGACTCCACAACATCTCTGGGCAGCCTGCTCCAGGCCTCCAGCACCCGCACAGGAAAAAAAGTTTCTCCTTCTGTTTCCGTGGAACCTCCTCTGCTCCAGCTTGCCCCCACTGCTCCTTCTCCTGTCACTGGACTTCCCTGAGCAAAGCCTGGCTTCAGCCCTGTGCATTTTATCCCCAGCAATGAGGGCAACCCTCAGGCTCCTCTGCTCCAAGCTCCAAGCCCCAGCTCCCTCTGCCTGGCCTCACAGGGAGATGTTCCACTGCCTGCAGCAGCTCTGTGGCTCTGCACTGGACCCTTTCAAGCAGTTCCCTGAGGTTCTTCTTGGATGAGGGGCCCAGAAAAGGACACAATATTCCTTGCACTGGGAACCTCCCTGGAGTCTTACAGCTTCCAGACTACGTGCACCTTGCCTAAACATTCTCTGGGGCTAGCTTCAGACCTGCCAGCCCCACCTCTCCCCAGGCAGGCCCAAGCACACTGTTTGTTGCTTGCAGTCTTGGGGCCGAGGCACTTCCTCCAGCAGAGACTGCAGATGGGGAGGGTTACATCAAAAAGCAACTAGAGAGCCGGGCCAGCTGAATCTGCCGTGTTGGCAGGTTCCACCTTTCCCCCAGGCAAAGGAAGTGGTGGAGGAGGATTTGCTTGTGTGCAGTTCAAAGAGGCATTAGCATTTTCCCTGTCCCAGCACCACTATGAGCCATGCTAACATCACCCAGGAACGGGCAGCGGGAACGCAACGCCCTGGCAGGTGCTGCTGAATGTGCCCCAGTGGGGCCCAGTGCTTCACCACTGAGGTTATCTTCCCGCCCCAAAATACACAAATCCTTTCCAGAGCTGCAAAAGTTCCAGATGGACTCTCACTTAAAACAGTTCTTGAGGAAAAGCAGCAGTCCCCTGAGCTGGGAATGGAAGCAGTGGGACAAGTGGGCTTCCCCCAGGCTCTGTGCTGGGAACAGTTCTCTTTAAGATCTTTGTCAAAGATCTGAGTGAGGGGAACCCTCAAGAAGTGTGTAGACAACACCAGGTTGGAGGGAAGTCTTGGATCTGCTGGAAGGTAGGGAGGATCTACAGAGGGATCTGGACAGGCTGGATTAATGTGATGAGGACAGAAGGATGAGGTTCAACAAGGCTAAGCGCTGGGTCCTGCACTTGGGACACAACCACCCCAGGAATAGCCCAGGCTTGAGGCAGAGTGGCTGGAAACTGCCCAGTGGAAAAGGTGCTGGGGGTGCTGCTTGACAGCAGCTGAAGATAAGCTAGCAGTGTGCCCAGGTGGCCAAGAAGGCCACCAGCATCCTAGCCTGGATCAGTAATGGTGTGGCCAGCAGGAGTAGGGAAGTGATGATGCCTCTGTACTGGGCACTGCTGAGACCACACCTTGAATCCTGGGATCAGTTTTGGGCCCCTCACTCCAAGAAGGACATTGAGGAGCTGGAGCAGGTCCAGAGAAGGGACAAAGCTGGGGAAAGGTCTGGAGAAGAGGGCTGGGGAGGAGCAGCTGAGGGAGCTGGGGGTGTTTGGTGTGGAGAAGAGGAGGCTGAGGGGAGACCTCATTGCTCTCTACAGCTCCCTGAAAGGAGGTTGGAGCCAGGTTGGGTTTGGTCTCTTCTCCCTAGTAACAAGGGGTGGGATAAGAGGAAACGATCCCAAGTTGCTCTAGGGGAGGTTTAGATTGGACATGAAGAATAATTTCTTCCCAAAAAGGGTTGCGAAGGCCTGGCCCAAGCTGCCCAGGGCAGTGATGGAGTCCCCATCCCTGGAGGGGTTTCAAAGCCATGGAAATGTGGTGCCAAGGGCCATGGCTTAGTGGTGTCCTGGCAGTGCTGAGTTAAGGGTTGGACTTGATCTTGGAGGTCCTTTCCAACTTTCTGACCTAGGATTCTAAATTTTAAGCAATCAACTAAAACCAACTCAGATTCTATTCAGAATCTTTCCCAGTTAGATCAGAGTTGTGCAGAAAATAAGCTCAGTGGGAATGGGAGGAAGGGGAGAGAGCTGAGGGGCAAGTTAAAATCCAGAGAGAGAGCCAACTGAGATGGCCCAGTTCTGAAGGTCTATTTTGACATCATCTTGTGCCTGCATACCAAGCAAGCTCCTTCAGCTCACCCACTGCTGCTGAGGTGTGAGCTGAACTGACCCAGCGAAGATTAGACTTTGCTGTTACTGAGGCACAAAACACCCAAGGGAGCAGAATTATCCCAACCACAGCCAGGGACAGAGAATTTACTGCACATGGGGACTGAGGCTCTGAATGCCTCCTCTCTGGAGGTGTTCAAGGTCAGGTTGGATGAGGCTTTGAGCAACCTGGGCTGGTGGGAGGTGTCCCTGCCCATGACAGGGGTTTGGAACTGGATGATCTTTAAGGTCCCTTTCAACCCAACCCATTCTAGGATTGTATGACTCTGTAATTTGGGTTGGAAGGGACCTTTCAAGGTCATACAGTCCAACCCTGCTGTTAAGGGGACAAAAGGTTGGATGGGGTCTTGAGAAGCCTGACCTAGTGGGAGGTGTCCCTGCCCATAGCAAGGAGGTTGGAACTGGATGATCTTTAAGGTCATTTCCAATCTAAACCATTCTGGCATTATATGATGGGCTGGAGGAGAAGGGTCCATTTGTAGGCCTGAGTGCAAGGTATTTGTTGTCATTTCAGCTGGGAATGAGCTTTTTATGGTATCTGTGTGGCTTTATGAGGCCAGACAAGGGGATGGCTTGGTTTGGAGCTCAAAGCAATCAAACCTAGTTGAATGGCTGAAGCTCATTACAGCCCCAGCTCCACTGTTTAAGAAATACTCCTGGCACTTACAAACTTGAGCTGTCCTGTGGCTTAGGAGGTTGGATGGTGGGTTTGGAGGTTTTTCCTGATGATTCCAGGATCTTTCTTCTGCTTTGCAAACTCTCATATAATGGTTTGGGGGGTTTTAACTGCAATGCCTGAAGTTTATCATCAGAATTGGGTGGGGAGCACAGAATCAGAGAATGGGTTGGATTGGAAGTGACCTCTAAAGGTCATGCAGTCCAAGCCCCCTGCACTGAGCAGGGATCCTCCACAGGGATCAGGTTGCCCAGAGCCTTGTCAAGACTCACCTTGAGTATCTCCAGGGATGAGGCCTCAACCACCTCCTTGGGCAACCTGTTGCAGTGTTCCAGCACCCCCATGGTGCAGAACTTCCTCACATCCAATCTCAATCTGCTCTGCTCTCATTTCAAACCATTGCCCCCGGTCCTGTCACTGCAGGCCTTTGGAAACAGTCCCTCTGCAGCCTTCTTGTAGCCCCCCTCAGGTACTGGCAGGCTGCTCTAAGGTATCCCTGAAGCCTTCTCTTCTCCGGGCTGAACAACCCCAGCTCCCTCAGCCTGCATCACACATTTCAGTCAAATCCCCAAAACCATTTAAATTGTCTTTCCTCAGAAAAACTCCACACAAACCCGAGAGGAGTCCATCATAGACCAGTCCTGCAGAGAAGTGAGAACATCCCAGTTACCATCTCATAGATTCACAGAATGGGTTGGGTTGGAAGGGATCTCAGAGATCATCCAGTTCCAACCCCCTGCCATGAGCAGGGACACCTCCCACCAGCCCAGGGTGCTCAGGGCCTCATCCAGCATGGCCCTGAACACCTCCAGGGAGGGGGCAGCCACAACCTCCCTGGGCAACCTGTTCCAATGTCTCCCCACCCTCACTGCCAAGCACACTTCAGACAGTAGCTGTACCTGCAGCCCATCAGGGCAGTGCTGCAGCAGTGACCCAAGCTCTTACCTAGCTGACTTAGGACCTGTGCAAGCACTGCACCGTCCCAAGGATCCCAGCTCATGATCTGCTCCTCCACAGGGTCAAACATGCCCTAGCAATGTGGCTCTGTACCTCCCACTCTCTCAGGAGCCCTTGCTCTGATGTTCCAATCCAGGTAGTTTTCCTAGCCAGGGGTCTCAGGGAATGGGAGCTGCTAAACTGGAATGGCACGTTCCAGCCGCCCCCGCTGCACGCCTGCCCCGCGGTGCCACCTGCACAGCCAGCTGCAGCTCCCCAGGCTCAGCAGCCCCAGCACAGCCAGCATCAGCTCCCCAGCCTCAGCAGCCCCAGCACAGCCAGCATCAGCTCCCCAGCCTCAGCAGCCCCAGCACAGCCAGCACCAGCTCCCCAGCCTCAGCAGCCCCAGCACAGCCAGCATCAGCTCCCCAGCCTCAGCAGCCCCAGCACAGCCAGCATCAGCTCCCCAGCCTCAGCAGCCCCAGCACAGCCAGCATCAGCTCCCCAGCCTCAGCAGCCCCAGCACAGCCAGCACCAGCTCCCCAGCCTCAGCAGCCCCAGCACAGCCAGCATCAGCTCCCCAGCCTCAGCAGCCCCAGCACAGCCAGCACCAGCTCCCCAGCCTCAGCAGCCCCAGCACAGCCAGCATCAGCTCCCCAGCCTCAGCAGCCCCAGCACAGCCAGCATCAGCTCCCCAGCCTCAGCAGCCCCAGCACAGCCAGCATCAGCTCCCCAGCCTCAGCAGCCCCAGCACAGCCAGCATCAGCTCCCCAGCCTCAGCAGCCCCAGCACAGCCAGCACCAGCTCCCCAGCCTCAGCAGCCTGGCCACTGCCAGCACCAGCTCCCCAGCCTCAGCAGCCCCAGCACAGCCAGCACCAGCTCCCCAGGCTCAGCAGCCTGGCCACTGCCAGCCCCAGCTCCCCAGCCTCAGCAGCCTGGCCACTGCCAGCCCCAGCTCCCCAGCCTCAGCAGCCTGGCCACAGCCAGCCCCAGCTCCCCAGCCTCAGCAGCCTGGCCACAGCCAGCCCCAGCTCCCCAGCCTCAGCAGCCTGGCCACAGCCAGCCCCAGCTCCCCAGCCTCAGCAGCCTGGCCACAGCCAGCCCCAGCTCCCCAGCCTCAGCAGCCTGGCCACAGCCAGCCCAGCTCCCCAGCTCAGCAGCCTGGCCACAGCCAGCCCCAGCTCCCCAGCCTCAGCAGCCTGGCCACAGCCAGCCCCAGCTCCCCAGGCTCAGCAGCCTGGCCACAGCCAGCCCCAGCTCCCCAGGCTCAGCAGCCTGGCCACAGCCAGCCCCAGCTCCCCAGGCTCAGCAGCCTGGCCACAGCCAACACCAGCTCCCCAGGCCCAGCAGCCTGGCCACAGCTGATTTGAAGCCACCAAAATGATGGCAACTGGCTCAACTCTCCTGTGATTTGTGCTACCACCCCAGAGCCTCCCAGCAGAGGTTCTTGGCAGGTACTAGAGGACTTTGCTTTTGACCCAGGCTCTCAAACAGATGAACACCTACACCCCACTACTGTACCTTTAGAAGCTGAAGCCCCAGAAGCTGCCTCTTGGTGGGGGTGCAGAGCAGTGGGCTCCGTGTGCCTCTCAGCAGGTCCTGAGGCCAGTTGGCCAACCTCCAGTTCCTCTTCAATGGATTCCAGTGTTTTTAAGGCTACAGGCTTTGACTTTTCCCAGTAAGAAAAGCTTCCTTGGTTCTCCTCCCCTCCCTGCAATGCCTGTACTGCAACAGGGCTCAGCAGAGAGTTTTCTTCACTTTTACAGCTCTGGTTTTCCACCTGTCTTTGTGGTTCCTCACACCTCTCTCCAGAACTCTGATCTCCAGATGGACTGGAGCCTTCTGCTTGTGCATCAGGGCCCAAAGAGCCACTGCTGTTCAGTTGCTCTGCTGCCTGATCACCCTCTACTGATGGAGCAGTTGGGACCAGTAGGGCTTCTTCAGCTGGTTTATGCTGGCAGGCAGAGACCTCTTGCTCTTCACCTTCTGACACAAATCCATACGCAGGTGCTTTGGCACAACAGTGACTGTGACCAGCCTGCCTCTCATTTAAACTCAGTATTTGTTCAATCTCTTTTTCTTCCTCTGCGCTGTCCCTTCTTTCCAACACCACCTCATCTACTTCACCTGCGTTCTGTTCTGGAGGAATTAAGGGAGAACTAAGATTTGCTTCCTGATCACTGCAGTGAGCACTGGCTGCTCCCACAGGCGCCATGTTCCTTGAAGGAGACCTTTCCTCCACATCTCCACCTGAGCTCTCAGGAGAGGTAAGTGGCACAGAGGCCTGGACTGGTGTGACATTATCACTGGCACTCTGGCAAGAAACACCAGAACCTTCCTTCAGTGTGGAATGTGGTCCCAAAGGCCCAAGGACAGACACAGGAGAGACATCCCTCTGTGTCTCCTCGATTTGCCCCTTGGGCAGTGGTTCTCCACACCCTTCCAGCATCACCTCCTCTCTAGCAGCAGCGTCTTCCAGAATTGCTTCTGAGCTCTGCTCTGCTGTTTCATCACCAAGACTTGAACTAGGACCATCACTTTCTCCTCCCACCTTTCCAGGAGCTCCAGGTACTTGTGCTTTGCAGCTGATGGCATCTCCAGCACAGCCATCACCGTAGCTGCACAGAGCATACTGCCAGTTGCTGGAGTGTTCACTGCAGCTCTCCTGCTCTGCAAATGGACCTTCTGCCCTGCAGGCAGGAGATCTACCCACAGCAAAGCTACTGCTCATGTCTCCAGGAGCACCTGGCACCAGCTGAGCTGGCTCTCCACGTGCCATCATTTTGCTGCTTTCCAACAGAACTGCATTCTGGAGAACTCCTGGGGAAGAAGGCCTGAGAGCGTTCACCTGACAGTGCTCCTTCTGCATCTGTGCTGACTGAGTCAGGTTCTTGGAGCTGGTGCTGTCTTGAGTGACAAGGAAGCTGTGCTTGCCTGGAGACACATCCACTCGTGCTCGTGGCTGGGTTAGGTAACTTAAAGCCAGCGACTGGGTTAAGGAGCCTGCTTGTGGCCCAAACCTAGGCAGCAAAACTTCTGTCAGCTCAACGTACTCCCCTTCAAGGTCACTTTTCAAGTCCTCTTGAGGCGCAGAACTTGGAGAGACACCATTGACAAGAGCTTGGCTGAACTGCGGGGCTGTGCTGCTGAGGGTCAGGTTGCCTCCACTTGGACTTTCCTCCAGCAGCCCCCCAGATCCTAAATCTGGTGAGCCGCACTCAGCATGGTCCATGGGGAGGCACAAATGGGAGCCTTCCTCTGTCGCTTGTGGGGAGATGATGCTGTCTGCAACGACTTTGGGCTTATTTATGAACTCAGGGTGAATCACTCTGTCCCAGGGGACACGAAAGATCTTCTCATCAGTGGTCAGTAAACAGTTTTCCAGTGCTATACCCATCCGCTCGCCATTGAAAGCGCTCAACCATTCCAGAGTGAAAATGGAGGTATAGGAAACTTCTGGAATCACCACTTCCTCCACGTTATGCTCATCTTTGGCCAAGCATTTCAAGACAATCCGTGGAGACTTCTTCAGGTAGGGGACAACCTGCAGGTAGAAGTCACCAGGCTTGAGGATCCGCCAGTCAATGGAAGCCAGCTGGACTACGACCTTCTCGTGGACGCAGAGGGGCCAGCCCTCGTGGCGAAACAGCAAGCCACAGTACTGCACCTGTGGAGACAAGAGAGTGGCTTCAGCACCAGGAACTGAGCTCAGCTCCAGCTTGTAGGTTTAAAAGGAAAAAAAAAAGAAAAATCACTGCTTTGAACATGACTCTGTTTGGGCAAGGTGTTCAAGGCCAGTTTGGATGAGGCCTTGAGCAACCTGGGCTAGTGGGAGGTGTCCCTGCTCATGGCAGGGGGCTTTGGAACTAGGTGAACTTCAAGGTCTCTTCCAACCCAAACCATCTATGAATCTATGAAGCAGTCTGCTCTAACTGGAGATGTCCCTGCTTCCTGCAGGGTCAGTGGAGAAGACAACCTTTGAGGGTCCCTTCCAACCCAATCACACACTCACAGAACTGTCAGGGTTGGAAGGGAGCTCAAGGCTCAGCCAGCTCCAACCCCCCTGCCATGGGCAGGGACACCTCACACCACAGCAGGTTGCTCACAGCCACCTCCAGCCTGGCTGCAAAAACCTCCAGGCAGGAGGCTTCCACCACCTCCCTGGGCAACCTCTGCCAGTCTCTCACCACCCTCCTGGGCAAGAATTTCTTCCTAACATCCAATCTGAATCTCCCCACTTCTAGTCTTGCTCCATCCCCCCCAGCCCTATCACTCCCTGACACCCTCAAAAGTCCCTCCCCAGCTTTCTTGGAACCCCCTTCAGATGCTGGAAGGCCACAAGAAGGTCTCCTGGGAGCCTTCTCCTCTCCAGACTGAAAAGCTCCAACTCTTTCAGTCTGTCCTCACAGGAGAGGTGCTCCAGCCCTCTGCTCATCCTCATGCAAGCTGTGAAGCTGTGATTCCTGCATCCAACTCAGTGCAGCTCAAACCCCCTGCCACCAGAGCTTGTCACCCACCTTGCAGTGCTCACACAAACCTCCAGCCTTTTGATGCAGTAATTCATTTTTCCATATGACTCCCTAGCAAATCCTTTGTGGGAGAGATTAGACAGCAAAAAGAGCTGAAAAAGCCTCTACCTGTGGTGGAGCAAACCACATGAGGAAGGGTGAGCCCCTTTTCACTGGCTCAGTTAATTCAGGCCTTGCTCACTGTGGGTTGTTGTGCACTCAGCTTGTTCTCTCTGCTTTGTTGCTAGCCCTGACTTAACAGATTCAATAAAAATCCTTTTTAGCAGAGCTCTGGCATTCCATGGCAACTTCTCCCACGTTCTGGGATGGAGAGCAGCCAGGCTCTTTTCCTCACCAGACCTTATTCCATCCCCATTCTAATCACAGAATGGTAGGGGTTGGAAGGGACCTCCCAGAGATCATCCAGTCCAATCCCCCTGCCAGAGCAGGGTCACCCAGGGCAGGGCACACAGGAACACATCCAGGTGGGGTTTGGAAAGTCTCCAGAGAAGGAAACTCCACAACCTCTCTGGGCAGCCTGCTCCAGACCTCCCAGTGACAAAGCACCCTCACAGTGACAAAGTTTTCCCTTCTGTTCCCCTGGCACCTCCTCTGCTCCAGCTTGCCCCCAGTGCCCCTTGTCCTGTCCACGACATCCCTGAGCAGAGCCTGGCTCCAGCCCTGCACAGCTTTATCACCAGCAATGAGGGCACCCCCTCAGGCTCCTCAGCCCCAGCTCTCTCAGCCTGGCCTCAAAGGGAGATGTTCCACTGCCTGCAGCAGCTCTGTGGAGCTGTGCTGGACTCTCTCAAGCAGCTCCCTGAGGTCCAGACCTGGACACAATATTCCAAATGCGGTCTCAGGGCAGAGTAGAGGGGAAGGAGAATTGCCCTCGACCTACTAACCACACTTCTTCTAATTCATCCCAGGGGCACATTGCTGGCTCATGGGCATCCTTCTTGTTCCCAACAAGCTCGAAGATGGTATTATGGTGCACCAAGCTCCTGTGTCAGCCAAGGCCCTGTACTTCTGAAATTTTGAAGTGCCAGGCCACTGGATGTACGCATCCCAATAGATTCTGTTATCTCCATTATCCCTTACCTCCCCCTGGCAGAAGGCAGGGCACCCCTAATTGTGGGGATAACATCCACATGTACAGCTGGCACAACATCCAGTACCAGAATTACAATCATTGATGGATCTCAAGAGTTGTTTAAGACAGAGGTTGACATAAGTATAACTGGGAAGCAGTGGAAGAAACATACTACTGTAACACCCACCATGCTGGTTACCCTCTCCAAAGGGACACTTGGGCCACCACCAGCACCCTTGCCTCCATGTCACCTAAGCTCATGCCAGCACCCTGAGCTCCTCCAGTGCACATCAACCTCACACCTCTCTCACTTCAGAACCCCCAGGACCCACCACCCTCACACCTCTCCCACCTCAGGGAACCCCAGGACCTACCACCCTCACACCTATCTCACCTCAGGGACCCCCAGACCCACCACCCTCACACCTCTCTCACCTCAGGGAACCCCAGGACCCACCACCCTCACACCTCTCTCACCTCAGGGAACCCCAGGACTTACCACCCTCACACTTATCTCACCTCAGGGACCCCCAGACCCACCACCCTCACACCTCTCTCACCTCAGGGACCCCAGGACCCACCACCCTCACACCTCTCCCACCTCAGGGACCCCAGGACCCACCACCCTCACACCTCTCCCACCTCAGGGACCCCAAGACCCACCACCCTCACACCTCTCCCACCTCAGGGACCCCAGGACCCAACACCCTCATACCTCTCCCACCTCAGGGACCCCAGGACCCACCACCCTCACACCTCTCTCACCTCAGGGACCCCAGGACCCACCACCCTCACACCTCTCCCACCTCAGGGAACCCCAGGACCCAACACCCTCACACCTCTCCCACCTCAGGGAACCCCAGGACCCACCACCCTCACACCTCTCTCACCTCAGGGAACCCCAGACCCAACACCCTCACACCTCTCCCACCTCAGGGAACCCCCAGGACCCACCACCCTCACACCTCTCCCACCTCAGGGAACCCCAGGACCCACCACCCTCACACCTCTCTCACCTCAGGGACCCCAGGACCCACCACCCTCACACCTCTCCCACCTCAGTGACCCCAGGACCCAACACCCTCACACCTCTCCCACCTCAGGGACCCCCAGGACTCACCACCCTCACACTTCTCTCACTTCAGGGGCCCCCAGACCCACCATCCTCATACCTCTCTCACCTCAGGGACCTCCAGGACCCACCACCCCCACACAACTTTCACCTCAGAGACCCCAGGATCCATCACCCTCACACAACTTTCACCTCAGAGACCCCAGGATCCATCACCTTCACACAACTTTCACCTCAGGGACCCCCACACCCACCATCCTCATACCTCTCTCACCTCAGGGACCCCCAAGACCCACCACCCTCACACCTCTCCCACTCAGAGCCCCCCACCCTGTCCCTCTCCCACCTCGGTCCCACCGCCTCAGCACCTCCTGCTCCCACAGCCCTCAGCTCAGCCGAGGCCGCCATGCCCATCAAGGCAGACTCGCGCTCCTATTGGCTGCCGCAGCCTCAGGTGTGCCCCCATTGGCTGCCGGGCAGCACAGGGCCCTCCCTGCTGCCACAGGCCTGTGCCACAGGGGCTCTGCCCTAGGGCAGTCATGGCCTGCGGTGTGTGCCTGGGCTCTGGCCCCTGCTTGGCCACCCGGGCAGGCGACAGAGCCCTTGTTGGTGCCCTGCCACCACCACTGTGGGCCCAGCTCCCACTGAGCCATGGCAGGCAGAGGCTGCTCAGCTGCCTTGCTGGGCTGCTTTCCTTCCCTCCCCGCCCTCTACCGCCTCATCTGCCCAGGTGCTGCTGGAGCTGCCGAGGCCTGGGGGAGCAGGGAAGTTTCTCCCTCCCCTGCCTGGGTGAAGGAGGTGGTTTTGGGGAGAGCTCTGAAACTTCTTGCCGTAATCACCAGCTGACACAAACTCTAAAAAGCCTTTTGTGTCTTCAAAGAGAAGAAACAAGCTGTGCACCATCAAAGTGCAGCAATGGTAAACACCAATGGCATATCCCTTACTCATGCCTTTGGGGTGAGAGAGAGAGAGAAAGCAGCTCCCCAGAATCCTCATGAACAGCCTTGGGTCTTCCAGGACTCACAAACACATAGCTGGCACCAAGCTGGGAGCTGGCTACAACCTGGTAGGACAAAAGCTGCACCAAAGCAACGTCACCAGCTCCCAAGGGTTGTTCCATGGATCCATCCTTTGTGATGGATGCTTCCCCCCAGCATTTCACCTCCTCGAGACAAAGGAGGACCAGACTATTTCAGCTCCTATTTAATATTTTTCCTTCTAGAAGTCCCTTGTCTTCCCCCAAGAGGACATCTGTCAAAAGCCTGGCTGCACACACCCTCTAGGTTCAGAGAGAAAAAGGCAAGAAGCAACCCTAGATTTACGTTGCTGGGGTTGGCTGAGTTTTGGGATTTGGTTTGGGTTTGTTTTTTTTTTTTCCCTCTTGTTTCCATCTTGCAAACTCTGAGGCAAGTTTGTGATGGAGGCATTTGAGTCATCGTTTCGACTCCTGAGCAGCAAAGCAGACGTTAATCTCGGGCTGGTTCTGGCAGTAAGTGTAACGTGACTCCTCCAGGCTACTGAGCCTTGCCGCTGTGTTCCAGCAACCATCAAAGGGGAGCCGGAGTTCTGGGAAAAACACCGACTGGCAGCCTTCAGCCCCACGCATCCTCCTGCCACCAGCAGGAGCCCCACGTCGGCCACAGGGGTCAGGAGCCACCCGAGGCAGCCATATCCAAATCCTCCGGCAGGACCTCTTCCTCTGAACCCCTTAAGCCTTTGGTGGTCCTGCTTACAGGAGGCGAAGGCACCGCTCGCTCCGCAGCCGAGCCCCGCTCCGTTAAGCTCCGATAACAACTTCCCAACCGTTTCCTAGTTGCCTGCCTCCCTGCCTGCCCTCCCAGCTCAGGCAGCCCTGCACTTGCAAGCACTTTTTGGCCAGCCATTTGCACAAGCCGAGAAGAGAAAGCAACGACCCTGGGAGCCAACCTTTGGCGGGCCTTAAGGAGAGCCTCATGTACTCACGCAGGCATCCTGCTGAATGCACTGCAGGATGTGCTTGGCTGGAATCAGGAAGTCGATGAGGTAGCGCAGTCCATCCCCACGGTACGTCTTCTCCACCACATCAAAAACTTGGCACAGGACAGTGGCTGCCGTGGCCTCAAACGGAGGGTAGAGAGCTGATAACGTGCTCTGAATGCAGCCGTCCAGCGACTCCGAGTCCTGCCAAGGAGAGAAGGCGTCAGGCGCTGCCAACGCCGCTGCCCACGCCGCTGCCCCGACCAGCCCTGCGCCCGCCAGAAAGGAGGGGAGATCAAAAAGCAGCGTGCTGCTGTCCTTTCCAAGTCCTTCTTGGGCTTGGTGGCTTCCAGGTGAAGCCCCCCCAAAAAGCACACACACCCCACCCCCTCCCCAAAACAAAAAACAAAACCCAAACAGACTCCAAACCAAACAAACCAACCCTCTCGCAGAGCACCGGCGGCGAAGCAGGGCAGAGCTCTTGTACAGAGATTCTCCAGCTTTTGCTTACGCAGCAAGTCCTGCTCCTGGGCTGTGCTGGGTGGGGCTGCTGTTAAACCATTACCACAGCACGTGAGTGCGTGCAAGCCAGCCACAGTGCCATGGGGACTGGCATGGTTTGGGCTACCTGGAGCTGGAGATGCCACCTAGGACTTGGTGCCGGGAAAGCGGACAGTGTTGAGCTCCTCAGTGGGCTATGGGGAGTTGCAGGGGCAAGAGTTGAGCTGGAGCTCCTCAGCGTGCTACAGCACGCTGAGGAGCTCCAGCTCAACTCTTGCCCCTGCACAGGATTAGCTGCTGGAGCTGGTTGGCAGTGGAGAAAGCTGCTCCTCACCCCCTGCACAGGGTTAGCTGCTGGAGCTGGTTGGCAGTGAGGAAAGCTGCTCCTCACTGCAGCTCCTCATGGCTGAGAAGCTCCAGCTCAACTCTTGTCCCTGGACAGGATTAGCTGCTGGAGCTGGTTGGCAGTGGAGAAAGCTTCTCCTCATCTCCTGCACAGATTTAGCTGCTGGAGCTGGTTGGCAGTGAGGAAAGCTGCTCCTCACTGCAGCTCCACATGGCTGAGAAGCTCCAGCTCAACTCTTGTCCCTGGACAGGATTAGCTGCTGGAGCTGGTTGGCAGTGGAGGAAGCTGCTCCTCACTCCCTGCACAGATTTAGCTGCTGGAGCTGGTTGGCAGTGAGGAAAGCTGCTCCTCACTCCCTGCACAGATTTAGCTGCTGGAGCTGGTTGGCAGTGGAGGAAGCTGCTCTTCATCCCCTGCACAGATTTAGCTGCTGGAGCTGGTTGGCAGTGAGGAAGCTGCTCCTCACTCCCTGCACAGGGTTAGCTGCTGGAGCTGGTTGGCAGTGGAGGAAGCTGCTCCTCACTCCCTGCACAGATTTAGCTGCTGGAGCTGGTTGGCAGTGGGGAAAGCTGCACCTCACTCCCTGCACAGATTTAGCTGCTGGAGCTGGTTGGCAGTGGAGGAAGCTGCTCCTCACTCTAGTTCCTCATTAGCCAAAGCTGGTTGCTTCTGACTTTGGGAGCCAGGGATTTTCTGCCCCACAACCAGCCTGTGTGGGCTTTGGTGCCTGAGCATGGCCATTGATACAGAGGATGCCAAATTTCCTGCCCTGGGATCAGAGGCTTCCCTATTTCCACCTTCATTTGTCAGCCATAGTCTGCCTGTGGGGGTCAAAAGCAACTCCAGTGCTAGAGGCCAAACTCTGCTTTGTTTGCATAGATGTAAATCAGAAGCCCTTACCAAACAATCATCATCATCAGAACAACCCATCAAAAAGAGGATCAGGATCACTCTGCTTTAGAATGGACCCCTCTGGCCAGCCTTCAAGCTGTGGGAGGCAGTTTTGCTACAAACCCAAGTGAAAGTTTACTCAGGTGTCTGGCCAGGTCCTCACCTGATCGAAATCCACCTTCACTGAAGACCAGAAAAGCATTTCAGTGGCTGGCCCAGTAGCCCTACAGCCTCCTGCAGAACAGGAAGGGCCAGATGGACATGCCTGAAGACATAGCTCAGTGCCACAGCAAGGCTGGGAGAGAAAACTAAACAAAGCAGTGCCACAGCAGCTAGCTTGTGCCCTCACCAGGGAACAGCAGGGTAAAGGCATCAGGAGAAAGGAAACTGTTTTGCTTCTTGCCCTCCAAGGGAGCATTGCTCCAGATACCTCCAGTGCCTTGAGACACCAAGGTTCAGAGCAAGCCTGAACTGTCCAGCAGCCAGAGCAGAGATGATGCTCCTCACACAAGCCTTGAAGGATAGGAAGGCTCTGCAGAGGGACCTGCCCAGGCTGGCTGGCTGGGCTTAGGCCAGATGTAGGAGATTCAACAAGGCCAAGGGCTGGGTCCTGCTCTTGGGGCACAACAACCCCATGAAGGCTTCAGGGGAGGTGTGGCCTCAGCAGTGCCAAGTAGAGGGGCACACCCCAGTCCCAGACAGGAGGAGAAGGCTGACTGGAACAAGCTTCCTTCCACTCAGAGACAGTTCCCTATTTTCACTCCATGAACTGCAACGAAGAGCCTGGAAGTTCCTTCTCTGCAGGAATAGCTCTTCAAAGAAACATCTTCTAGAGACCACTGAGCTCAAGAGACAACTGCCAAGGGCTGACAGCCTGCAGCTCTCTGCACAGCTCTGGTCAAGCCCATCCCCATGCAGGGTACCAGGGGAGAACACAGCAGAGTTCAGAAACCAGAAGAGGAGAAAGCAGACCCATGGGAACTGTGGGATGAGTACCTGACAATTCCAGTAGGAAATGTTCCCTTTACACTCTGGAGCTGCTAAAAAAGGCATGGAGGGGCTGTAGGGCAAGGAAGTATGTCCCAAGCCCAGCATGAAGCCTCTCACAATTAGACACCCACCTAATAGTCAGAGATTGATAGAATGGTTTGAAGATGATAGAATGGTTTGATAGAATTGATAGAATGGTTTGATAGAAGGGTCCTTGAAGATCATCCATCTCCAACCCCCTGCTATGAGCAGGGACACCTCCCACCAGCCCAGCTTGCTCAAGGCCTCATCCAGCCTGGCCCTGAGCACCTCCAGGAACGGGCCAGCCACAACCTCCCTGAGCAACCTGTTCCAAATATTGCTACACATTGACACAGAGTTAATCAGAGAATTGTTTTGGTTGGAAAAGGCTCTGAAGACCATCAAGTCCAACCATTAACCCATCACTACCAAGTCTGGTGCTAAACCATGACCCTCAGCACCACACCTCTGCACCTTTGAAACACCTCCAGGGATGGGGATTCAACCACCTCCCTGGGGGTCCTGTTCCAGGGGTCAAGAACCCTTTCAGTGAAGAAGTTTCTCCTAATGATCTCCTAATGATCCAATTTGAGGCCATTTCCTCTTATCCTATCACTTGTCCCTTGGGAGAAGATGCCAACCTCCACCTCACTCCAACCTCCTTTCAGGTAGGGAGCCAGAAGGTCTCCCTTCAGCCTCCTTTTCTCCAGGCTGAACAACCCCAGGTCCCTCAGCACACTGAACATTTACATCACTCCTGTGCTCTTGTGAAGCAACAGCAAGGCCAAGCACAGCTGCAGTGAGCTCTGGTGACCCCATCCTGTCCCACCAAGTGTCTGTGGCCTTGCCAGACAAACCTGGCCTTGACACAGGAGCTCTCCCACCCCAGCAGCAGCCACTGCAGGAAGCCCAGCCAAGAGCATGGATACTATCTCTGCTGGCACCACTTCACAACCACTTCTCTCTGACCCTTCACAGGGCCAAAAATCTCAGTCCAAACCAGCAGGGAGGGTTCTGTGCTGTCTTCTACCCCTGCACCTCTTCCCATGCTTGAGCAGAATTACTTCAGGTCTCCCATCCCTCCCCCAATGAACCTGGTGACGTTCAGGAGTGCAAACAAAACAACATCAAAACATCTGCAGGAGGTTCTCACACCATTCCTGCTGCCTGAGCACAGCCTTCACAGGACAATTATTAACCTTGGCACCCAGTCAAAAATCCTTTACATGGTTAAAATAACCCCAAGCCTCCTTCCTCCAGTAAAGGCAGAAGAACCACAGCCTGTAGCCCTAGCAGAGCCCAGCAGTGAGGAACTGATTCCAGCTCTGGTGCCCTCATCACAGGAAGACATGGACCCGAAGGAGCAGGTCCAGAGGAGGCCATGAAAATTATCAGGGGCACCTCTGTGGTTGAGACCCCATCCCTGGAGACATTCAAGATCAGATTTGATGTGTCCCTGGGCAGCCTGCTCTAGTTGGAGGTGTCCCTGCTGCCTTCAGGGAGGTTGGACAAAGTGCCCTTGGAGGGTCCCTTCCAACCCAAAGCAATCTGTGAAGCTGGGAACAGTTCCACTTCAGCCAGCCCAAAGCAGCCCCCAGGAGCTGGCAGAGCCCAGCACAGGATCCTCCTGGAGAAAGCAACCTCCTCCTCCTCCTCCTCCTCCTCCAGGGACTGGAAATCTCAGACTTCCTTGCTCCCAAGAGCACTGCCACATCCCTATCCCAGGAAAACTCCTGGACCCTTGCTCCTTTCCAGCCCCTAGCACAAACAGGAGCCCTTTCCAGCCAAGCCAGGGAGCATCTCCCCACGCAAGCTATGGCTCCATACTCAAATGCCTCTTTGTCACAAAGCACAGCAGGACCTATGAACTCCAGCTTGCTGCCACCACTCCACCACACTCTCACCACACCTCCCAGGGCAGAAACAGGCGTTTAAAATAACTCCTCTGGAAACCAAGGCACTAAATAAAGCCCAGGTTAAGGTCACGTCCGGCCACGCCGGCTTGCAGCGCTCCTCAGCTGGGAGCTGGCTGCCAGAGCAGGGGTTGGACACAGCAAGGGAAGAGGAAAAGCAGCACAGGGGGACAAAATAGGCTCCCTGGGCAGAGAGGTGGGATGGGAACAACCTAAAATCATAGAATCAGAGAATTGTCAGGGCTGGAAGGGAGCTCAAGGCTCAGCCAGCTCCAACCCCCCTGCCATGGGCAGGGACACCTCACACCACAGCAGGTTGCTCACAGCCACCTCCAGCCTGGCTGCAAAAACCTCCAGGCAGGAGGCTTCCACCACCTCCCTGGGCAACCTCTGCCAGGCTCTCACCACCCTCCTGGGGAAGAATTTCTACATAACATCCAATCTGAATCTCCCATTTCTAGTTTTTTTTCCATTCGCCCCCAGTGCTATCACTCCCTGACACCCTAAAAGGTCCTCCCCAGCTTTCTTGTAGCCCCCTTCAGGTACTGGAAGGCCACAAAAAGGTCTCCTGGGAGCCTTCTCCTCTCCAGACTGAACAGCATCAACTCTCTCAATCTGTCTCCACGGTCTACAAAAGAGTGAATCCTGGTCAAGGAGAACATGAAGAGGCAGAGTCTTCCCTGCTGACAACCCAGATGCTGTCTGAAGACTCCTAAAGACCTGATATGGTGAGATCAGAGTGTTGGACTAACCCATGGCTTGTAGTAGACAGCTTTCCTTCCTAGCTGGCTGGACTAGCCCAAAGAAGTGAGACCTTCAAGGGGGCCTACAGGAAAGTTGAGGATTCTTCATCAGGGAGGGTAGTGATAGAACAAAAGGTAATGGCTTCAAGCTGAGAGAGACTTAGAGTAGGTAGAAGGAAGAAGTTCTTCACTGTGAGGGTGGTGAGACACAGGCTGTCCAGAGAGGCTGTAGATGCCCCATCCCTGGAAGTGTTCAAAGCCAGGCTGGACAGGGTTTTGAGCAACCTGTCCCATGGCAAGGAGGTTGAACTAGATGACTTTTAGAAGGTCTCTGCCAACCCAACCCATTCCATGATTCTATGTTGTAGCACACTGAGGATTCATCTTGCAGCAGGAATTTAGCTGAAGTATCTCAGCTGGAGCACCTCTCCTACAAAGACAAGCTGGAGGAATTGGGGCTGGAGAAGAGAATGCTCCAGGGAGAGCTGAGAGCTGCAGTTGAAGCTCTGCAGGGGAGCTGCAGGCAGGCTGGGGAGGGACTGTTCAGGAGGGGCTGTGGGGATAGGCCCAGGGGCAATGGTTTGGAAGTGGAGCAGGGCAGAGTTAGGTTGGAGCTCAGGAGGAAGTTGTGCCCAGGGAGGCTGGGCAGACACTGGCACAGGTTGCCCAGGGAGGTGCTGGAGGCTCCATCCCTGGAGCCATTCAAGCTCAGCCTGGCTGTGTCCCTGGGCAGCCTGCTCCAGCTGGAGGTGTCCCTGCTGCCTGCAGGGGTTGGGCAGGATGCCTTTGGAGGGTCCCTTCCAACCTGATGCAAACTGTGAATCTCAGCAGCCAAAGAATGAAACTACACACCCCAGAGTGCCCCAGTCCAACCTAGTGCTAGCTGTGGCTTGGCAGCAGAGCTGGGCAGTGGAGCAGAGCCAGAGAGGCTGCCAGGAGAAGCCAGCAGTGCCCACGGCACACCCAGCTCTGAGTCACCACCCAGCACCTCAGCTCCTGCTCAGCAGGGAGGCTTTGCCAGAAGCTCCCAAACCCGTGCCCCTCTATCTGCTGGCTGCCCACAGCCTGGCCACATCCTCCAGGCACCCACCTTCTCCCCTCTTTGCCCACCTGACAGGCAGTGCCAAGGCAGGACAGAAGCCATCAGAGTGCAGAGGTGAGGGGAAGAGAGAACCCAGCTCTCCTACGGCCCAGACTGGAAAGCAGAATTACAGGGGAGACTGGGGGGAGAGGCAGAGCTCCAAGCATCACAGCCCAGTGCCTGGTGCTGGCCCCCAGCCAGCGTTGGGCCAGGGGGGGAAGCAAGCTGGGAGCTGAGCAGGGGTTAGCTGCTCCCTGCACCAGCAGCAGGCTCTGTGTGCTCTGCTCTGCTGTGCTCTGCTGCCTGGCTGGGGCTGCTGGGCTCACAGCTGACGTGAAAAACCTCATTTCCAGTAAAAACAGCCCTCTGGGCTTTCCACTTTCTGACACAAAGCTGAAAACCAGGCTGCTTTGCCTTTAAACCCCAGACATTTCTCCATTCAATTAAAAAAAATAAATAAAAATAATAAAACCAAACCCCAAAGTCTTTGGCTAAGAAGGAGCCTTGGAGGTTTGTTGTTTTTTTTTTTCTGCTTCAATGTGAGATTTCCCACTCTGTTTCTGCAGGGAGCAGAACCCTCCCAGCCCCATTTCCTGAGCAGTTCTAATCACAACAGCAATGAGTTCAAGAGAGAAAAATCTTCCCAGAGCAAGTGCCAGCTCCCCCCCCCCTTGTCTGCTGCTAACTGGGAGCTCAGAGGGAGGGAGCCTGCCCTCGGCACCCTGCCTGCCTCTGGAAGGTGTTGCTCAAATAGCAAAGCCTGAAGTGGAGCAGCTACAGAGGGAGGCATTCCCCTTGCTGCAGGGAGGGCTCTACCTGCTCTCTGAGCTCTTGCTTTAGGCCTTTCAGGGTCAAAAGCACAGCAGCCAGCTCCTCTTGAGAGGAAATCTGCACCCTGAGGAAGTTTGCAGGTGACACCAAAATGAGTGGGGAGGCTGAAGGGAGAACCACCCTCCACCTGGACAGGCTGAAGGAGTGGGCTGGCAAGAACCTTTCAGCCTGCAGAAGAGAAGGCTGCAGGGAGAGCTGAGAGCTGCAGCTGAAGCTCTGCAGGGGAGCTGCAGGCAGGCTGGGGAGGGACTGTTCAGAAGGGGCTGTGGGGATAGGCCCAGGGGCAATGGTTTGGAAGTGGAGCAGGGCAGAGTTAGGTTGGAGCTCAGGAGGAAGTTGTGCCCAGGGAGGCTGGGCAGACACTGGCACAGGTTGCCCAGGGAGGTGCTGGAGGCTCCATCCCTGGAGCCATTCAAGCTCAGCCTGGCTGTGTCCCTGGGCAGCCTGCTCCAGCTGGAGGTGTCCCTGCTGCCTGCAGGGGGTTGGAGGGTTGGACAGGATGCCCTGGGAGGGTCCCTTCTAACCCAATGCAAACTGTGAACCTTATGAAATTCAACAGGGACAAGTGCAGGCTCTTGGATCTGGCAGGCAACACATAGCCCAGGAGTGCAGCTCAGACTGGGATCTCCTGGCTGGAGAGCAGCCCCAAGTTACTGCTGGGGAGATTCCCACTGGACTCCAGAAGAAAATGTTTCCCAATGAGCACAGTCAGACACTGGAATCATAGATTCATGGAATGGGTTGGGTTGGAAGGAACCTTCAAGATCATCCATGTCCAACCCCCTGCCATGGGCAGGGACACCTCCCACCAGCACAGCTTGCTCAAGGCCTCATCCAGCCTGGCCTGAAACACCTCCAGGGAGGAGACAGCCATGAGCTCTCTGGGCAATCTGTGCCAGTGTCTCACCAGTTCCAGTGTGTCAAGAGGCAGTGGATTCCCCTACATCAGACAGCTCTAAAGCTCAGCTTGCCAAGGTCCTGGGCCAGCTCAACTCCACCATCACCTAGAAAGCTTGGACCAGATGGTCCTTGGGGTCCCTTCCACCCTGGCACTCTATGCCTTGGTGAAAGTGTTTGCAGCATCCCTCAGGGGCTGCACCCCCAGAAGCAAGCTGCCTCCAGCCTGGGGCCAAAGCAGCTCCTGCAGCCTTGCAGGGAGTGGTTGCTCCACAGAAGGAGCTCCCAGAATCATTTCCAGATGCCTCCCTCTCTTCTCCAGCCCTTCCCTGGCTGGATGCAGCTGCAGCAGCCGAGGCAGCTCCTGCTGGGCAGCGGCTGGGATTATCATTCCAGGCTCTGCAGGAAAACAAGAGCTTGGAAGTGATTAACTCATGATCTCTCCTTTAATTAAACAAAGGGAAAAAAATGGGCCTTGCTTTCCAGCTCTGAGGTCCTGCTTCCGCGCAGGCTGTAGGGCTGGGGGTGCTCAGCCAGTGACAGGCAGCCCCAAAGCTGGGGGATCCCCCCAGGGTTGGTCTCCTTTCACTCGAGAGGAACATCCCAGACTGCTCTCAAGGTGAAGTTTGACCTCCTGCAAGCCTCAGCTCTGGAGCTAGCACGCAGATAGTCACAGAATCCCAGACTGGTTAGGGTGGGAAGGGACCTTTAAAGCTCAGCCAGTCCAACCCTCCTGCACTCAGCAGGGACATCTGCAGCTACAGCAGGTTGCTCACAGAAGCCTCATCTGGAATGGTTCCAGCCATGGGACATCTCCCACCTCTTTGAGCAACCCAGGGCAGGCTCTCCCCACCCTCAAACATTTCTCCCTTCTCTCCACTCTCAATCTCCCTATTTCTGTTCAAACCATCACTCCTTGGCCTGGTACAGCAGGCCCTGCTCCAAACTCTGGCTCCAGCTTTCTGAGGGGCTCCTTCCAGCACTGAAAGGCCACCAGAAGGTCTCCCTGGAGCCTTCTCCAGGCTGAACAAGCCTAACTTTCTCAGCTTGGCCTCACAGCTGAGGGCTTCCAGCCCCCAACACCTGGATGTTACCCAGGTCTGACACAGCAACACAAGAAGCCAACCTGCTCTCAGCCTACCCCAACACTCATCCCTGCCAGAAACACCTTATTCCTCTCTACCCTTTCATCCTCCAGGTTCTCTGAAGCAGAACACATCAGAAAATCTACTGCCAACTGCTGAGCAGATTTAAAGAAGCCAAACTGGGGATGAAACACTGACCCACAACCCAAGGATATTGTCTTAGAGGCAGAGAAGAACAGAAGTGGGAGATGGAGATAAGCCTCTCCTTGCAGGACCATGTCCTACTCACAGCCAAGCTCTCAGTGACCTGAGCAGAAGGTAGATCTCACCCAGAGCTCCTGCTCCCAAGGGCCTGTTATACTTTCTACCAGCAACAGATCTGCCAGATGAGAGAGGTGCTGAGAGGGCACCTGAGGGAGCAGCCCAAAGCCTGTCCTTAAACAGCCATCTTCCAGCTGAGAGGAGAGCCTGGGAAGGGAGGAGAAGACACCAAGCCTACAGCTGGAGAGCAGCTTACTCTGCTTTAATCAAGGGATTAAGCCTCTTAATCTGGAAGAAGTGTCTCAGCACAGAGCTGGTTTTTACTCATCACTGGGACAGCTCTAACCATGCAATTAATTAACCAAGCTCTGCTCAGCCACTCAAAGCTTTGGGTGCATTTCAAACAGCCTGGCGATGGGAGAGCTTCAGCACGTGGTGGCTGTGGTTCCATCACCCACTGTTAGCTGTAAACACCTCCTCAAGATGCTCTGGGACAGAGCTGTGCCCCCTGGGAGACCTCCCTAGAGCTGCAGCCCTCTCACTCTTCCACTAGAGCCTCAACCCTCTTACTCTTCCACTACACCTCCCACCAGCCCAGGCTGCTCAAGGCCTCATCCAGCCTGGCCTTGAACACCTCCAGAGAGGGGACAGCCACAACTTCCCAGGGCAACCTGTTCCACTGTCTCCCCACCCTCACTGCCAACAATTTCTGCCTCATCTCCAGTCTCAATCTGCCCTCTGCTAGCTCAAAGCCATTGTCCCTCATCCTGGCACCACAAGCCACAGTCCAGCCAAGGCTCTCCACCTTCCATACATCATGTTCCTACAGAAGGCTTCGACAGGGGGGTTGGACCTAGACGATCTCCCAGGTCCCTGCCAACCCAAACCATTCTATGAAGCACAGAGAGAGTCAAAAAATCACCCAGCACACTTCAACACAAGTCACAGATTCATAGAATGATTTGTGTTGGAAGGGACCTTAAAGCTCAGCCATGTCCAACCCCCTGCCATGGGCAGGGACACCTCCCACCAGCACAGCTTGCTCAGGGCCTCATCCAGCCTGGCCTGGAACACCTCCAGGGAGGGGGCAGCCACAGCCTCCCTGGGCAACCTGTGCCAGTGTCTCCCCACCCTCACTGACAACAATTTCTTCCTCCTCTCCACTCTCACTCTCCCCTCTCCCAGCTCCAAGCCATTGTCCCTCATCCTGGCACTGCCAGCCCTTGTCCAAAGTCCCTCCCCAGCCCCCTTCAAGTGCTGGAAGGCTGCTCTAAGGTCTCCCCATCCTGGGCCATGACAGCAGACTCCCTGTCTTTACAGGGCTTTGCTAGGAAATGCCCCAAATCCTTTCTCTCTGCTACCCAAGAGAACTGCTTGAGCTCTTTACTAGCTACAGTATTTGCTCCACTCTCAACTTCAGGCCTTGGCACCCATCTGACAAACCAACCAGAGCAGTAGGACCTTGTCCCCTTGACCATTTGCCCCAACACCTCCCCAGTACCATGGTGCTCCAGGCAGATAACAATATCTTTATGCCAGTTAGAAAGCAGCCTGGGTTAGCTCATGGCCGAACAGCTCAGCTCATTTTAGCACACTTGGGTCAGAGGCAAGAGGCCACAGTCAACACCTTGTGTTCAGACACCCATCTGGGGGCATCTTCCAACAGATGGGCAGCAGATGATGATAATCCTGCAAAAGGACAGCTGACAGGGGCCAGAAGTGATCTGCACAGGATGGGCACTTAAGATTGTTACTGACAGGCCAGCTCCAGAGCTTGAGGCTGGGACTGGACCACCTTCAGAGCCCACTCCTTCCTCTGCAAGGGGCAGGACCTGCTGGACAGACTCCCATGGGGACTGGTGAGTTCACTCCCAAGGCAACCTCCCTAAGTGAGGGTAGACAGCACTGAAAAAAGATCCTGTTCCAGTTGGAGAGCTCCTAGACTCAGCTGGGAGCTGGTATCACTCTGTGGTCCCAGTTGCCCGTAACAGCCCAGCCACAGCTCCTCTCACCACAGACTCATTCTGGTTGGAAAGGACCTTTCAGATCATCCACCGCAACCCTTAACCCAGCACTGCCAGGTCACCACCAAACCGTGGCCCTCAGCACCACATCTCTATGGCTTTGAAAGGCCTCCAGGGATGGAGAATCCACCACTGCCCTGGGCAGCCTGGTCAGGGAGACCCAAGTGTGCTCCCAGACAAGGAGCTCCCTGAGGAGCAGCCACACAGCTCAGCTCCAGCTCCTGAGCAGCAGCCACACAGCTGAGCCTGTAGCTCCCCTGGCCCCAAGCAGCCAAGCCTGGAACTTTGAGTTGGATGAAAACATTTCATATTCATTCACTGACAGAATGGGTTGGGTTGGAAGGGACCTGAAAGCTCAGCCAGTGCCAACTCCCCTGCCATGGGCAGGGACACCTCCCACCAGCACAGGGTGCTCAGGGCCTCATCCAGCCTGGCCTGGAACACCTCCAGGCAGGGGGCAGCCACAGCCTCCCTGGGCAACCTGTGCCAGTGGCTCCCCACCCTCACTGACAACAATTTCTTCCTCATCTCCACTCTCACTCTCCCCTCTCCCAGCTCCAAGCCATTGTCCCTCATCCTGGCACTCCCAGCCCTTGTCCAAAGTCTTTCCCCAGGTCTCCTGGAGCCTCTTCAGGTGCTGGGAGCCTGCTCTAAGGTCTCCCTGGAGCCTTCTCTTCTCCAGGCTCAACAGCCCCAACTCCCCCACCAGCCTGTCCCCACAGGGGAAGTTCTAAAACCCTCTGATCATCTTCCTGGCCTCCTCTGGCCCCTCTCCAGCAGCTCCAGGTCCTTCTTGTGCTGGGGGCAGCAGAACTGGAGGCAGTGCTGCAGGTGTGGTCTCTCCAGAGCAGAGCAGAGGGAGACAATCACCTCCCTCCTGCTGGTCACACTCCTGCTGCTGCTGCCCTGCCTTCAGAGGCAGCTCTAACACGTGGGTCCTGGAGAGCCGGGCACCTCAGGCATGAAGCCAGGGCATGGCTTTGGCTAAACTGGGAAGGAGCAATCCTGGGCTTCCAAAGCTGCTGCCTTCAGAGCTCCTTTTCCTCTTCCCCCAGCAAAGAGCCTCACGTGTCCCATTATTTCCATACATATCAAAGGAGGGTGGGGACTCCACCAGCCATTGCTAAAAGACATCTTTGTGCAGGGAAGGGATGGATGCCAACCCGTGGGTGGTGGTAAGCCCAGACACAAAGGAGAACACATCCAGAGGCATTTTTCCCCTTGATCCATTAATGGGGCTGCATACCAGCCTCCCAAGCCCATGAGAAGGACCTTGTTCCAAAGGTAAATGTATTCAGAAAGATGACAACAGACAGCAAACAATCCACAGCCTTGAACCACTGGTGGAAGCTCCTCAGCTCGAGGATTTCCTTGGGAACCAAGGAGGTTCAAGAAGCAGCCTCAGGGAAGGAATCCTCCTGATGGAACCTGCTCAGGAAGCTTGGCAACTCCATCCCCTGCCAATGCAACCACACCCAAGGCAGGCTGCAAAGCTCAAGGTGGCCACCTAGCTCAGACCAGCTGAGCTCCTGCAGCTCTTCTCACCACCAGCCAGCCACAGCAAGGTGTCCCACACTCATAACCTCCCCTGTGGGGACCCACTGGGAGAGCTGGGGCTGTGCAGCCTGCAGAAGGCTCCAGGGAGACCTCAGAGCAGCCTTCCAGGACCTGAAGGGGCTCCAGGAGAGCTGGGGAGGGACTTGGGCCAAGGGCTGGCTGTGCCAGGATGAGGGACAATGGCTTGGAGCTGGGAGAGGGGAGAGTGAGAGTGGAGAGGAGGAAGAAATTGTTGGCAGTGAGGGTGGGGAGACACTGGAACTGATCTTCCCTGATCTTCAAGGTCCCTTCCAACCCAACCCTTTCCAGGACTGTGTGTGTCTTGCTGCTGGTCCCTTGAGCAGAGCAGCCAGGGAGCCTGCTGCTGAGTGCCTGAGCACAGGCAAGGCTGCTCAGCCCCTGCAGCCTGGGCTCTCTGGCTTCAACTCACACCTAACCCTCTGCAAAACAGAACCACCCCACAGCTGTGAGCAGAGCCTGAGCCTCAGCACCACTGCTGGGTGTGCCTGGCACTCACAGACACAGGAGCTGCAGCCCCTGTAGGATCATGGAATGGTTTGGGCTGGAAGTGCCTTTTGAAAGTCATCCAGTCCAACCCCCTGCCCTCAGCAGGGACATGTGCAGCTAGTGCAGGTTGCTCACAGCCACAAACAACCTCACCTGCAATGGTTCCAGCCAGGGGGCAGCTCCCACCTCTCTGGGCAGCCTGGGCCAGGCTCTCCCCACACTCAGGGTCAAACATTTCTCCCTTCTCTCCACTCTCAATCTCCCTCTTTCAGTTCCAACCATCACCCCTTGGCCTGGCACAAGTGGCCCTGCTCCAAACTCTGTCTCCAGCTTTCTTAGAGCCTCTTCCAGCACTGCAAGGCCACCAGAAGATGTCCCTGCAGCCTTCTCCTCTCCAGGCTGAACAACCCCAAGCTGTAACCCCACTTTAGTACCAAAGTGCTGAAGAGTCTCTGTTAAAACAGTCAAGGTGTAGAAGCTTCAAACTTAACCCTCCTGAGCACACTCAATATCAGAGCACCCAGCAATGGGCAGGGACACCTCCCACCAGCACAGCTTGCTCAGGGCCTCATCCAGCCTGGCCTTCAACACCTCCAGGGAGGGAGCAGCCACAGCCTCCCCAGGCAACCTGTGCCAGAGTCTCCCCACACTAAGAAATGAGCAGCTCCAGTCAGCACACAGCCCTCCAGGGACAGCTGCAGCATCTGACCATGAACATCCAAAGAGTGACAGGGGTTGGAAGGGGCCTCTGGAGATCATCCAGCCCAACTACCTAGAGGAGGTCACACAGAACACATCCAGGTGGGTTTGGAAAGTCTCCAGAGCAGGAGACTCCACAACCTCTCTGGGCAGCCTGCTCCAAGCCTCCAGCACCCTCACAAAGTTTTGCCTCCTGTTCCCCTGGCACCTCCTCTGCTCCAGCTTGCCCCCAGTGCCCCTTGTGCTGTCCTTGGCCAGCCCTGAGCAGAGCCTGGCTCCAGCCCTGCACATCTTTATCCCCAGCCATGAAGGCAGCCCTCATGCTCCCAGCTCCAAGCCCCAGCACCCTCAGCCTGGCCTCACAGGAGATGTTCCACTGCCTGCAGCAGCTCTGGGGCTCTGTGCTGGACTCTTTCAAGCAGTTCCCTGAGGTCCTTCTTGGATGAGAGGCCCAGGACTGGACATAATATTCCAGATGTGACTGTCCTGAATTCCCACCTGGTCCTAGGACACATTTAGGGATTGCTGGATGGAGGTGCATGGATGGAGCTGGCCTCTCCCTGCATTTAGCCCCTGTGGGCAGCATGCTCACCTGGCCAGAGCTTCTGGCCAGCAGCTGGGCAGTATGCACCAGCTCTCATCCTTGTCCCCTAGAGAAGATGCTCTCAAACCACTTCCATGTGCTCAGGATTACATCTCTGGGCTTTGTCACTGTTCCAACATCTTGCTCATGGCTTTGGCACAGAAATAAAGACAGAAGATCCCCAATGCTTAAAGCTCTTTGTGATTCCCAGACTCATTTCCTTCCCACCCCGGGAGAAGACCCAAGCAGAAGATAAAAGTAAGGCTGCATTTTTTTTTTCTCCCCTTGCTGAACCTCACCCTACCAGCACTGAGGTGCCACCTAAACTCTGCAGGAAGACACCAGCATTGGCACATCTTGTGCTAGACACAAGATGTCACACATCTTGTGACACAAGGCACCAGGAGAGGAGAAGCCCAGGGAAGTCTATGGGGTGCACTCACTGAATTCACCTGCAGCTACCACTGAAGGTCAGAAGCAATCACCCTAAAGAGGGTGAAAGAGCAGCCCTGGGATCCCTGCTCAGCTACCTCAGCTTGAGTGACTTCCTAGAGAGGAAGCTGTCCCTCAGGATGTGGGAACAAGAGGCTGGCAATCAGACTCCTGCACCATGCAGTGAGCCTGCTCCTTGCTTGGCCTCCACCCAACCCACCCAAGAGCATCTGCTGGGGTGGAAGCTGTTCCTCAAGCTGGGCACAGTGTGGCCTGGCCATCCTGACTATCCCCTGAGCCCCATCCAGCAGCAGGCACCAGGCAAGGTGAAGCCCACTCCCATGGAGGAGAAATCCCTACCAGATTCCCAGCCAGGAGGGCCACAGCATGGGAAGTTGGGTAGACACAGCCCAGGCGAGCTCCTGCCTTGCTCCCACCGTGGGGTGTGCAGAGCTGCAGAAGTCAGTTCTGATGGAAGTCAGAACTTTGCCCTAAGGCATCTAACACACTTGGTGGTTTAGACATCTCCCAGCTGCACCCACACCCACACCACCACATCCCCACCACAGCCTGAAGAGGAACCACCTGCCTCATGCAGAACAGGGCAGGCAGCACTCTCCCCATGCCAGACCTCCAGCAGAAGCCAAGTCTACAAGAGGCCTGCAGGCTTCCAGAGGCCACAGGGAAGCCTCACACTGACCTCCATCCACTTAGGTCCAAATCTCTTGCCTGCAGGGACACCAAAAACCAAACTCAAACAACACAGCGTCCTGGAGCTACAGTCACAACTGGGCTGCTCACAGATCACACCTCCCAAAGTGTTCCCCACAGTGCTGAGGACACCTGCCACAGACTGCAGATGTCCATGATGTGGCCAGAACCTACTGCTGGGTCTGTAGCAGCTTGGCTGCTCCTGCAGCTTCCCTCTCCTTGCAGCTTCCAATTCCCAACTCAGCACCCAAAGGGCACATCTGCCCTCAGCAGCCTGGTCCCTGAACACCCACAAGCCACCCTGGCACCTGCACTGGCCATGGCACTGCTCCACACAAAGGCCCCTGCTTCAGACAGCTTTTACATCACACACTAGCACAAGGTGCTGAAGATGAAGCGTTTGGGAATCAGCAATTCAGCTCCAGCTTGCAGGAGCAAAGGAGCAGCAGCAGCAAGTCTCTGCCTCAGGTCTCCTGCAGCAGAGCTTCACAGGTGGCAAAATGCAATCCATGGACCTGGAAGGGATGGCCCCCAGCCTGCACAGCCCCACACAGTGCTCTCTGCTTTGAGCTTCCCACCATAACCAGCATGGACCAAAACCTGCCAGGAACACACCAGACACAGAGTGAGGGAAAGAGGTCTCCTGCCTGGGGTGGAGAAGTGGAAGTGAGAGGCCTGCAGGCCTCCACAGCAGGATGGGAGAGCAGAGCACAGCATGGCTCTGACGTAGCCATGTGAGGGTACAGAGAGCCATGGGCTCCATGGCAGAGGAGATGGAAGGTGGCAGGGAGAAGAGACACAGGTCCAGGAGCCTGGCTCAGGCTGCAGAAGCCAGAAGTTGAGCAACTCATCCCTCACCAAAGCCAAACTTCTCCAAGCCCAGAAGCTGAACCTTTAAGCACTACCAAGTCCCTGCCAAGGCACAGCAGCCACACAAGCTGCTTGTCCTATCCTGGACTTTGTTCCTTATGCTCTGGAGAAGCAGCCCAGGACACAGCAGGACACATCCAGGAGATTTAGGGCTGCTGGGCACACAGATCCCAGCCTGAGCCCAGGCACAAACCATCAGAAGCCAAGACTGGTGCCCACTGGGCTCTCACCACAGGGCTAGTGATGCCCTCCAGACTCTGCCACCTCTGTTTACAGGGCAGTGCCAGTGTGGCTGGGCAAGGCACTGCACTGCAGCCACTCCCAGTGAGATGGGGTCTCTGCTCCAGTCTCTTCCCTCCCCAAACATGGGCTCCCAGGTGCAGAGCTCAACACAGAGAGGGAAGTATCCCTGCAGGGCTCCAGGGCTTTCTCCAAACTCCTGGATGCCCACCCTGAAAAAAAAAAGGAAGGGAAAAGCCGACGCTGTCGCCTTCCCCAGGCTCCTGTGAGGGGACAGTGCCCACAGCCCCAGCGCCAGGCCGGCAAAGAGCGAGGGCAGGAGAAGAGCTCAGCATCCAGGCAGCCCAACGGACCGGGCCCTGCCTGACCTGCCCCATCCCAGCTCCTCAGCGCGGGGCTGCACCCACGGTGCCAACCGGAGCCCCGCGTCCCTGCAGTCGCCGCTCAGGGCTGGCACCCAGGGGCGCAGCGTTGCCACCCGAACAGAGGCAGGCAGTGGGAGCAACTCCATCCACACAGCCCAGCCCGCGCCCCAGCGCCAGAAGCCCCGGCAGAGGTCTCCTTACCATGTTCCCGGACTCCTTATCCGGCCTCACTTCCAGGGGCAGCGCTTTTTCTCCTTCTCCTCCATGCGTGCAGCCAGGCCGGGCGGGCGGCTCCTCTGCTCTGCTCTCCCCGCGCAGCACTTTGGAGCCCCGGTCTGTAATCCAAGCCTCACCGCCCCCAGCGCAGCTTCCAACTAATCTAACTCATGACACTACCCGGGGCTGAGCAGGGGACCTCCAAGGTTTCTCTGACAGCCAACTTCCACGGGGGGCATAGCAGGACGCTGCCTTTCCCCCGGCCCCCGCCGGCACCTGACAGCCGCAGAGCCGAGCCCGAGGCGCTCGGCACGGCCCCGCCGCAGCCTTCAGCGCCGACACTGCCTCGGCCTGAGGAGAGCTGAAGCGCTGCTAAAGGAGAACAAACCCACGGCAGGCATCCCGAGAAGGTTTCCAGCTTCCCAAAGAGGTTTTCCAACAAAATCTTTCCCCCCCCTCTCCTCTCCTTCCTCCCTCCCCTCCCCGCTTTGCCTCCTCTCGACTGAGCTTTTTTAAGTCCAGAGAAGTTTCTCCACGCCCTGAGATGCCGAGGTTAAGCAAAAAGCTGCGAAATACGCACAAAACAAGAGGAAAAGAGCGCGCTCGAAGATTGTTTTTCCCAACTTCTGGGAGGAAAACAGAGGGAGAGGGAGAGAGGGAGAGGGAAGCAGTGACCGCTTCAGGCGGCGGCCACAAACTGCACGGCGGTCAGGCGGGACGAGACCTCACCCCCTCCCCAAGGAGGAAGCAATTTGCCATGGGCCGAGCTTCTCCACCCCACCATTAATTGTTTGCAGTGGCCAGGGGCCAAAGTGCTGCCCGAGCGCTGGGGGAGGTCACCGAGCAGGCAGGCGGCAGCGCACGGGAGCGATCAACGGGAAAGGGCTGAGCCGCGGCGCTGGGAGGCAGGCAGGTGCCGGGGGGCAGCCAGCCCGGGCTCGGCGGACACACAAAGGGTTTGTGCGACGGGAAGCAGGGTGGGAAGTGACACACGGGGGAAGCCTCCCAGCCCTGAGCATGAGGTGCGTGGGAGCAGGAGCTGCCCCTCTCAGCCTCAGTGGGAACTGACAGAGAATCGTAGAATGCTTTGGGTTGGAAAAGTCCTCTAAGATCTGATCGAGTCTAACCATCAGGCTGGAAAAGACCCTCAGGATCACCAAGTCTGGCCAACAACCCTACTCTACTTAAACCACATCCCAAGAACCACATCCAAACCACCTTTAAACACATCCAGGGTTAGCAACTCGGCCACCTCCCTGGGCAGCACATTCCAACCCCACCATGGCCATCAAACCATGGCCCCAGGTTTCTTGAGCACCTCCAGGCATGGGGACTCTACCACCTCCCTGGGCAGCCTGTGCAAATCCCTCACCACTCTCTTGTAGCAAAGAAATTTTGCCTCATCTCCAACCTAAGCCTCCCCTGGCACAATTCCAGGCCATTTCCTCTCGTTCTACCACTTGAGACTAGGGAGAAGAGACCAACCCCAACCTCACTGCAGCCTCCTTATAGGGAGCTGTAGAGAGCAATGAGGTCTCCCCTCAGCCTCCTCCACACTAAACACCCCCAGTTCCCTCAGCTGCTTCTCCCCAGCCCTGTTCTCCAGACCCTTCCCCAGCTGGGTTGCCCTTCTCTGGATAAGCTCCAGCAGCTCATTCTCAGATGGTGAACTCTGAGGGGGGAAGCCTGCTGGGTTCCTTCTCCTGCTGCTGTTAAATATGGGGGAAAGAAAAGCTCAAGATCCCTAATCTCTTCAGTTGTCATGGATAACAGCTAGGTAGAATCACAGAATCACCCAGGTTGGAAGAGACCTCCAAGATCATCAAGTTCAACTGATCACCCAACACTATCTAATCAACCAGACCATGCACTAAGTGCCTCATCCAGGATTTTCTTAAACACCACCAGGGACATCAATCCCCACACACACCTCCCTGGGCAGCCCATCCCAAAGGGCAATCTCTCTGTCTGTGAAGAACTTTTTTCTAAGATCAAGCCTAAACTCCCCCTGGCACAGCTAGAGACTGTGTCCTCTTGTTCTGTTGCTGGTTGCCCAGGAGAAGAGCCCAACCCCCACCTGGCTACAACCTCCCTTCAGGTAGTTGTAGACAGCAATAAGGTCTCCCCTGAGCCTCCTCTTCTCCAGGCTTCTGTGTGGGGCTGTGCATTGGTAGGGAGGCTTGTCCTTCATCCTGCTTGGGATTATCCACTGCCCTCACCTGACATGGGCTGGAGGTCCTCACAGCTGTGGTGCTGCTGTGGGGAGAAAGTGATGAGCTGTCAGAGTTGATGGGGAAGGCTTGGCAAGCAATGACTGAAAGGCAAGCACTGACCAGTGAGCTCTGGTGCACTGCTGGTGTCCCATCCCCTTTTAGGATCACATCTCTGAAGGAGAGCAAACTGCAAGCCTGCAAGGACTGTCCAGCCACCCTCACTGCCCCCAGCAATGGCAGCAGCACACCACAGCTGGAAGTGTTGAGTGCTTGGCTTTGGGACTGCTGGGAGCCCTGCCTGCTGGGGTGGGGCTCAAAACATGCCACAGAACCCTTTGGGTTGGAAGGGACCTTTCAAGGTCATCCAGCCCAACCCCTGCAGTCAGATGGGATGTCTGCAATTAGAGCAGGTTGCTCTGAGCCCCAAACAACCTCACCTGGAATGGTTCCAGGGATGGAGCATCTCCCACCTCTCTGGGCAACTTGGCACTGAAAGATTACAGCAATGAAGCTGTAATGGCCAAGCTGAGAGAGTTGAGGTTGTTCAGCCTGGAGAACAGAAGGCTCCAAGGACACTTTCTGGTGGCCTTGCAGTGCTGGAAGGACCTCTCAGAAAGCTGGGGACAGAGTTTGGAGCAGGGCCTGCTGTACCAGGCCAAGGGGGGATGGTTTGAACTGAAAGAGGGAGATTGAGAGTGGAGAGAATGGAGAAATGTTTGACTCTGAGGGTGGGGAGAGCCTGGCCCAGGCTGCCCAGAGAGGTGGGAGCTGCCCCATGGCTGGAACCATTCCAGGTGAGGTTGTTTGGAGCTCTGAGCAACCTGCACTAGCTGCACATGTCCCTTCTGACTGCTGCAGGGTTGGACTGGATGACCTTGGATGGTCCCTTCCTACCCAACCTGGTCTATACACTTATGGATACAGGGGGGGGATGAGCTGCTTGAGCTCTGAGCAGCTCAGGGCCCAGCCTCACACCTTCCCTCTTTTCCATACACAGCTCAGGAGCACTCCCTCCACCAAGGATTTGCAGGCTGCAGAGCCTGAGCTCAGCTACCTCCCATGCCAGCTGGAGGCAGTGATGCAGTTTCCCAAGCCATGGCACTGCTTGCTGAGGAACATCACAGGAACATCACACTGAGTGCTGAGGAACCTCATAGAGTCATAGAGTCAGTCAGGGTTGGAAGGGACCACAAGCCAGTTCCAACTCCCCTGCCATGGGCAGGGACACCTCACACTGGATCAGGCTGGCCAGAGCCTCATCCAGCCTGGCCTTAAACACCTCCAGGGATGGAGCCTCAAC
This sequence comes from Indicator indicator, assembly GCF_027791375.1. NCBI lineage: Eukaryota > Metazoa > Chordata > Aves > Piciformes > Indicatoridae > Indicator > Indicator indicator. Next base: position 20,813,805 of record NC_072028.1, read on the forward strand.
CACCTCCCTGGACAACCCATTCCAAGCTCTCACCACTCTCATGGGGAAGAACTTCTTCCTCATGTCCAGCCTGAACCTCCCCACTTCCAGCTTTATTCCATTCCCCCCAGTCCTATCACTACCTGATAGCCTAAAAAGTCCCTCCCCAGCTTTCTTGGAGCCCCCTTCAGATATTGAAAGGCCACAAGAAGGTCTCCTCGGAGCCTTCTCTTCTCCAGACTGAACAGCCCCAACTCTCTCAGTCTCTCCTCAGAGCAGAGGTGCTCCAGCCCTCTGCTCATCCTGGTGGCCCTCCTCTGGACACCTTCCAGCACACTGACACTCACACTGAGTGCTGGGCTGCATAAGGAAAAATTTGGCCAGCAGGGCCAGGGAGGGGATTCTGCCCCTCTGCTCCACTCTGCTCAGACCACACCTGGAGCTCTGGGTCCAGTTCTGGAGCCTCTGTTCCAGGAAGGCTCTGGAGGTGCTGGAAGGTGTCCAGAGAAGGGCCAGGAGGAGGAGCAGAGGGCTGGAGCTGCTCTGCTCTGAGGACAGCCTGAGAGAGTTGGGGTTGTGCAGGCTGGAGAGGAGAAGGCTCCCAGGAGACCTTCTGGTGGCCTTGCAGGATCTGAAGGGGGCTCCAAGAAAGCTGGGGAGGGACTTTGGAGGGTGTCAGGGAGTGATAGGACTCGGGGGGGGATGGAATAAAACTAGAAGTAGGGAGATTGAGATTGGATGTTAGGAAGAAATTCTTGCCCAGGAGGGTGGTGAGAGCCTGGCAGAGGTTGCCCAGGGAGGTGGTGGAAGCCTCCTGCCTGGAGGTTTTTGCAGCCAGGCTGGAGGTGGCTGTGAGCAACCTGCTGTGGTGTGAGGTGTCCCTGCCCACGGCAGGGCGGTTGGAGCTGGCTGAGCCTTGAGCTCCCTTCCAACCTTGACAATTCTCTGATTCTAGCATCACACTGCATGCTGAGGGACATCTCACTGATTGCAAAGGAACATCAGAGGAACATCACACTGTGTGCTGAGGAACATCCCACTGATTGCTAAGGAACATCACATTGCATGCTGAGGAATATCTCACTGAGGAACATCAAGTGCTCACTCCTGGCTCTATCCCAGCATAGCTTTCTGGGGTTGGCTCAGTGCAAAGTGCCCCTTTCCTGGATCCATTTCCTGCCCCAGCACACGGGAGACAGCTGTAGGCAGCCCTTCAGTGGGTGTTAGAAAGCCTCTCTTGAGTGGGGCTGACAACAATGCCCTCCTTGTTCCCCCACACAGGCCCTCACTGTCTCCTGGCAGGAGCAGCTCCTCGCTCTTTGCGCCAGGCCTGCGCTGTCCTCTGGGTTGGTTTCCTTGCTGAAGCCACAGCAGAAGGCTGCTGCCACCCAGCTCTGCCATCCAGCTCTGCCACCAGGCCTCTGGGTGCTCCAGCTTCCCATCCAGCAGACCCAGCTGCTTTGCTACTGTCCCATGGGCAGTTCTACCCCTGGGGAAGCACCTTGGTACCTGGCGGTGGTAGCAGCTGGGGGCTGCTAAGCACAGCTTGGTGAAGGAGTTGGGGCTGTACAGGATGGAGAAGAGAAGGCTGCAGGGAGACCTTAGAACAGCCTGGAGGGAGAAGAGAAGGCTGCAGGGAGACCTTAGAACAGCCTGGAGAAGAGAAGGCTGGAGGGAGACCTTAGAACAGCCTGGAGGGAGAAGAGAACACTGCAGGGAGACCTTAGAACAGCCTGGAGGGAGAAGAGAACACTGCAGGGAGACCTTAGAACAGCCTGGAGAAGAGAAGGCTGGAGGGAGACCTTAGAACAGCCTGGAGGGAGAAGAGAACACTGCAGGGAGACCTTAGAACAGCCTGGAGGGAGAAGAGAAGGCTGCAGAGAGACCTTAGAACAGCCTGGAGGGAGAAGAGAACACTGCAGGGAGACCTTAGAACAGCCTGGAGAAGAGAATGCTGGAGGGAGACCTTAGAACAGCCTGGAGGCAGAAGAGAACACTGCAGGGAGACCTTAGAACAGCCTGGAGGGAGAAGAGAAGGCTGCAGAGAGACCTTAGAACAGCCTGGAGGGAGAAGAGAACACTGCAGGGAGACCTTAGAACAGCCTGGAGGCAGAAGAGAACACTGCAGGGAGACCTTAGAACAGCCTGGAGGGAGAAGAGAAGGCTGAAGGGAGACCTTAGAACAGCCTGGAGGGAGAAGAGAACACTGCAGGGAGACCTTAGAACAGCCTGGAGGGAGAAGAGAACACTGCAGGGAGACCTTAGAACAGCCTGGAGAAGAGAAGGCTGGAGGGAGACCTTAGAACAGCCTGGAGGGAGAAGAGAACACTGCAGGGAGACCTTAGAACAGCCTGGAGGGAGAAGAGAAGGCTGCAGAGAGACCTTAGAACAGCCTGGAGGGAGAAGAGAACACTGCAGGGAGACCTTAGAACAGCCTGGAGAAGAGAATGCTGGAGGGAGACCTTAGAACAGCCTGGAGGCAGAAGAGAACACTGCAGGGAGACCTTAGAACAGCCTGGAGGGAGAAGAGAAGGCTGCAGAGAGACCTTAGAACAGCCTGGAGGGAGAAGAGAACACTGCAGGGAGACCTTAGAACAGCCTGGAGGCAGAAGAGAACACTGCAGGGAGACCTTAGAACAGCCTGGAGGGAGAAGAGAAGGCTGCAGAGAGACCTTAGAACAGCCTGGAGGGAGAAGAGAAGGCTGCAGGGAGACCTTAGAACAGCCTGGAGGGAGAAGAGAACACTGCAGGGAGACCTTAGAACAGCCTGGAGGCAGAAGAGAACACTGCAGGGAGACCTTAGAACAGCCTGGAGGGAGAAGAGAAGGCTGCAGGGAGACCTTAGAACAGCCTGGAGGGAGAAGAGAACACTGCAGGGAGACCTTAGAACAGCCTGGAGGCAGAAGAGAACACTGCAGGGAGACCTTAGAACAGCCTGGAGGGAGAAGAGAAGGCTGCAGGGAGACCTTAGAACAGCCTGGAGGGAGAAGAGAAGGCTGCAGGGAGACCTTAGAACAGCCTGGAGGGAGAAGAGAAGGCTGCAGGGAGACCTTAGAACAGCCTGGAGGGAGAGAAGGCTGCAGGAGACCTTAGAACAGCCTGGAGGAGAAGAGAATGCTGCAGGGAGACCTTAGAACAGCCTGGAGGGAGAAGAGAACACTGCAGGGAGACCTTAGAACAGCCTGGAGGGAGAAGAGAAGGCTGCAGGGAGACCTTAGAACAGCCTTCCAGTACCTGAAGGGGACCTACAGGCAGGCTGGGGGGAGACTGTTCAGAAGGGGCTGTGGGGATAGGAGGAGGGGCAATGGTTTGAAACTGCAGGAGGGGAGATTTTTGGCTGTTAGGAGAAAGTTCTTCACAACGAGGGTGAGGAGACACTGGAAGAGGTTACCCAGGGAGGTGGTGGAGGCCTCATCCCTGGAAACATTCAAGGTCAGGCTTGCTGGAGGTGTCCCTGGGCTGCCTGCAGGGGGGTTGGACAGGATGCCCTTAGAGGGTCCCTTCCAACCCAGTGCAATCTGTAATTCTGTGATACATGGCAAAAGGCATCAGGAAGGATGAGAGGCCAAAGCCTGAAGGCTGTGGGACCTCCCCAGGGCTGAAAGAGGAGGGAGTGGGAGTGTGGTCAGTACACCAACTGCTCTGAAACTCCAGGGCTGTAACCTCAGCCTCATCTTTCTTCCCACTCACACCCCCTTCACTGAGTGTGGTATCTGGAGCTGCAGAATTCCTCAAGTGCCTCTTTAAGTGGCAGCACAACTCAGAGCCTCTAAAAGCTGGGACAAAGAGGAGAGGCAGAGGCAGGAGCCTGCAAAGGACCTCTGCCCAAAAGTCAGCACACTGGCAGAGCTGTGCTTTGACTTCAGTTGTGCAAATCAGGAAAAAGCTCAGTGCTTTTCCCAACAACAGGACTCAGCTGTGCTGGAAGAGACACAGGGCAGATGTTTGAGGTGCCAGATAAGGACATCTTCTGACCTAAGGGAAGTTGTGCAATGCACACTCTCAGCTAGATGACTGCACTACAGCAGCCAACAGCTCTTGGGAAAACATCCTCATGCCCTCCAGGCTAGCTCAGCATGAAGTCAGAAGTCCCTACTGACTTCCCAGTGCTGAGGACCACATCAGTGGGAAGCCATAGAATCATGGAATTGTCAGGGTTGGAAGGGAGCTCAAGGCTCAGCCAGCTCCAACCCCCCTGCCATGGGCAGGGACACCTCACACCACAGCAGGTTGCTCACAGCCACCTCCAGCCTGGCTGCAAAAACCTCCAGGCAGGAGGCTTCCACCACCTCCCTGGGCAACCTCTGCCAGGCTCTCACCACCCTCATGGGGAACAACTTCTTCCTAACATCCAATCTGAATCTCCCCACTTCTAGTTTTGCTCCAGACAAAAAAGCAGCTGTCACTGAGCTCTACAGTATTAAAAGCAGAGCTCTGCAACAGCACTCAGTTTGCTCCCTTGTGTTTTTGTATTTGGTGATTTCCTTGCCAACCCTCTGAGTACAAAAACCATGGCCACTGAGCTGTTGTCATCCTCAGTCCACAGAAATTAACCAGCTAAATATTGACTCCCCACCTATCCTGCTGTGTCTCTCACCACGCTGCAAATGAACAATCCAATGGCATCCAAATGTATTTCTTGAGTGCCACATGAATGTAGTACTCTTCACAGAATCACCCAGCTTGGAAAAGACCTCAGAGCTCATCAAGTCCAACCTATCACCTAATACCCAACACCTCCTGACAACCAAACCCTGGCTCCCAGTGCCACAGCCAAGCTTTTTATGAACCCCTCCAGGGATGGTGACTCCACCACCTCCCTGGGCAGCACATCCCATGGCCAATTACTCTTTCTGGGAAGAATTTTCTCTTCACCTTGAGCCTAAACTTCCCCTGGGGCATCTTGAGACTGTGTCCTCTCCTTCTGTCACTGCTTGCCTGGGAGCAGAGCCCAACCCCCACCTGGCTACAGCCTCCCTTCAGGGAGTTGTGGAGAGCAATGAGGTCTGCCCTGAGCCTCCTCTTCTCCAGGCTGAACACCCCCAGCTCCCTCAGCCTCTCCTCACAGGGCTGTGCCCCAGACCCCTCCCCAGCCTTGTGCTCCAGACCCCTCCCCAGCCCCCTCCCCAGCCTCGTTGCCCTTCTCTGGACACATTCAAGTATCTCAATGTCCCTCTTGAATTGAGGAGCCCAGAACTGGACCCAGTAGCCCAGAACTGGACCCAGTTCTGAGCTGGGCCATCCAGAACAGCAGCAGCCCCAGCCCAGCACTTGGCAGCCAGGCAGTGAGTGGGTACATCAGTACTGCCAGGAGCAGGCTGTGGCAGAGCAGCACTGCAGGACCTATGGCTCCTGCCTACCCACTCATCTGTGGATGCCTCTGAATCCACTTCCAGGCCTCTCCTCATCACCAGCACCTCCTGCATGGCTATGCAGATGCCCCATGGATTCAGCTGTGCCCTTTTCAGGCTCAAGAAAGGTACCAAGCCACCCATGCCCTATGTACAAAACGTGACAAGCCTCACCAAGAAGCAGCATGAGACCCCTCTCAGCACAAGCAGGGGGCCTTAAAGGCCAGCAGTAGATGTTTGCTTGAAATAGATTGGGCAAAGAAAAGCCCCAAGCAGAGCTTCAAGCAGCCCTTTGTACCAACAAGAAGCAGCAGCAAGCAGCAGCTCCCTCCCCATGGGGCAGACCAGAGCAGGCTGTGGGCAGGTTAAAAACATTGAAAGCTTCATTGCAGATGACAATGAAAAGAGGCCCTGGTTTCACAAAAGCACATCTTGGTTTAACTAATTAATTTGATAATCCCCTATTTGCAGTCCTCTGGAGACATTTCAGCTTCTAAAGCAAGTAATTAGCACTAAGTGGCAACCTCTTTTGTGAGGCCCTGCCTGATTTGGGGGGGGAGGGGGGAAGGGTAAAGGGAGGAAAAAAAAATGTCTTAAGCCAGAAATATAATCGTGGTGTGAGTTCCCAGAAGGGCTGGAGGAGAGACTGCACAACAACAAACAGCTGGTCATGCTCTCACCTCCTGCAAGGAGCAGCAGCAACTCAACTGCTGGGGCTGCAGCCACACTTCAAGCTGTTGTTCAGTGCCACATGCAAGCAGGAGCCTTTCCAGGAGATGTTCTGTAAGTGCAGAAGTCAGGGAGGGTCCACTTTGGCCTCTCAGGTACTCATGTGTGTGCCAGAGAACACAAAGCAGGACTTGGAGGAAGCACAGAGTGTGCAGTCCCACAAGGAAACTGTGTCCAGCTCTGGGCTCTCCAGTTCAAGGGAGGCAGGGAAGTACTGGAGAGAATCCAGCAGAGGCTGTGAAGGTGAGGGGACTGCAGCACCTTTCTGACTTCAGATAGGCTGAGAGACCTGGGGGCTGGAGAAGAGCAGCCTGAGGAGGATCTTCTCAATGCTGCTCAGTAGCTAAAGGCCCTGTGGTGGGCAAGAGGCTGGGGCCAGGCTCTGCTCAGTGGTGCCCAGGGACAGGTCAAGGGGCAGAGGGCACAGACTGGCAGCCAGGAGGTTCCATCTGAGCAGGAGGAGAAAGTTGTTTGGTGTGAGGGTGCTGGAGGCCTGGAGCAGGCTGCCCAGAGAGGTTGTGGAGTCTCCTTCTCTGGGGAGCTTCCAAAACCCTGCTGGATGTTGTGCTCCTGGGCAAGCTGCTGTGGGTGCCCTGCTGGAGCAGGGGGGTTGGACTGGGTGAGCTCCAGAGCTCCCTTCCAACCCCAACCATGCCAGAGTTCTGTGAAGCAATCCAAGGGGGCAGTGAGGCACTCAGTGCCATGGGTTAGTTGATCAGATGGTGTTGGGTGGACTTGATCTCAAAGGTCTTTTCCAACCTGGTTAATTCTGGGCTTCTGGGATTCCTCACTTTTAGCTGTGCCTCAGGGTTCAGCACCAGGGACTGGGGGCAACACCTGCCCAGCAGAGCTGCTTCCTGGCTGTGTGCTCAGGGCAGGCTTGCCCAGCTGTGTGCCAGCTGCCCACAGGTCCCAGCTCCTTGGCAAGCCTGAGCAAGCAAAGTCTTGCCAGCACAGCCCAGGCCAGCTGCTGCCTTGCACCAAGGGAGGTACCCCCTGCTTCTGGAAGGTTGAGTTGATTAGATGGTGCTGGGTGATAAGTTGGACTTGATGATCTCAAAGGTCTTTTCCAACCTGGTTAATTCTGGGATCCTGGGAATGCCAGGCCTGCAGCCTCTCTGGGCAGCTGGGGAGGCACACCCTGAAGACACACACTGCCACCCCAGATGAGCCTGTTGGACTCCACACTTGCTGAGGTAAGGCATGCTCCAGGCACCCCCAAGTGCCCAGGGTCTTGGCTCAGCACCAGCTCAGCACCACCACTGATCAGTGCCAGAGCCCACAGGACCTTTGTGCACCTGCCCAAGACACCTGCCTCGGGTTGAGCAGTTTTGGACTTCTTTAACTTGGGCAGCTCTTGTTGGGGGGGAGGGCTGCAGGCCTTGACACCTGAGTCAACACCTCTACAGCAGTGTCCTCCAGAGACTTCTCCCCACGTGACACCAGGAATGCAGTGTGGGGTAGGAACTGGGCTTGGATTGACCCCAGGCCTCCTGCCCTGGTCAGGCACCTTCCCCACACACACATTTGCTCGACAGAACAGCCCCCCTGGGTGTCTCCCCACTGGGGTGGTCTCCCCTGACTAGGGGCTGGGTCTCTGAGCTGTAGGCAGCTGCACTGGTTGGCAGGATGTGCCCATCCTGGAGAGGAAACCCCCAAACTCCCTGAGAAGCTGTAGGACAGACACTGAGCCAGGCAGGGACAGGCTTCTGTGGATGCAAGACCCAGCTAGGAGGAGCTCAGGCACTGAGAACAGAATGCTCTTGGCTTAGACATCCAGCTGTGGTTTCAGGGCTGCTGCTTCCAACCTCAGCACCACCTCTGAGCAGAAGAATGAACAGATTTAGGCTTTCTCTGAAGAGCAGCCTAAACCTGGCACTGGAGCACCTCTGCTATGAGGATAGGTTGAGGGAGCTGGGGGTGTTCAGCCTGGAGAAGAGAAGACTCCAGGGGGAAGCTTAGAGCTGCCTGCCAATAGCTGAAGGGATCATAGAATCATAGAATCATAGAATCAAGAAGAGACCTCAAAGATCATCGATCCTGCAGGAAGGCTGCAGAGGAACTTTTGCTGAGGGGGTCTAGAGCCAGGCCCAGGGGGAATGGTTTGGAGCTGAGGCAGAGCAGGGTTAGAGTGGAGCTGAGGAAGAAGTTCTTCAGTAGGAGGGAGGTGAGACTCTGGCACAGGCTGCCCAGGGAGGCTGTGGCTGCCTCCTGCCTGGAGGTGTTCAAGGCCAGGCTGGATGAGGCCTGGAGCAACCAAATCTAGTTGAGAGGTGTCCTTGTCCACAGCAGGGGGGTTGGAGTGGATGCCCTCTGAGGTCCCTTCCAGCCTGAGCCATTCTGTCATGATTCTAAACCTGAGCCATGTCTCTGCAGATCCCACATCTTCAATAACTCAGGACAGTCATCTGTTTACCTTCCCCCTGGCAGGGCTGTCCAGGCTGCTGAGTGTTTGCTGTGCTCCTGGCTACAAGCTCACCTCCCAGCTAGACATGCCAGCAGGCACCTCCACCCTTCCTGCCCAGCCTCTCTCCCACAGACACAGGAGATGTGCAGCACAGGCCCTCACAGCTCCTGCTAATGCCATGGCAGCTGCCAGGGCCTGCTCTGCTTTCCAGGTCTGCCTGAGAGTGCAGGGCTTGTCAGGACAGACAGACACTTCCCTCCATGCCACTGCACCATTAGCAGCCCCTCACTTGTGTCCCTGCTCTGTGCCCAGCTCACACCTCAGCAACCAGCACCTAGACACCTCCCCAACCCGTGCCAAGAGAAGCAGGTACAGCCCTCAGAGCACACCTCATGGGTACTGAGCACCAACCACTACCAGGCAAGGGCTGGAGACCCTTCCCTTCTCATCCCCAAAGCAACCTAAATCCAACTATGCCCTGCTAGGAGGGCTGCCAGCTCTGACCACCCACTCCAGGGGTGCAGGGAACCCCTCCTCTGACCACTGGCTGCAGCTCTGTCCCACTTTGCAGAGTGAGGGCCAACACCCAGAGCCTGGCTGGGTGTCAGCCAGGGACCACAGCACCTCCTTCACTCTGCCCCAGGAGCCCTGCCCCCCAGGACTGCTGTTCCCTGGGGTGCATGCTCTGCCAACCCCCCATGTGGCACCCACTCCCCCCTGCCCCAGCCCCTTGCAGACCCCACACTTACAGCCAGCACTCGCAGAGCCTGCTCCCAGCAGATCCCAGCAGATCCTGCCAACCACTCTCCCATGGCAGAGCCTCTCCAGAGAGAAGGAAAGCTCTCACCTGCCTGCAGTTTGCTTCTCCAGAGCAAGCAGGGAGGGAAGCAGCTGGGTTCGCTCAGCACTGACTGGGGCAGAGCAAGAGCCCCAAGGTGCAGCCCAAGCTGTGGGCATGCAGGCAGGGCCTTGCAGAGTGCCAAGGGCAAGCCCTGGGACCAGCCCTCCCAGTGCCTGTAACAGCTGGGCTGTTGCCCACTGAACTCAGGCCCACTGTGGGTCCTTTGGTTGCTTCCCAAAGTACTGCCAACCCTGCTGGTATTTCCAGCAAGGGAATGGCAACCTGCTCAGAGCTAAGTGATGGCCTGCCCTGGTACAGGAGAGACCTGCTTTGCTCCCCTCCAGCCTTGCCCAGCTGGTACCAAAGGGGAAAGATCTGTTTCCTCCATCTCAGTCTCAACAGAGCTGCTCTGCAAGGCTCCAGGCTGAGCTCTGAGTCACTCTGCTGAGGGCAAATAGCAGTTTGGGGGCAGGGTCTTCTCCCCAGGGAAGACTGGAGTCAGCTCTGCTGACTGCAGTTCCAGAGGTGATGGGAAGGCTCCTGAGATGGCACTGGGAAGGGCTGGTTGGATGTGGAGAGGAGCACTGTGCCATGAGGCATCCATAGCTGGCAATTAGAGGAGTGAACCTTGGGGAATGCCTGCAGCAAGGATGCCAGGCAGGAAGGCAAAGCAGATGGGACATGGAACAGAGCAGGTTCCTGGAGGAGGTGGGGTGATGGGCACCAAGGGTCCTACACCAGGGACTCTTCCTTCCCAGTGTGGGTTGGAGGGAGAGGACAGTGCAGTGGGCAGGAGGAATGCAGCTGGGGTGGGCACCTCCTCTCCATGGCAGCAGGGCTGGAGAGCAGCAGCAGCAGGAAGCAGGGTGAGCTCATCCCAGCAGCAGCAATAACAAAGTGTCCCCTGAAGAAGATGAGTAGCTTCCTCTTCAGACAGGCAAAAGGAAAGGGCTTGTGCCTCCTGGCATCTGGTCCCTCTTGCTTTCCTCTCACCCTTCCTCTGTTACCATGGCTGTTCTCTCCTTCTTTGTAGAGGGATCTCTGCTCTCAGATCAAGGCAGGGTAAGGCCAGCTATGGAGCAACCATGGGAAAGGACCAGGAGGCTTAGACCTCTCTAGTGTCCACCCAGGACCTCTTGCTAGACTGGGACCAAGTGTCTCCAGAGGAGCTTAGCAGTAAGTGGGAGGAACAGGTGAAGATCTGTGGGACTGATGTGCTGCCTGTCCCTAGAATAGCCCAAATATGAAGAATATGAGACCCCCCTACAGTGCTGGGGCAGCTCTGGAGTCCTCAGCACAGACAGGGACCTGGTGGAGCAGAGCCAAAGGAGGCCACAGCAATGCTGGCAGGGCTGGAAGGGCTCTGCTGTGAGGCCAGGCTGAGAGAGTTGGGCTTGGGCAGCCTGGAGAAGGCTCCAGGGACACCTTCTGGTGGCCTTGCAGTGCTGGAAGAGGCTCTAAGAAAGCTGGGAATAGAGTTTGGAGCAGGGCCACTTGTACCAGGCCAAGGGGTGATGGTTGGAACTGAAAGAGGGGGATGGAGAGTGGAGAGAAGGGGGAAATGTTTGACCCTGAGTGTGGGGAGAGCCTGGCCCAGGCTGCCCAGAGAGGTGGGAGCTGCCCCCTGGCTGGAACCATTGCAGCTGAGGTTGTTTGTGGCTGTGAGCAACCTGCTCTGGCTGCAGACGTCCCTGCTGAGTGCAGGGGGGTTTGACTGGATGTCCTTGAAAGGTCCTTCCCAACCCAAAGCAGTCTGATTCCATGATCCTCTCTCAATACCCTCTTCCAGATACTCCTGGAAGCAGAAGGGGTTCAGCATCCCAGCTTGGAGCCAGCGCTCTTTGGTTCTCTCAGTCCAGCCAGCAGCTTCCTTACCACTGTTGGGTCCATACAGGTCAGGTCCACGTTTCATGTTGTTTGCTGACTGGTTTTTGGTGTTGTGGTGTTTTGTTTGTTTGTTTTTGTGTGTGTGTGTGTGTGTGTGTATTTGGGGTTTTTTGGTTGTTTTGTTTGGGTTTTTTGGGGCTGTTTTGCTTGTTTGTTTAACAACAGGTTTGGGGGTTGGGTTGCAATTTGCCCTGCCATAGAACACTTTGGGTTGGAAGAGACCTTTAAGATCATCCAGTCCAACCTTTTTACCCAGCACTGCCAGCTCACCACTGACCCAGGGCCCTCAGCACCACATCTGCAGGGCTCTGAAACCCCTCCAGGGATGGAGGCTCCACCACTGCCCTGGGCAGCCTGGGCCAGGCCTGGACAACACTTTGGGGGGGAAGAAATTGTTCCTCATGGCCAAACTAAACCTGCCCCGGGGCAACTTGAGGCTATGTCCTCTTGTTCCTTGGCAGAAGAGACACCTGGGTCCAACCTCCTTCCAGGGAGCTGTAGAGAGCAACGAGGTCTCCCCTGGGATGAGGACGCCTGAGGAGCAGCTGAGATGACCTGGAGGCCAGTTCCAGAGGCAGGGAGCTGCACATCACAGCAGGCTGCCCCCGCTCACAAACCGAAAGAGACCCAAAGCTACCCAATCCTTCTCCCTCCAGCCTACCTCCGGGCTGAACCCGCTGGGCTCAGCACGCCCCAAGGCGCCGGACGCTCCTGAGGGACCCCTATGGGAGCGCGGTCGCCATCTTGGCTGGGGTGAGACCTGCCGCAGGGCGACACCTTGCGGCCGCCATCTTGGCTGGGGCGAGACCTGCCGCAGGGCGACACCTTGCGGCCGCGCTGCGCAGCGGCCTCGCCTCCGCCGCCTGCCGGCAGAGCCGGCGGCAGGCCCCGCCCAGGGCACGCCGCGGGGTTTCCGCCGGCACCTCCCGGCAGGGTCTGGCGGTCCCCGGCACATCTCTCCCGCCCCCCATTAAGCACCCATTAGATAGGAAGTTCCCTTCACACCCTTATCTCCTCAGGCGTAGAATCATAGAATGATAGAATCAAGCAGGTTGGAATAGACCTCCAAGCTCATCGAGTCCAACCTATCCCCCAGCCCTAAGCAATCAACCAGACCATGGCACCAAGTGCCTCATCCAGGCTCCTCTTGAACATCTGCAGGGATGGTGACTTCACCACCTCCCTGGGCAGCACATCCCAAGGGGCAGTCAGCCTCGGTGAAGAACTTCCTCCTAACACCCAGCCTAGACCTCCCCTGGGGCAGCTTGAGACTGTGTCCTCTTGTTCTGCTGCTGGTTGCCTGGGAGCAGAGCCCAACCCCCACCTGGCTACAGCCTCCCTGCAGGGAGTTGTGGAGAGCAATGAGGTCTGCCCTGAGCCTCCTCTTCTCCAGGCTGAACACCCCCAGCTCCCTCAGCCTCTCCTCACAGGGCTGTGCTCCAGCCCCCTCCCCAGCCTTGTGCCCCAGCCCCCTCCCCAGCCTTGTGCCCCAGCCCCCTCCCCAGCCTTGTGCTCCAGACCCCTCCCAGCCTTGTTGGCCTTCTCTGGACACCTTCCAGCCTCTCAACACCTCTCATGAACTGAGGAGCCCAGAACTGGACACAGCACTCCAGGTGTGGCCTGACCAGTGCTGAGCACAGGGCAGAATAACCTCCCTTGTCCTGCTGGCCACACTATTCCTGATCCAGGCCAGGATGCCATTGGCTCTCCTGGCCACCTGGGCACACTGCTGGCTCATGTTCAGCCTACTGGAATAAAGCTGGAAGTGGGGAGATTCAGGCTGGACATGAGGAAGAAGTTCTTCCCCATGAGAGTGGTGAGAGCCTGGAATGGGTTGTCCAGGGAGGTGGTTGAGGCTCCATTCCTGGAGGTGTTTGCAGCCAGGCTGGATGAGGCTCTGGCCAGCCTGATCTGGTGTGAGGTGTCCCTGCCCATGGCAGGGGTTTGGCACTGGATGATCCTTGTGGTCCCTTCCAACCCTGACTGATTCTATGATTCTATGATTCTACTATCAACCAGCACCCCCAGGTCCCTCTCTGGCTGCTCTCAGCCACTCTGTCCCCGGCCTGTAGCTCTGCATGGGGTTGTTGTGGCCAAAGTGTAGAACCCTGCACTTAGCCTTGTTAAATTTCATCCCATTGGCCTCTGCCCACCCATCCAGCCTGTCCAGGTCCCTCTGCAGGGCACCCTCCTACCCTCCAACAGATCAAAAGGCTTCTGGCTCCCCAGGGCTGAGCGTGGCACAGGTCTGCCCTCTTGGAGCATTTTGGGTGCAGTTTGGTCACCTGTGGACAACCTTTGATGGCCTTTGGTTTGCCTTGTCCACCTCAGGTGACACTGGATTTCATGGCAGATCCAAGCACCCTGAGGCAGCTGCTAGGCTTTCATTGCAGAATAGAATCACAGGATCCTTTGGGTTGGAGAAGACCTTTTAAGATGGTCGAGTCCCAACCATTGCCTAACTCTGCCAAGGCTGCTGCCAAACCATGGCTTGCAGCACCACATCTCTGAGGCTTTTAAACACCTCCAGGGATGGGGATTCAACCACCTCCCTGGGCAGTCCCTGCCAGTGTTTGAGAGCCCTTCCAGTGAAGAAGTTTCTTCTCATGTCCAACCCAAACTTTCCCTGAGGCCATTTAGTTTCACTCTTTCGCCTTGAGGGAAGGGACTGACCCCCCCACCTGGCTCCAACCTCCTTTCAGGGAGCTGTAGAAAGCAATGAGGTCTCCCTCAGCCTCCTCTTCCCTCCAGACTAATCACCCTCAGCTCCCTTAGCTGCTCCTCCCCAGCCCTGTTCTCCAGACTCTTCCCCAGCTTCCTTGCCCTTCTCTGGACCTGCTTTTTATTGCACTCTCTAGGCTCTGTAATTTCCTGTTGGCTTCCAGAGCTATTTTTCGCTAAGAATAAATAAAATAAACATTTATAACAATTCCGTCTGTTCCCTAGGAGGAGAGAACAAAGATCAGGACGATCCTAGCAGGGGTCACCCAATTATCTATCCAACCTGCTGCTCTTCTGCAGCCTGACAAACTCCAGCTCCTGCTGCTTCCCCTGCAGGCTGCCAGCAGCCAGCCCCACACCATGACAAGACATCACAATAATTCTCAGCCTTCAGAGTTGTTTTTCATTTGTTTGCCCCCCCTTTTTCTTTTCCCCCTTTGGTCTTTCTGGGTTAGTTTTGCAGAGCTTTTACCAACTTTCTCCACAGGCTCCCAAGAGAGGTTGTGGAGTCTCCTTCTCTGGAGGGGTTCATAGGATCATAGGCTCACAGGGTGTTAGGGGTAGGAAGGGACCTCTGGAGATCCTCCAGTCCAAGCCCCCTGCCAGAGGAGGACCATAGAATCCAGCACAGGTCACACAGGAACACATCCAGACAGGGCTGGAAAGGCTCCAGAGAAGGAGACTCCACAACCTCTCTGGGCAGCCTGCTCCAGGGCTCTGGGACCCTCCCAGGAAGAAGTTCCTCCTCTTCTGATGTGGAACCTCCTGTGCTGCAGTTTATATCCATTGCCCCTTGTCCTATCCCAGGGTGCAGCTGAGCAGAGCCTGTCCTCTCCCTCTTGCCACTCAGCCCTCAGATATTTATAAACATTTATTAAATCCCCTCTCAGTCTTCTCTTCTCCAGACCCAGGGCTCTCAGCCTCTCCTCAGAGGACAGTGTTCCAAAAACCATCTGGATGTGTTCCTGTGTGACCTGCCCTAAGTGATCCTGCTTTGGCAGTGGGGGTTGGACTGGATGATTTTTAGAGGTCCCTTCCAACCCCTAACATTCTATGAGACCACACCTGGAATGTTGCATCCAGTCCTGGGCCCCCCAGTTTCAGAGGGACAGGGATCTGCTGGAGAGAGTCCAAGGGAGGGCTCCAAGGCTGCTGAAGGGACTGCAGCACTGCCTGGGGAGGAGAGGCTGAGAGCCCTTGGGGTGTCTCCAAGCTGTGTGTAGCAGAGACAGTCAGCCTGAACTCCTGGATTCTGCTGCCTTCACCTCCCTGCTGTCCTCCAGGGAAGCAGGATTGTGGCCAAAGCCTCTGCCCTGCTCTGTGCTTGCTTGGGGCCAGGTGGGAGGTGGGAAGCTGGGTTCCTGTTCACTGCCTTCCCACTGCTTGTGCCTGCACAGGCCATTGGGAAAGCATCACTCAAGGGTGTCAGGAGTGCTCCAGAAATAGAGCAGGATGAGACATCTCGCAGGGCTGCCTGGGAGCCAGCAGCATCCTTGCTGCAATGGAGAAGGTGAAGCTGGTGGGTTTAAGGAGATGATTGTTCCTCCTGCCTTGGGACCTGTGAGACACAGCTGGGTACCAGCTCCAGCCTGGGGCTCCCCAGAACACTGTAGGCACAGCAGAGAGACCCAGATGTAGGAAGACAAGGAAAAGGGGGAGCTGCATACTGGGGAGTGGGCACAGAGAACCAAGAGTCCAACTCTTCTCAAAGATTCACCTGGAGGGACAAGAGCCCACGGGGACAAGCTGCACCAGGGGAAATTCTTGCTGGGCATGAGGATAAAATCCTCTGGTGTGGTGTAGCTCTGGGACAGGGTGACCTCTCCATCACAGAATCATGGAATGGTTTGGGTTCAAAGGGACCTTAGAGATCATCTGGTTCCAACTCCCCTGCCATGGGCAGGGACACCTTCAACTAGATCAGGTTGCCCAAAGCCACGTCCAGCCTGGCATCCACAGCTTTGCTGGGCAACCTGTGCCAGTGCTTCATCACCCTCACAGTGAAGAATTTCTTCCTAATGTCTAATCTAAACCTGTCCTCTTTCCATTTGAAACTCTAACCCCTCATCCTGTCACCACACTCCTTTGTCAAAAGGCCCTCCCCAGCTTTCCTGGAGCCCCCTTTAAGCACTGAAAAGCCACCAGAAGGTCTCCCTGGAGCTTTCTCCAGGCTGACCAAGCCCAACTCTCTCAGCCTGGCCTCACAGCAGAGCCCTTCCAGCCCTGCCAGCATTGCTGTGAACTCCTCTGCCCCTGCTCCACCAGGTCCCTGTCTGTGCTGAGGACTCCAGAGCTGCCCCAGCACTGCAGTGGAAGTGGGGGAGGTCTCAGCAGAGCACACAGAGGGGCAGGATCCCCTCTCTGTCCCTGCTGCCCACATCCTTAGGGATTTTCCAAGCCCATCTGGACAGTGAAGCTTTGCCACCAGCCCTGCATGGAGCTAGGGTTGGCTCACAGACCACCCAAACCCCTTCCAGCCTAAAACCTACCTGCCACAGGTTGTGCAGTGGGGAGGTGAAGGTCTAAGACGACTGCCCAGTGCTGCTCCTTAGCTGTCTTGGAATGTGGCCAGCACCAATCCCTCAGCCACAACTTGAATTTTCCATCCAGCTGCTTGCTGCCTTTGTTACCAGAGCTGCCTTATGTCTTCTGCTGACTTCACCACTTCTGGTAGCACTGAGAAACTGAGCATGGGGAGGCAGTGGAATACTTGTGCAGATTTTAATGGCAGGCTCCGAGCAGAAGCCTGCCTGCAGAAGGAGAGGTCTGCAGGGCTGGGGTTGCTTATGGGAATAGTCTGAGGGTTGGGTGTTGTGGGCTACAGCCTGACAAGCAGCTCAGTCCTGCAGAAGCAGAGGTTTGGGCACATGTGTTGGTGGTTTGGCCTGGCTCTGCAGTGTTTTTTCCACTGCAGCACTCCAGGCTGGCTCAGTGCTGTGTGGGAAGGGTTGGAGCCGTCCTGTCCTGGCAGGATGCTGCCTGCCCTCCCTCCCTCTCTCCCTCCCTCTCTCCCTCCCTGTAAAGTGAAATACAGGAGTTGTGAGAATCAACATTGATGAAACCCTGTGGGGAAGGGTAGAGTAGGGAGCTACCATCCTTGGTCACACCATAGCTGGGGTTGAGGGTGAGAAGAGGAAGCTCCAAGACCACCAGCTGCTGGCTGGTGGCATGGAGACCCTGCACACACAGACTGCTAGGCTCAGCTAACCCTGTGAGACAGCAGCCACCAGCCTCAGTGTTTCCTGAAGCCAACCCCTCTGCTTTTCCTCTTCTGAGGACCTGAAGGCTTCAGCCCCACTGCTTCCAAGAGAACAACCTGGTGCACTGCCAAAGTGGTGACGTTGGCACTGAGGTCCAGAGTGCAGGGCACAGCTTGGGCAGCACTGCTGCTTGCTAGGCTCCATCCCTGGAGATATTCAAGGTGAGGCTGGACAGGGCTCTGGGCAACCTGATCCAGTTGGGGATGTCCTTGCTGACTGCAGGGGGGTTGGACTGGATGAGCTTTGGAGGTCCCTTCCAGCCTGGACCATTCTGTGATTCCATGGATCCATGATTCTATGATTCTATGACTCTATGACCCCATGATTCCATGATTTCTGATTCTATGATTCCATGATTCCAAGATTCTATGATTTCATGATTCCATAATTCCATGATTCTATGATTCCAAGATTCAATGATTCCATGATTCTTTGATTCCATGATTCTGTTTCTATGACACTATGACTCCATGATTCCTGATTCTATGATTCCATGATTCCAAGATTCCATGATTCTATAATTCTATGATTCCATGACTCTATGATTCCATGTTTTCATGTTTCCATGATTCCATGATTCCAAGATTCCGTGGTTCTATAATTCTATGATTCCATGATTCCATGATTCCATGACCCTATGGTTCTATGATTCTATAATTCTAATACATCTTGTGGATCAAGCAAACCACATTTACTCTCTGCTAGGAGCCAGCAGATCAAGGGCAGAGCACAGCCACCACAGGCCAATGCAGGGGAGGTTCCTGGGAGCCAGAATAGCTTGAACCCAACCCCTCTGAGCCATCTTTTTGGCAGAGAGATAGAGGGAGCACAGCCATGGGAAGCTGTGGGCTCCCAGCAGCTCTGGGGCTGTGCAGGCAGCCACAGCACTGGACGGCAGGGGCCTCTGGCTGGCTGCTCCCTGCAGCACAGCCTCCTGATGGCTGCAGCAATGCTCCTCCTTGGAAAAAATGGCACATTTCCCACCAAAAAAAAACAACAACAACAAAAAGGAAATCCACTCAGAGGGGGAGCTTGGATGGAGAGGAGCAGAGAGGCACAGGGATGCTGTGCTTGGGAGGGAGAGCCCAAGCAGGAGCACCAGGACTTGGATGAGTCCAAGTGCCCAGGTCCTGCAGCTGGGTCAGGTTAACCCCAGGTGCAGAGTGGGTTGAGAGCAGCCCTGGAAAAAAAAGCCTTGGGGGTGTTGGGTGCTGAGCAGCTCCCCAGGAGCCAGCAGTGCCCTCCTGCAGCCCTGCAGGCAGCTGTGTGCTGGCTGCAGCCAGAGGAGTGTGGGCAGCAGGGCAGGAGAGGGGATTCTGCCCCTGGGCTCTGCTCTGCTCACACCTCACCTCCAATCCTGCCTCCAGCTCTGCTGTCCCCAGCAGAAGGACACAGAGCTGTGGAGTGAGGCCAGAGGAGGCCACAAAGATGCTCCAAGGGCTGGAGCAGCTCTGCTGTGAGGCCAGGCTGAGGGAGCTGGGGGTGTGCAGCCTGCAGAGGAGAAGGCTCCAGGGGGACCTCAGAGCTGCCTGCCAGGACCTGAAGGGATCCTGCAGGAAGGCTGCAGAGGAACTTTTGCTGAGGGTGTCTAGAGCCAGGCCAAGGGGGAATGGTTTGGAGCTGAGGCAGAGCAGAGTGGAGCTGAGGAAGAAGTTGTTCAGTGTGAGGGTGGTGAGACTCTGGCACAGGCTGCCCAGGGAGGCTGTGGCTGCCTCCTGCCTGGAAGTGTTCAAGGCCAGGCTGGATGAAGTCTAGTTGAGAAGTGTCTCTGCCCCTGGCAGGGGGGTTGGAGCAGATGATCTCTGAGGTCCCTTCCAACCTGAGCCATTCTGTGATGACTCTGTGATGATGACCTGCAGAGGTTCCCAGACAGCAGAGACCAGATGGCTCCAACTCCTGTTTATTGAAGGTTACAAAATCCTCACCTCCATTTTCACATCAAAACTACACTCTTGCAAAAGAAAAGGTAGCCAGGCTGGAGTCCTTGGGGGTGCCCATGGCTACAGAAAACCCTGCCCCAGCTGGAGCTTTAGTATGGCCCAAGATCAGAACCCAAAGCCAGAGTAAGGCATACCCGAAATGCAAAAGGATATAAAAACCTGTTAAAAACCACATCCTGCCTGCTGGGACAGCTCCAGAGCACTGCAGCCTTTGCTGATGCTCCCACCAGCCCCTCCCTGGGCTCACTCACCCACTGTCCCCTTGGCACCTGCTGCCCCACTGTGCCCACGTGCTTTGGGGCACGCAGAGCCTGAAGCTCCCTGGTTGCCAGAGCCCAGCTGGCAGGCTGAGCTTTTGTGTGCTGAGCAGTCCTGGAGGAGCAGTTCTTGCCCTTTATGTGGGGTCACACCAAGAATCATTCACTGCCTGGGCTGTTGCCACCAGATCCCAGCACCCCCTCAGGAGGGAGCAGGGGTGGCTGAGAGGCAGGTGGTGGGGACAGACCCTGGGAGCAGCTCTCAGCTGCCAGCCCTGTTCCTGCTGTACATTCAGACCTGCCGCTCGCCTCGCTGCCTGGCACCATCCCCAGCCCTCCCAGCTGACTGGCCCCAGGCAACTGGAGGGACTGGGATGTGGGCAGGGGCAATGCCAAGGATGCTGTGTGCAGGGCAGCTGCCTCCTGGCAAAGCCGGGAGCACATCCAGGCAAGAGGCGCGAGGCTGGCACCGCAGGATGGCCACTGGAGGAGTCCCTGTGCGTATAGGTTCATGAGTCCAGCTCCTGGGGCAGCCAAACCCCAGGAGAAGTGCTCCCAGTCCTGAGAAGGTCGTGGCCTTGCCTCTGTGACTCGAGGACCACAGAGCTGCCGTGGCAAGGAGCCCACCTGTGGCCTCTGTCCTGAGCTCCACCAGCTGTGCTGTGAGGCCAGCAGCGCTCGAGCCACCTTGAAGCCAACAGCTTGGGTGCTGGCTGTGGATGGGTGATCATGCTCCCAGCCTTCTTTCCAGAGGTCTTCTTCTCACAGCCAGGGGCTGAAGATCAGCTCATGCTTCCACACCCAAGAGCAGCCTTGGCCCATAAGCCAGCACCTCTGCACTTCGAGGTGGCACAGCCATGATGGGAAGGAGTCCAGCTGCAGTCTCAGCTCTGGGAGGAGCATCTCCAGCCTCCCACCACCAGGACCAGAAGAAAAGGAAGAGGTTTGGGGTCAATGCCTCCCTGGGTGGATGAGTTGCTGCCTGCTGCTGCAGCATGACACCCAATTATTGACAAGTTTTGAATCAGGAGGTGCCTAGGCAGAGCCCAACTGAGAGGGCAGCTCCAGGAGGAGTACACCAGGCTCTTCTACTGCTCTTGGAGTTCATGGAGACACACACAAACCATGGCTTGGAGTGCAGCTCCAGAAGCAGTACACCAGGCTCTCCTGCTGCTCCTGGACTTCATGGAGACACACACAAGCCATGGCCTGGAGTGCAGCTCCAGGAGGAGTACTAGGCTCTCCTGCTGCTCCTGGAGTTCACAGAGACACACACAAGCTTTACAACTCATGGCAGCAGTGTTCAGAGGGTCAGGGGTCTGTAGTCCCCAGCCCCTACCCCCTTCCCTGGGCTGCCTCAGAGGTGGCTTGCTCTGTTGAACATCAGCCACCTGGACTCCGTGGTAGGCAGCACCTTGCCCTGCTCTTCAGTGGCCATCAGAGGCTGCAGCTCCTGCTGCTCAGCACCCTCTGGGCTGCTGTCACTCTGCGCCCTGCTGCTCCTGGGGACGTGGCTGGGGAACTGGAAGCAGGAGCTCTGCTCCACTGTCACCTGGCTGGCAGACTGGGGCTGCTCCCCCAGCACAGGGCAGGCCAACCTCCTGTGCTGAGGTCCACTCTCGATGCCTGGGGGGGAAGCGATGCTCTCCAGGGAGGAGATGCTTTGGTTCCATGCCTTCTGCATGTCCACTGGCACGATTTTGGTGGTCTCCGAGGAGATGTAAACAGCCAGGTCAGCCTGGTCCCCTTTCCATGGCAGCTCCTTCTCTGCCAGGGTGGGCGACGGGGGGATGATGCAGGGGCTGGGGCAGACGTCCAGGCTGCCTGGGGATGCAGAAGGAGTGAAGGAGGACCTTGGCACAGTTCTTTCTCTCTGCCTGGACCCTACAAACATGGCAGAACCCAGCAGCTGGCCAAGGGCTGCAGAAGGAAGGAGGCTGAAGGGGACCTTTGCACAGTTCTTTCTCTCTCCCTGTACCCTACAAACATGGCAGAACCCAGCAGCTGGCCCAGGGGTGCAGGAGCCACCAGCGTGGCTCTGCTGTGCCTCCAGAGCCAGAGCCAGAGGGAAGCTCCTGGTCATCCTCTGCTGCCTGGGGTTTGCACAGGATCACAGAATCCATCAACCAGCTTGGAAGAGACCTCAGAGATCATCAAGTCCAACCTGTCACCTAATACCTAACACCTCCTGATGACTAAACCATGGCTCCAAGTGCCACAGCCAAGCTGTTTTTGAACCCCTCCAGGGATGGTGACTCCACCACCGCCCTGGGCAGCACATCCCACTGGGATGAAGAAAGGCCAGGCCAAGGCAACTTTGCCCCTCAGGTGAAGGAAGCACAGAGTGCCCAAGAGCAGCTGCCTGGGCATGGGAGCGTGGGTGCCTACCAGCAGTTGACTTTCCCTGCAGGACCTCATCCGTGGCTCGAGCGACGAAGACAATTCCTTCATCATCCTCCTTCTCCGTCTCCGAGCTGTCGCTCTCCTCCTCCTCAGAGCTGACCATCACCAGGACAGGGGCTGCAGCCAGATGGAGGGAGTTGCTTGGGAGGATGGGGCAAGGACTGCACTCATGGGAGAAGGACTTGGTGCTGGGACAATCCCAGGTTGCCCTCCTGCCACCCAGCTGGCAGCAGGCGGAGGCACAGCAAGCTGCTCCCACCCCACCAGGTCCCCTCCCCAGGCCTTACCTGCCTCCTGCCAGGGCACATTCCTGTGGGTCTTCCCATTGGATGCCTCGCTGCCCAGAGAGATGTTCTTCTGCCAAGGAAGAGATACCAGCTGGAACCTGCCCCATGCAAACCCTTAACCCCCATCCAGGTGGCCCTGCAAGCCAAGGTGACACCAGGGAGACAGATTCCCACCCTGGCTAGATGGCATCTGGCACTCAGTGCTTTGTGGTCCTTGGGTGTTGGATTTTCATGGCCCTACAACAAACACCTCAGCAATGACCTTTGGAGGTCCCTTCCAACCCAACCCATTCTGTGATTCTACAGCTTCAAAAGCCTCCCCATGAGAGAAGGACAAATAAGGCTCAGCCTAAGGCTCAGCCTAAGGCTCAGGGCCACACTCAGAGCCTGGGTCTGCATCAACATTCAAGATACTCTTGGAAGAACAAATGTGGAGCTCTCCAGGGCTTGGCACTGCTTTGTACAGGGATGAGCCAACCCACAGCAGTGGAGAAGAGGAGAGGAGAGGAGAGGAGAGGAGAGGAGAGGAGAGGAGAGGAGAGGAGAGGAGAGGAGAGGAGAGGAGAGGAGAGGAGAGGAGAGGAGAGGAGAGGAGAGGAGAGGAGAGGAGAGGAGAGGAGAGGAGAGGAGAGGAGAGGAGAGGAGAGGAGAGGAGAGGAGAGGAGAGGAGAGGAGAGGAGAGGAGAGGAGAGGAGAGGAGAGGAGAGGAGAGGAGAGGAGAGGAGAGGAGAGGAGAGGAGAGGAGAGGAGAGGAGAGGAGAGGAGAGGAGAGGAACTTTCTCTGCTAGCTCTGCCACTGCTGATACCCTGTAAAACCTCACCTACAGCCTGAAGGACCTCACTGTTTGCAGTCTGAGAGAGCTAAGATACTAGACTGGAGATGAAGAAGAAATTCTTGGAAGTGAGGGTGGGGAGACACTGGAATAGGTTGCCCAGGGAGGCTGTGGAGGTGTGGAAGGATGAGCAACCCGGGCTGGTGGGAGGTGTCCCTGCCCTTGGCAGGGGGGTTGGAGCTGGATGGTCTTCGGGGTCCCTCCCGACCCAACCCCATTCTGCCAATCTCTGAAGGGCAGAGAAGGCCGTGGGGCCGCTTGCCTTTTTCCTGCCCTTTTCCTTCAGCCTGGCCTTGCTCTTGGAGGAGCAGACGTTATGCTTGGTGGACTTGAAGGTCTCCAGCCGCCTCTTCATGTTCTGCCGGAAGATCTCTTTGTCTTGGCGCTCTTGTTTATCTGGAGAGATGAAGTGACGGCTGTAGCTGGCCTTGTACTGGCCGAGGGAGAGGCAAAGAGACACAAGGGTGAGCGGCTGCCCCCACGCAGCGTCCTTCCTCCCTCCCAGCCCTGCTCCTCTGCTGGTGGGGGCCAAGGAGAGCTCACCCGCCGGCGGGGCTTGTAGAGGCTCCCCCGCAGCACGTGGTGCATGGCGGCGTCCTCCTTGTCCCGGCGGCTCCGCACCGTATCGATCACCTGCAGGTCCAGGCACGCCCCGCTCCCGCTCTCCCTCCTGCGGCGCCGGCAGCGGCAGCGGCAGCGGCAGGGGCGGGGGAAGGGGGAAGGGGAAAGGGAGCAGGGGAGGGGGAGATGAGGGAGAGGGAGAGGGAGAGGGAGAGAGGAAAGGAGATGGAAGAAGACAATAGAGATGGAGATGATGGAGACGAAGATGGAGATGAAGATGAAGATGGAGATGGAGATGGAGGTGGAGATGGAGATGGAGGTGGAGATGGAGGTGGAGGTGGAGATGGAGATGGAGATGGAGGTGGAGGTGGAGATGGAAGTGGAGATGGAGGTGGAGATGGAGATAGAGGTGGAGATGGAGATGGAAGTGGAGATGGAGATAGAGGTGGAGATGGAGATTGAGATGGAGATTGAGATGGAGATAGAGGTGGAGATGGAGATGGAAGTGGAGATGGAGATAGAGGTGGAGATGGAGATTGAGATGGAGATAGAGGTGGAGATGAAGAAAAGGGAGAAGGAGAGGGAGAAGAAGAGGGAGAGGGAGAGGGAGAGAGGGAGAGGAAAGGAGAGGGAATAAGACAATAGAGATGGAGATGATGGAGACGAAGATGGAGATGGAGATGGAGATGGAGATGGAGGTGGAGGTGGAGATGGAGATGATGATGGAGATGGAGGTGGAGATGGAGATGGAGGTGGAGATGGAGATGGAGATGGAAGTGGAGGTGGAGATGGAGATGATGATGGAGATGGAGATAGAGGTGGAGATGGAGGTGGAGATGAAGAAGAGGGAGAAGGAGAGGGAGAAGGAGAGGGAGAGGGAGAGGAAAGGAGAGGGAAGAAGACAATAGAGATGGAGATGGAGATGGAGATGGAGATGGAGATGGAGATGGAGATGGAGATGGAGATGGAGATGGAGGTGGAGGTGGAGGTGGGGTGGAGATGAAGAAGAGGGAGAGGGATAGAGAGAGGGAGATGGGGAGAGATGGAGATGGAGGAAGATGGAAATGCAGATGGAGATTCAGGTGGGGATGGCAGGGCTGGGCTCCGTGCCCACACCCTGCCAGCCCCCTGCCAGCCCTGGCACAACCCATGCCCAGGGAAGAAGGCAGCTGCAGGCATCCAGCAAGTCTGCCCAGGGGCTCAGGGGGGTTCTCATACTCACAGGAGGTTTGTGACTGACGACTCTGACATGGACGTGCGGCTGGGCATGGAGGGCAGAGCCAGCTTGGCAGCTGAAAGCACATGGCCACCCTGGCAGGTGGGAGGGCAAGGCTGGCATCAGGGCAGCAAGGACCCTGCTGGGCTGGCAGGGATGGGGGCCCACTCCTTGGCCATACATGGGGGAAACCACCACCTCAGGCCTGCCAGCTCCTGTTGGGGCTATGCCACTGCCTGGTGCCCCCCACATGCCTCCTACCTGGTCAGCAAAGCTGATGGCATCCCGGATGTTCAGCTTGTAGTAAACATCCCAGATCTCATCCCGCAGCCTGTAGGCAGATTTCCTCATCAGGAGCTGGCTCAGGTACTTCTTGTCAAACTGCTCCCACCTGCCAGGAGAAGGAGACACAGATGGCTTAGCTCCCATGGGCTACCACAGCCAGGGACCTGGCATGGTCTGCCCAGGGCAGTGCTGGAGTCACCAACCCTGGGGGGGAGGGTTGTTCCAGCAGCCTGTGGAGCTGGTGCTTAGGTTCCTGGTTTGGTGTTGAGCCTTCAAGTGCTGCATCAAGGGCTGGGCTGGATGAGCTTGGAGGTCTCTTCCAACCAGATATATTCTGTAATTCTGTGGCTAAAGCATGGCCAAAGCAGGCTGGGCATGCAGGACCTGGTTGTGCCCAGGGGCACGCTGCCAGGGAGAGCAGGAGGGGAGGGGACAGCCTGAGCCTTTGTCCCAGAGCCCAGCAGATCTGTGGCAGGTGATGGGATGGGGACTGGGGCGGGGGTGGCCACCCTGCTGGAGAATTTCCCCTCCAGGAAGCAGACTTCCCCATCCTTTCCTGTCACTGTGCTGCAGATAAACACTGCCCAGGCTCCCACAGGGCTGTCCCCTCCCCAGTGCCCAGGGCAGCTCCATCTGTGAGGAGGAACTGAGCCACAACCACCACCCAGCCCCCAGCAGCATGGGCAAAGGATCAGAATCAGAGAATCAGTCAGGGTTGGAAGGGACCACAAGGCTCAGCCAGTGCCAACCCCCCTGCCATGGGCAGGGACACCTCACACTGGATCAGGCTGGCCAGAGCCTCATCCAGCCTGGCCTTAAACACCTCCAGGGATGGGGCCTCAACCACCTCCCTGGACAACCCATTCCAGGCTCTCACCACTCGCATGGGGAAGAATTTCTCCCTCACATCCAGTCTGAACCTCCCCACTTCCAGCTTTGGTCCATCCCCCCCCAGTCCTATCACTCCCTCACACCCTCCAAAGTCCCTCCCCAGCTTTCTTGGAGCCCCCTTCAGATCCTGCAAGGCCACCAGAAGGTCTCCTGGGAGCCTTCTCCTCTCCAGCCTGCACAACCCCAACTCTCTCAGGCTGTCCTCAGAGCAGAGCAGCTCCAGCCCTCTGCTCCTCCTCCTGGCCCTTCTCTGGACACCTTCCAGCCCCTCCAGAGCCTTCCTGGAACAGAGGCTCCAGAACTGGACCCAGAGCTCCAGGTGTGGTCTGAGCAGAGTGGAGCAGAGGGGCAGAATCCCCTCCCTGGCCCTGCTGGCCACACTTCTGCTGCTGCAGCCCAGGCTCTGCTTGGCTCTCTGGGCTGCAAGTGCTGACTGCTGGCTCCTGCTGAGCTTCTCCTCCCCCAGCACCCCCAAGGCCTTTCCTTCAGGGCTGCTCTCCAGCCAGTCCCTGCCCAGCCTATAGCAGTGCTTGGGATTGCCCTGCCCCAGCTGCAGGACCTTGCCCTTGGCCTTGGTGAACCTCAGGAGGTTGTCATGGCCCCAGCTCTGCAGCCTGTGCAGGTCCCTCTGGATGGATCCCTTCCCTCCAGCCTGTGCAGGTCCCTCTGGATGGATCCCTTCCCTCCAGCCTGTGCAGGTCCCTCTGGATGGATCCCTTCCCTCCAGCCTGTGCAGGTCCCTCTGGATGGATCCCTTCCCTCCAGCCTGTGCAGGTCCCTCTGGATGGATCCCTTCCCTCCAGCCTGTGCAGGTCCCTCTGGATGGATCCCTTCCCTCCAGCCTGTGCAGGTCCCTCTGGATGGATCCCTTCCCTCCAGCCTCTGCAGGTCCCTCTGGATGGATCCCTTCCCTCCAGCCTGTGCAGGTCCCTCTGGATGGATCCCTTCCCTCCAGCCTGTCTGCTGCACCACACAGCTTGGTGTCATCAGCAAACCTGCTGAGGGTGCACTCAATGCCTCTGTCCATGTCACCAACAAAGATGTTGAACAAGACTGGTCCCAGGAGTGACCCCTGAGGGACTCCACTTGTCCCTGGCCTCCACTGGGACATGGAGCCATTGACAGCCACTCTTTGGGTGTGGCCATCAAGCCAGTTCTGTATCCACCTCGTGGCCCACCCATCAAACCCACGTGTCACCAGTTTGGAGAGCAGGCTGTGGTGTAGGACAGTGCTGAAGGCTTTGCTCAGCTCCAGGTCAATGCCATCAGTTGCTCTCCCCTCATCTATTAATGTTGTCACCTGTTCCTAGAAGGCCACCAGGTTTGTCAGGCAGGATTTGCCCATGGTGAACCCATGCTGACTGTACCCAATCACCTCTTCACTATTCTTCTGTCTCAGCAGTGCCTCCAGGAGAATCTGCTCCATGATCTTACCAGGCACAGAGGTGACACTGCCTGGCCTGGAGTTCTCTGGTTCTTCCTTCTTACCCTTTTTGAAAATGGGAGTTATGTTTCCCCTTTTCCAGTCTGTGGGGATGCCAACCTCTGGCAGCAGCTCCTCTCTGGGGTGCTTTTGGCACCTCAGTCATCTGCACAACAGCAGCCAGATGGTCTTCCTGGTCCTGCTGCCCTAAGGGGTCCTCCAGCTTCATGCCTGTGGCTGGCACCCATCCCCTGCCCACCTGATGTGCCACAGAGGATCCTGGCTAAGACTCACTTGTCCCTCCAGTAATGGTAGCCATGATGCCCCACGATGTCTTCCACTGCTGCCAGGATGTGGTCAAAAGCCTGGAGTGAGGGGAGAAGAGGGTGAGAGCAGTGGCAAGGCTTGGGGGTGCCCGGGGGTGCCAGGCCATGCATCCCCCATGCCCAGCCCCAGTGGTGTGGGGAGCACCAGCACCTACATGCTCATGGAGCTCCTGGTTCAGGGTGGGTTTGTGGTAGTCACTGCGCTTCACCTTCAGCCACTTCACCAGGGGCTTGATGGTGAGGCCCTGGAACGGCAGGAGAAGGCAAGGGGAAAGACTGGGAGGGCAGGAGGGTGCACAGCTGGGGCACAGGGGGGAGCAGAAGCAGGGCCAAGTGACCAGGGACTGCAGCCGTGCCAGTCACACAGTGTTGCTCCTACCAACCCAACCCCCTGCTCCCAGCACCTGGGCTGTGGTGCTGTGTCCTGGCAGGCAGAGACCAGGGCATCCCCTCCCCGTGCCACTCAGCACCTGCCTCCCCTTCCTGGGGGCACAGGGACTTGTTGCTGCTCCTACAGCCAGTCCCAGGGCAGGAGGTGGGCAGGACAACAACGTGGACCATTGGCCTCACCATCATGCCAGGCTGCCCCAGCAGCCTGTGTCAAATCCACCTTGGTGATGCCAAGAGGTCCAAAGCTGACTTGAAAGGAGAGATGCTGGCCCCAAGCACACCTTGGCCCCACCAGGTGAGCTCTGGGGCACGAAGGAGGCACTGGGGGGGAGGGCAGAGCGCCTGTCCTCACCTGCACGATGACAGTGAAGAACACCACCACGATGGTGGTGGCCACAAAGTAGTCCTTGGCTTTCACTTTGGCCCTGTCCAGCAGGATGACCAGGGCAAAGGCCACAGCCCCACGGAGGCCACCATAGGACATGACCACCTGGTCAATCCTGTCGAGGGGGATGAGGCGGAAGCGGTTGAGCACGCAGGTCTGGAGGACAACACCTAGGGGCAGAAGGAGAAGGGGAGCCTGGGGTGGGGTGGGGGGTTGGGGATGCCAGCAGAGCTCTGCCTGCTCCTGGAAGCTGGGCAAAACCCCAGCCAGGAGCTGTGGCTGGTGGTCACCCCTCAGCCTTTCTAGGGGTGCTGCTGGCCAGGAGCATGGCAGGATGCTGACCCACGGCTCTGAAGAGCAGGATGAAGAACAAGGTGCCCAGCACCAGTGCTGTGTCCCATGCCCACTTGGAGGTGTCCACAGCTGAGATGCCCAGAAACATGAAGATGATGGTCTCTGAGCTGCTGGCCAGTGTCTTCATGGTGTACTTGACGGTGGTGCGAGACTTCTGGGAGATGTTGGCTTCCACATACTTCTTGCAGCAGATCCCACAGAAGGTGACCCTGCAGAGGGGCGGAAGGAGCTGGTGTGACCCTACAGCAGGATGAGGAGTGGCTCTGCTCATCACCCCTGCTCTCACAGAATCTGAGAGGTTGGAAGGGACCTGCAGAGATCATCCAGCCCAACCCCCCCCTGCCCGAGCAGGATCACCCAGGGTAGTCTGCACAGGAATGCATCCAGAGAAGGAGACTCTCTGGGCAGCCTGCCCCAAGGCTCCAGCAGCCTCACTGCAAAGAAGTTTCTCCTCATGTTGAGGTGGAACCTACTGTGTTCAAGTTTGTGTCCATAGGTCCTTGTCTTATTGCTGTGCACCATCCAAAAGAGCCTGGCCCTCTCCACTTGCCCCCCACCCCTCAGATATTGATAGACATTGATCAGATCCCCTCTCAGCCTTCTCTTCTCCAGACTAAACAGCCCCAGGGCTCTCAGTCTCTCTCTACAGAGGAGATGCTTAATCATCCTCATGACTCTCCCTTGCACTATCTCCAGCACTTCCCTGTCCCTCTTGAACTGGGGAGCCCCAAAACTGGACACAGCATTCCAGGTGTGGTCTCAGCAGGGGCAGAGCAGAGTGGGAGAAGAACCTCCCTGGCCCTGCTGGCCGCACTTTCCTCGCTGCACCCCAAGGTCCCATTCACCCTCTCGTCCCTGAGGTCACACATTGCTGTCCCATGGGGAACTTGCTGTCCACCAGGACTCCCTGGAGCTGCTCTCCTGGACCCCTTCCAACGGGGGACAGCCCAAGACTCACGCCAGGATGGAGGAGAGGGAGACCATCTCAGCAGCCAGGTAGGCAACGTAGGCCAGGAGGAAGACGAAGAGCGGCTCGATGATGCGCACCCGCTTGGTGAACCGCGTGATCAGCGCCAGCAGGAAGGCGAAGAGCAGCCCCACGGCCGTGCCACCAAGGCTCACCAGGAAGAAGGAGGCTGGGGGGGCAGGAGGAGAAGACTCCTTTGCACCAGAAGGTGGCCTGGCCGAGCCCCCATGCTCCCAGCCAAAAGCATTGCACGGTGACTGGCAGTAGGATGGAGGGGACGGAGCTGTTGGTGCCCAAGCCCACGCTGTGGCAGCCACCCCTGCTTGCCCCTGACTCTTGACACCATCACAGAAACATTGAGGTTGGAAAAGACCCTCAGGATCACCAAATCCAACTGATAACCATGCTGGCAGAAGAGGAGGAGGAGGAGGAGCTGGTGGGGCACATACTCACCTACCCCCTTCACGTAGTCCGTGGCACGAATGTGTGCTGGGCCCAGCTCCACAAAGGAGTTGAAGACCTTGTACAGCACCTGCAGGCAAGGCAAATCCCTTGGGATCCCCTGGGCAGGATACTGGCCTGCTTTGAGAGGGGCAGCATTCACAGGCAGGATTGGCCCCCAGGTGGCAGAGGTCACCTCAGTGGGCAAAGTCCCCCCGGCGCCAGGAGAAAGACCGTGAGGGTATGGCATGGGTCTGCCTCCAGCTTGGGGGTGCCACTGCTGCCCATCCTGAGGGACACCAGCCCCCTGCCCCACACTGGGCTCCACGTTAAAGCCCTCTCCCAGCCCCCCAAGGCCCAGCTCACCACAGTGACAGCATCATTCAGGAGAGACTCGCCAAAGACGATGATGAAGAGGGTCTCATTGACGTGGACCTCTTCGAAGACGGCCAGCACTGCCACTGGGTCCACGGCTGAGATGAGGCTGCCGAAGAGCAGGAAATCCATCAGCCCAGCTTCCACGCCTGGATCTGCTAGGACAAGAAGGACCAAGCTCAGGGACACAGAATCATCACAAAAGCACAGAATCAACCAGGTTGGAAGAGACCTCCAAGGTCATCAAGGCCAACTGATCACCCAACCCTAGTTAATCAACCAGACCATGGCACGAAGTGCCTCATCCAGGCTTTTCTTAAACACCTCCAGGGATGTCGACCCCACCACCTCCCTGGGCAGCCTATCCCAATGGCAAATCTCTCTTTCTGGGAAGAACTTCAAGCCTAAGCTTCCTCCTGCACAGCTTGAGACTGTGTCCTCTTGTTCCCCTCTTCAGTGTCTGAAGGGGGCCTACAAGAAAGCTGGGGAGGGACTTTTTAGGCTATCAGGTAGTGACAGGACTGGGGGGAATGGAATAAAGCTGGAAGTGGGGAGATTCAGGCTGGACACGAGGAAGAAGTTCTTCACCATGCAAGTGGTGAGAGCCTGGAATGGGTTGCCCAGGGAGGTGGTTGAGGCTCCATCCCTGGAGGTGTTTAAGGCCAGGCTGGATGAGGCTCTGGCCAGCCTGATGTAGTGTGAGGTGTCCCTGCCCATGGCAGGGGGGTTGGAACTGGCTGAGCCTTGTGGTCTCTTCCAACCCTGACTGATTCTATGATTCTATGATTCTGTTGCTGGTTGCCTGGGAGAAGAGCCCAACCCCCACCTGGCTACAACCTCCCTTCAGGTAGTTGTAGAGAGCAATGAGGTCTTCCCTGAGCCTCCTCTTCTCCAGGCTAAGCTCCCTCAGCTGCTAGAGCCCTCTTTCACCAGGCAGAAAGAAGCCTGCCCCTTATTTGCTCTCAGTGACTTGGCTGCAGCATCCCATCCTGGAGAGCAGTGACCTGAGCCCAGCAATGCTCCCAGAGTTCCAGAGTCCCCCTGGCAAAGCTGGGCTCATGCTGCAACATGAGGTGAGCAGGGCTTGGATGTGCCCCCTTTGCATCCAGGTGCATTGCTGCCCTTCCAGCAAGAATGCATCAAATGAAACTCAGCAGCCCCACCTCAGGAGCAGGCATTGAGTGGTTCCTCAGGGCTCACCAGAGCTCAAAACATAGAACCACAGAATCACAGAATCACAGAAGCATTCAGGTTGGAAAAGAGCCTCAGGATCACCAAGTCCAACCCAGAACCCTGCTCCACAAGGCTCACCCCTAAACCATAGCCCCAAGCACCACAGCCAAACCACCTGCAAACACAGCCAGGGCTGTGGACTCCACTACCTCCAGGGTTGATGACTCCACCACCTCCCTGGGCAGCTCCTTCCAATCCCTGACCTCTCTTGCTGGGAAAAAATCTTTCCTGCTGTCCAGTCTGAACCTCCCCAGGGGCAGCTTGAGGCCATTCCCTCTTGTTCTGTCACTCATCACCTGGGAGCAGAGACCAGCACCAACCTCTCCACAACCTCCTTTCAGGCAGCTGCAGCCAGCACTGAGGTCTCCCCTCAGCCTCCTCTGTTTCACACTCCCCATCCCCAGCTCCTTCAGTCTCTCTCCATCAGATTTCTTCTCCAGGCCCTTCCCAGCTTCCTTGCCCTCCTCTGCCCTGGCTCCAGCACCTCCACATCTCTCTTGTGCTGAGTGCCCCAAACTGGACACAGCACTCCAGGTGTGGCCTCCCCAGAGCTGAGTGCCAGGGGACAATCCCCTCCCTGCTCCTGCTGGGCACAGCATTGCTGCTCCCAGCCAGGAGGCCTTTGGCTCTCTGTGCCACCTGGGCACACTGCTGGCTCCTGTTCAGCTGCTTGGCCATCAGCACCCCCAGGTCCCTTGCTGCCAGCAGCTTTCCAGCCACACTGCCCCAAGCCTGGAGCATTGCTTGGGGTTGCTGTGACCCAAGTGCAGGACCTGGCACTTGGCCTTGTTGAAGCTCATCCTGGGAACGCTGGCCATGGATCCATTGATCCATTGACATGGATTTGGCCAGCCAGGGCCAGCAGCTGCAGCCAAGGACAGGGGACATAGCAGGCAGCCAGCAAAGCTAGCCAAGGTCTGGACAGAAATAGCAAAGCCATGAGTCAGCCCAGCACTGGGAAGTGCTCACTCGTCCTGCACGCTCCACGGTCCTGCCAGAACATCATTCCCAGGATGCCAGCACCCTGCTCCTGCTACATTTCATAGAATCATAGAATCACAGAGCTGTCAGGGTTGGAAGAGAGCTCAAGGCTCAGCCAGTCCCAACCCCCCTGCCATGGGCAGGGACACCTCACACCACAGCAGCTTGCTCACAGCCACCTCCAGCCTGGCTGCAAAAACCTCCAGGGATGAGGCTTCCACCACCTCCCTGGGCAACCTCTGCCAGGCTCTCACCACCCTCCTGGGCAAGAATTTCTCCCTCACATCCAATCTCAATCTCCCCACTTCTACTTTTCTCTACCCCCCTAGTCCTGTCATTACCTAACACTCTAAAAAGTCCCTCCCCAGCTTTCTTGGAGCCCCCTTCAGATCCTGCAAGGCCACCAGAAGGTCTCCTGGGAGCCTTCTCCTCTCCAGCCTGCACAACCCCAACTCTCTCAGGCTGTCCTCAGAGCAGAGCAGCTCCAGCCCTCTGCTCCTCCTCCTGGCCCTTCTCTGGACACCTTCCAGCCCCTCCAGAGCCTTCCTGGAACAGAGGCTCCAGAACTGGACCCAGAGCTCCAGGTGTGGTCTCAGCAGAGTGGGAGGCTACAAGAAGGTCTCCTGGGAGCCTTCTTTTCTTATCTCCTGGGAATCCACCTCAGTGGGCTCAGAGCCTGGGGGGTGCTTTGCACCTCTAAGCCATCTTTTGGGGACGTGTGGCCCGAGCTGGGCAGCTCTGTGCCACCCACCCATGAGGCCAGCCCGGTGCAGCCCCCAGAGCGCAGTGCCGGTGGTGAAGGAGTTCCAGAGGGTGCCCACGACGGCGTAGGTGAGGATGGCACCGATGTTGTTGAAGAACAGCCGGCTGGGCATGAAGTAGCCTGAGTCCAGGACGATGGGGGGCAGAAGGAAGAGGAAGAACATGTTGGGCTCCAGCTGGTACTCAGCTTTCTTCGCCACAGCCAACACGATGCCACCCAGACCGAGGCCCAGCAGGATGAGCAGGCAGCTCTCCGGGACGATGGATGTCACCTTCCTTGAGAGGTGGAAAACTGAAAGGGGAGGCAAGGAAAAAAAAGAAAAAAAAATCATAGAATCAGGATTATTTGGGTTGGAAAAGATCTATAAGGTGATCCAGTCTGACCTCAAACCCAGCACTGCCAGGTCACCACCAAACCATGGCTCTCAGCACCACATCTACACAGCTTTGAAAACCCCTCCAGGGATGGGGACTCCACCACTGGCCTGGGCAGCCTGGCCCAGGACTTGACAACCCTTTTGGGGAAGAAATCGTTCTTCATGTCCAACCTGAAGCTGGTGCAACTTAAGGCCATTTCCTCTTTTGCCATCAGTTGTTCCTTGGGAGAAGAGCTCAACCCCCACTTTGCTTCAACCTCCTCTCAGAGAGCTGTAGAGAGCAATGAGGTCTCCCCTCAGCCTCTCTTTCTCCACACTAAACACCCCCAAGTCCCTCAGCTGCTCCTTCCCAGCCCTGTTCTCCAGACCCTTCCTCAGCTTTGTTGCCCTTCTCTGGACCCACTCCACCCACCTCAGTGTCCTTCTTGGAGTGAGAAGCCCAAAACTGAACCCAGCATTCAAGGTGCAGCCTCAAGGGTACTGGAGGACAATCCCTGCCCTGGTCCTGCTGGCCACACTTCTACTGGCACAATGAGGATGAGAACATCACCCAGCCAGGCACATGGACAGAGCATCCCAGCTCCACAAGATCCACAGGAAGCTCGGCTGATGCATGATGTACTCCAAGAAGCACAAGGGAGCACCTAAGGGTGCTCCATGGCCGTGTGTGTTCAGAAGACCTTCCACAGAGCTCCCAGGTCAGGATTTCAGGTCCCTGATTCTTTGGGATCTCCTCTGCTCCTCAGCTACTGCCTAAGCCAAGCAGCCAAGCAATTTGCTTTCCTGGGGCTGCTGCTAAAGGCTGAAAGCAGCCAGCCCCCAGGATGGCAGTGCCACAGCAGTGCCACAGCAGCGCTGGTGGCAGAGCCTGCAGGTTGGCAGTGGCACAGCAGCGCTGGTGGCAGAGCCTGCAGGTTGGCGGTGCCACAGCAGTGCTGGTGTCAGTGCCTGCAGGTCAGCAGTGGCACAGCAGCGCTGGGGGCAGTGCCGGCAGTTCGGCAGTGGCACAGCAGCGCTGGGGGCAGTGCCTGCAGGTCAGCAGTGGCACAGCAGTGTTGGTGGCAGTGCCTGCAGGTCAGCAGTGGCACAGCAGCGCTGGGGGCAGTGCCGGCAGTTCGGCAGTGGCACAGCAGCGCTGGGGGCAGTGCCTGCAGGTCAGCAGTGGCACAGCAGTGTTGGTGGCAGTGCCTGCAGGTCAGCAGTGGCACAGCAGCGCTGGGGGCAGTGCCTGCAGGTTGGCAGTGGCACAGCAGCGCTGGGGGCAGTGCCTGCAGGTTGGCAGTGCCACAGCAGTGCTGGTGTCAGTGCCTGCAGGTCAGCAGTGGCACAGCAGCGCTGGGGGCAGTGCCTGCAGGTTGGCAGTGCCACAGCAGTGCTGGGGGCAGTGCCTGCAGGTCAGCAGTGCCACAGCAGCGCTGGTGGCAGAGCCTGCAGGTCAGCAGTGCCACAGCAGTGCTGGGGGCAGTGCCTGCAGGTCAGCAGTGCCACAGCAGTGTTGGTGGCAGTGCCTGCAGGTCAGCAGTGGCACAGCAGCGCTGGTGGCAGAGCCTGCAGGTCAGCAGTGCCACAGCAGTGCTGGGGGCAGTGCCTGCAGGTCAGCAGTGCCACAGCAGTGCTGGGGGCAGTGCCTGCAGGTCAGCAGTGGCACAGCAGTGTTGGTGGCAGTGCCTGCAGGTCAGCAGTGGCACAGCAGCGCTGGGGGCAGTGCCTGCAGGTCAGCAGTGCCACAGCAGTGCTGGTGCCAGTGCCTGCAGGTCAGCAGTGGCACAGCAGTGTTGGTGGCAGTGCCTGCAGTTCGGCAGTGGCACAGCAGCGCTGGGGGCAGTGCCTGCAGGTCAGCAGTGCCACAGCAGTGCTGGTGCCAGTGCCTGCAGGTCAGCAGTGGCACAGCAGTGTTGGTGGCAGTGCCGGCAGTTCGGCAGTGGCAAAGCAGCGCTGGGGGCAGTGCCTGCAGGTCAGCAGTGCCACAGCAGTGCTGGTGCCAGTGCCTGCAGGTCAGCAGTGGCACAGCAGTGTTGGTGGCAGTGCCTGCAGTTCGGCAGTGGCACAGCAGCGCTGGGGGCAGTGCCTGCAGGTCAGCAGTGCCACAGCAGTGCTGGTGCCAGTGCCTGCAGGTCAGCAGTGGCACAGCAGTGTTGGTGGCAGTGCCGGCAGTTCGGCAGTGGCACAGCAGCGCTGGGGGCAGTGCCTGCAGGTCGGCAGTGGCACAGCAGCGCAGGGGGCAGTGCCTGCAGGTCGGGAGTGGCACAGCAGCGCTGGGGGCAGCGCTCTGGTTCCGCGGCACGCTTTGCCCCACTCCGGGCGGAGGGAGGCTGAGCCCCGGTAGGAGGTGACCTTGTTTGCAGGCTCGGAGGGAGCAGCATGCGAAGCACTGCAGCAGCAGCGCGCAGCCTGCAGCTTCTCACTGCTCGGCACCACCTCCTTCGGGCACCACGGCTGAAGCTGCCTGCACGCCAGCGCCGGGCACGGGCGGCTGCTGAGGTGGGCATGCTCGGAATAAAAGCACTTTTTATTCCCTGCCAGGGTCGGAGCAGCTCTCCCCCAGCCGTGCTGGAGCTGGATGCGTTTCTAAAGCAAGCAGCCTAGACCTTGGGAGTCCTCCAGCAGCTCCAGGGCAGCGAACCTGCAGGTCAGGCAACAGCTCAGAGGGACCTCACACCAAGACATCGCAGGGGACTTGCTCTTCCAGACAGCCCTGCCCCCAGAGCCCTGTGGAATCCCACAGCGTTCCAGCTTCCCTACCACCCCCCTCCCTGCAGATTCCTCCTCCCTAGCACAGGCTGCTGCTATTTTACTCCTTCCAAAGGGCTTGGGGAATGGCTGCCGAGGTCACAGCAGATTTTGCCTCCATCACTGAGTTCTGCCCTGGCTGGTGACATCCAGCCCAGCTCTGCACCATGTCTTGGCCACCAGATGAAGAAACCTTCTCCTGGGCAGTGGGTTCCACCAGGCACTTCCAGAGCCAGCCTTCTGCCCTTGAGCACCCAGCAGGGAAAAGGGACAGCACAGCAACCTCTGAGCCATCCAACCTGGCTGCCAGCCCAGTCCTGCTGCCAACCCAAACTCCAATCCCTGAAGTCCTTTAAGCTGAGTTAAAGGTGTCCATTGCTTGTGCCAAGTCATCCCACCTGAAGACAGCTGTGCTGTCACTTGGCTTCTTCCCTCATTAGGAACCCCCCCCGTGGACAGATCATAATGTCTGCCTAGCCCAGGGCCCTGTCTCCAGGGGCATAGACCTGGAGGGGAGCCAAGGAACAAGCAGTGCTTCAGCAGTAGGTTTCCATGGCTCTATGCCCTTCTCTTTCTCCTCTGGAGTAGTCCTAGTCCTGCTCTATCCTTTCTGGCATGAATCCCAGCGTCCCTGAGCTGCAGACAACTTTGGAACTGAGGTCATGGCTTACTGAACTTCTTCCTTTCTCCTTTCTGACACCTCTTAGTCAATTCAGGTTCCTTTGCCACAGCAGAGCACTGGATTAGAGGAGATAACATCAAAGATCTGGTTCCTAACCAGAGGCCACCTCTTTGAGCCCACCACCAAACCTGAAGGCTAAGGGCGGCTTCCCCTCTTGCTGAGACCTTCACAGCAATCTATGCTGCCCCATGGCACTGTAAGCCCTGGCTGTGCCATCCTGGTGAGCCTTGGCACTGGTCTCCTCCCCACCAGGACCACTGCCACAGCTGGCAAAGGCAAAATGGCCAGAAGCAGGGTGGGGGAAGGGGGGCTGAACTGTAGCTCCACCACCAACCAGCTCAGAAGGAAAGAGCCACAGATGACCCAAGGCCAAGCCTCTGCAGCCAGAAGCCCCAGCTAGAGAGCCCAGAGCATCCACCTCCACCCCTGCTCGCTGTTGGGGCCTTAGGGTGGCCATGGTGGTCTTAGGTTGATGGTGGGACCTGAGGATTCATAGATTCATAGAATAGGTTGGGTTGGAAGGGACCTTCAAGATCAGCCAGTTCCAACTCCCCTGCCATGGGCAGGGACACCTCCCACCAGCACAACTTGCTCAGGGCCTCATCCAGCCTGGCCTGGAACACCTCCAGGCAGGGAGCAGCCACAGCCTCCCTGGGCAACCTGTGCCAGTGTCTCCCCACCCTCACTGCCAACAATTTCTTCAAGCAGCTGCAGCCAGCTGGGGATAAAGAGATGCCCCAGGGAGCTGTGCTGTGCTTTGCCATGAGGATGCTCACTCCACCCCTGGGCTGGGTGTTGGAGGGTGGGGGGAGGAGTGAGGATTTCTTCCTCATCTCCAGTCTCAGTCTCCCCTCCTCGAGCTTCAATCCATTGCCAATATCTTAGAAGTCTTTTCCAACCAAAACAGTTCTAGGATTCTAGGATCAAGCCACGAAGGTAGGAGCGATCAGGAGGGGTACAGGCCACCAGGCAAAGCCCTGGCCAGGAGAAGGTCTGGCTGAGCCCCAGGTGCTGCTGAAGGATGGCAGAAGCTGCAGCACAGCCCTGCTCACCCCACAGCAGCCCAGGGCCCAGCAGAAGCAGCACCAGTGGGCGAGCAGCTCTTGCTCAGTGCCTGCGGGAGGCTGCGAAGCCACTGCCCGCCCACGGGAACACAGCTCTGAAGTTTGCAAGGAGGGAACAAGGAGTCCAGTGGAAGCATTGCCAAGAGCCCCACTTCCTGCTCCAGCAACCCACTTGCACTCCCTGTACTGTGGAGATAAGCCTTGGATGGTTGGAGAGCACACGGAGATGCTGTGGGGACATGGGGAAATGGCTCCTGGCTGTCAGCACTCCCTGGCTGCTGGAAAGCAGCTCTGAGCAGAAGGAGCTGGCAGTGCTGGTGGACAACAAGCTGTCCATCAGCCAGCAGTGTGCCCTTGTGGCCAGGAAGGCCAGTGGGTTCCTGTGGGACATGAGGAAGAGTGTGGTCAGCAGGGCAAGGGAGGTTCTTCTCTCCCTTTCCTCTGCCCTGGTGAAGCTACAGACGGAGGACTGGGTCCAGTTCTGGGCGCCCCAGTTCAAGAGAGAGAGGAAACTGCTGGAGAGAGTCCAGGGGAGGTTCTGTGAGGAGCAAAGGCTGAGAGCCCTGGGGCTGAGAGCCTGCAGAAGAGCAGCACCAGAAGGGAGCTGAGCAATGCTCAGCAAGAGCTAAAGGAGCTGTGGGGGGCAAGAGGCTGGGGCCAGACTCTGCTCAGTGGTGCCCAGGGACAGGACAAGGGGCAAGGGGCACAAACTGGCACCCAGGAGGTTCCATCTGAACAGGAAGAGAAATTTGTTTGGCGTGAGGGTGCTGGAGGCCTGGAGCAGGCTGCCCAGAGAGATTGTGGAGTCTCCTTCTCTGGAGAGATTCCAACCCCACCCTGGCCATTGTGTCCCTGGGCAAGCTGCTGTGGGTGCCCTGCTGGAGCTGGGGGTTGGGCTGGGTGATCTCCAGAGGTTCCTTCCAACCCTCACCATGCCAGGATTCTACAACTCTTTCCCCAGGGGCAAAAACTTGGCCAAAGAAAGGAGCAGCATTGATGGAAAAGACCCTGCTTGTCCCAAAATGCCCTGGCTGAGGGGAGCTGCTGCCACCTTCTCTGTGCCATGAGGAGCAGCCAACAGGGACGGGTGGAACCAGCTCTAATTTTACAGACTCTAGTCAAGGATTGCAGCAAGAAAGGTTCCCACAGCAACAGTAACTCAGCCACATGTGAATTAACTTCAAGAGCCACATTCCAGCATCCATGACAGGATTTTGCCTGGACTGGGAGCTCTCAAGGCCAAGAGCTGCTCTGCTCCTCCAGCACTTGGAAAATGGCCAAAGAACCCAAAACAAGACACAAGGAGCTGGGGTCAGAGCTGGTGGTGCAAGGAGAGAGTGTTGCAACCCTGCTGCCTGGGCAAACATCCCTTTGTGGGCAAACCCCTGCCCAGGGGGCAGCCAGGGGTGAGGAGCACGTTGGGGCCATGCTCAGCGCTTCCCTTTCCCCCCACATCCCACCCGAGCAGCTCCACGCTCTGGGCTAGGATGGGATAGGCAGCAAAGCCGGTGCTTGGCTGTGCAGGAAGGCGACCCCCCCGGGCAGCCCTGTCCCGCCCCGCCCCGCCCCGGGTATGTGTTTGCTGGCCCGGGGCACCGGGCATCGTGACCGCCGCTGAGAACAGAGCCCACAGTGTCACTTCCCCAGCGCCCCAGCGTGGGGCCACTTCCTCCCCTGCAGTCACAGGGCTGTGAGCTGGCAGCCCCGCGCCTCAACAGCTCCTCCACACCAGCCGACACCCAGCATCCCCTCTGCTCCCCGACATCCTCCACCCCCCGCGGCTCTATCTCCTCTGGGCGACCACCCAGCTACGTGCCACCTCTAGAGGACACCCTGTGCCCAGGTGATGCCTGCTGGCCTGTCTCCGGGTCTGGGTGTCACTCCCGGCTCTGAGCTTGACTTGGAGACATCAAATGTGCTGAGCCAGGCAGCTACCCAGGTTGTGTCTCCCAGGTGGGCAGTGGCCATCAGCTCACCTGAGGCCTGGAAGAGCATGGTGGGGCTGGGGGCTTGGGGATGGCCTCAGCTCAGGTCCCCCCACACCCACCAGCACTGCCAGGGCAAAGGCAAAAGTGGTGAGGGGAGCACATCACAGAGGAACCAGAGAGCAGCTCTGGGGAGAGAAGGAAATAAGAGGCAGGAAAGGAAAAGTCTCTCTGCTCTCTTGTGGGTGGGATGTGCTCAGCAGCTGGAGGTGGCACAGCTGCTGGCAGAGGGTTGGAGTTTTCTGCTCATGGCACCTTTTCATCTACTCCTCGCGATGCTTTAGGGCTCCCTTGTGAGAAGGGAGGAGAGAGGAGAGGGAGAGGAGAGGGAGAGGAGAGGGAGATGAGAGGGAGAGGAGAGGGAGAGGAGAGGGAGAGGAGAGGGAGAGGAGAGGGAGAGGAGAGGGAGAGGAGAGGAGAGGGAGAGGAGAGGAGAGGAGAGGGAGAGGAGAGGGAGAGGAGAGGGAGAGGAGAGGAGAGGAGAGGAGAGGAGAGGAGGAGAGGAGAGGAGAGGAGAGGAGAGGAGAGGAGAGGAGAGGAGAGGAGAGGAGAGGAGAGGAGAGGAGAGGAGAGGAGAGGAGAGGAGAGGAGAGGAGAGGAGAGGAGAGGAGAGGAGAGGAGGTCCATGGATGTGGTTAT
The DNA here is from genome assembly GCF_027791375.1 of Indicator indicator. Taxonomy (NCBI): domain Eukaryota; kingdom Metazoa; phylum Chordata; class Aves; order Piciformes; family Indicatoridae; genus Indicator; species Indicator indicator. The sequence goes on from NC_072028.1 coordinate 20,854,767, forward strand.
GATGATGTTTCAGACAGACCAAGCCCAGCTGGTGGTCACAGCTCTCCCTGTCCCCTGTGTACCCAGAGCTGCTGCCGGTTCCTGGCTGCTTGGAGACTCCCCTGCCTAACTCCAAACCCACACTCCTTTAACCAGCTCCAAACTAAGAGGATGCCCGTGCTGCCCTCTCCCCACCTCCTGCCCTCCCCCCCAAAGCTGTGCCCACAGGAGGAAGCCTGTCTCAAGGTCACAGTATTGTCCCCTGGGCCCAGCACAACAGGTATGGGAACGGCAAGGGGGGCCAGCCCTCTGTGTGGGAACCCTGCTCAGCACCCATGCAGGGGTGTCCCCTCCCCAGAAGCCAGGGTGCGGGAGGCAGGCACAGCCCTGCAGCAGCTCGCACGCATCCTTCCCACGCAGCTGCGCACAGCAGAGCCTCCCCCATCTGCCTGGTGCTGAGCTGAGGAGCACTACAGCTCGAGGTCATGAGGATCTTTAGTGACCCATCAGAGGGGACCACAGGGTCCCCCTGCTGGGGTCAGATCTTGCCCGACACTGGCACCGCAGAGCCCTTTCTGGAGCTGGAGGGGATCGAGCCCCAGCTGATGGCATGGTGCTGTGCCAGCTTTTGGGGCACGGAGCATCCTTTTGGACATCCCTGCGCATCTCCTCTTCTCCTCCCAAACCCTCCCTCCCGTCCAGCCCTGGCCCGGAAAACGGGCTCCGGCCCCACTCCTTGTCCCTTGGGCTGCGCCTTCCCCTTGTCGCTGGTCACCTGCCCACAGAAGGGGACCGATGAGCACCACAGCTCAGCTGAGGACGGTGAGCCGCCAAGCTCTGGCCGTTTGTCCCCATGCCCCGTGTCCCGCTGCGCGGTGACGCCCCTGGCCCGGGATAACGCCCACCGGGGGATGCCGCAGACTGCGCTGCCAGCCCCGAGGGGGCTCCAACCGCTCCCGGAGCCCGGGGGCGCCGGGGATGGGAATGGAGGGGATGGTGACACTCACCGATCTTGGCCAGGCTGGCCACTAGAATCCAGGCGGCCACCAAGCAGGGACCCTGCACCTCCCGCCACTGCCACCGCAGCAGCTCGGTACCCGCCGGGGCGGCGGGGCCGGGGGAGGCCGCCGGGGGCTGCATGGCCCCGCCGCTCCCGGCCGCTCCTGTGCCGCGATCCCGGACCCCGCCCGCGTCACACACACGTGGGGCAACGCCGGGACGGCCCCTACCCACCCCCGGCAACGCCACCGGCTCCGCCTGCCGCTCCCGGCCTCGCCCCGGTTCCCCCCGCCCCTCACCCTCTCCCGCCTCCGGTGCTGCCCTAGGGCTGCCAGTACTGTGCCACCCCACCGCCTCCGGTACTGCTCCGGAGCATCTGGTACTGCTCCTGCCATGCCGGTGCTGCCCCGGCCCCTCCCAGTACTGCCCTTGGACAGCCCCGGTGCTGTCCCGGCCCCTCCCGGTACCGCCCGGCCACAGCCCCGGGGTCCCCACACCTACCCAGTCGCCCTGCGTTGCTCTGCTCACCCGCTGCATCCCCTTCCACCTGGGGTGGCATCTGTTCCCTCCCAGGCTCCCTTGCCCCACCGTGGTCCCCACACGTTGGCCCCAGTGCCCCTTGCTCGGTGGCAATCCCCCTGACCCTGCCCTGGTCCCTTCTGCCCTATAACAGACTCCTGCAGCCACCCCAGTCTCCTCTGCCTCACTCTGGTGCCCCTGCCCCTGTCCCAGTCCTCCCTGCAGCTGCCCCAGTGCCCCTTGCGTCACTCTGGTGCCCTTATGCACCTTGACCCACTGGCATCCCCCTTCATCCCCCTGCCCTGGTGCCAGGAGGCAACTGCCCAAGCTGAGCCCTTGCCCAACAGCTGTCCCCTTGCCCCTGTTCAGGTTGCCCCTACCCTATGCCAGTCCTCTAGCACTTGCTCGGTCTCCCCTGCATCACTCTGGTGCTCTTGCACCTGCCTTGGTCCCCCCTGCCCCACACCAGTAACCCTGTCCCAGTCCTCCCTGCACTTGCCCCAGAACCCTGTGTCCCCCTGATGTCCCTGCACCTGCCCCTCTGCCCCTTGACCCACACCAGTGCTCCTGCTCCAGTGGCCCTTGCCCCATAACAGCTGCTCTGCCTCTACCCTGCCCCTGCTCCCTTTCCCCACCCCCTTGCACCTGCCCCACACCCCCTACCCCACCCCATACCAATCCCCTGGCTCCTGCCCTGTGGCCCCTGCTCTGGCCCCTGGTGTCCCTGCTTTGCCCATGTCCCTTTACTCTGGCTCAGTCCTCCTGCACCCACCAGATTCCAAATCTCCGCCCCCCTCCCCCCCCCCCCAATCCTCCTCCTAGCCCCTCTGCTGCCAACTAGGGGCACCCAGCCCTGCCCCAGACACAGCCTGGGAGCACCCCAGGTAGTCTGTGTGTTTCCTGGGTCCTCCTCACTCCCCAGCCCCTTTCAGACACCCCTAAAAACTTCCACTCGCCCACTGACCCTGGGCCACCTCCTCCTTGCTCCAGGAGGTGCCCCATCTCCCACATCCCATCGTGTCCCTGCCGCTCCCAGATCCTGGGTGGGCAGTGAGAGATGCCCAGGCAGCTCCGGGATCAGGGATGCCACCTGGCAGAGGACAAGAAGGGCCACTGAGAGAATGCTCCATGGAGAGCCAGCTCCACTGTGTGTCCTTATGTCCAAGGAACCAGGACTGAAGGACATCGTGGCCATCCCGTGCCCTCTGGCTGGTACTGCAGATGGCACTTTGGGACCTGCTGGCCAGGGGGCAAGGGGCTGCAGGACAGCTCGGTGGTGTCAGCGTCTTCCCAGCGCTGCGACCCGGCACAAGTGTTTGGCAGCGGAAGACAGCGCCCGGGGAAAGCAGGCTGCTGCTGCTGCCACCACCTGCCAGGAGTGGCAGCGAGGAGAAGGCACCCCCAGGGCTGCCGCTTGAGGAGCTGCTGCCTCCTGCTCCCCTTTCCTACAGGCGTCATTTACCTTCCCCAGGCTGGCCGTGCCCTGCCGCCGCTGCCCCATGGAGCTGGCCCACAGAATAACAAAATGAACCAAGTAGGAAAAGATCATCAAGTCCAACCTATTACCTAATACCTAACACCTCCTGACAACCAAACCATGGCTCCCAGTGCCACAGCCAAGCTTTTTATGAACACTCCAGGGATGGTGACTCCACCACCTCCCTGGGCAGCACATCCCAATGGCCAAGCCCTCTTCATGGGAAGAATTTCTTCCTCACGTCCAGCCCAAACCTCCCCTGGGGCAGCTTGAGACTGTGTCCTCTTCTTCTGCCACTGCTTGCAGCCCCACCTGGCTACAGCCTCCCTTCAGGGAGTTGTAGAGAGCAATGAGGTCTGCCCTGAGCCTCCTCTTCTCCAAGCTAAACACCCCCAGCTCCCTCAGTCTCTCCTCACAGGGCTGTGCTCCAGCCCCCTCCCCAGCCTTGTGCTCCAGCCCCCTCCCCAGCCTTGTGCTCCAGCCCCCTCCCCAGCCTTGTGCTCCAGACTCCTCCCCAGCCTCGTTCCCCTTCTCTGGACACCTTCCAGCCTCTCAATGTCCTTCTTAGATGAGGAGCCCAGAGCTGGACACAGCACTCCAGGTGTGGCCTGACCAGTGCTGAGCACAGGGCAGGATGACTTCCCTGCTCCTGCTGGCCACACTCTTCCTGATGCAGGCCAGGATGCCCTTGGCCTTCTTGGCCACCTGGGCATACTGCTGGCTCATGTTCAGCTGCTATCAACCAGCACCCCCAGGTTCCATTCTGCCTGGCTGCCCTCCAGCCACTCTGTCCCCAGCCTGTAGTACTGCATGGGGTTGGTGTGGCCAAAGTGCAGAACCTGGCACTCGGATGCTGCTGCCTGGGGATTCCTGCTGAGCACCCCCCAGACTGCCCCTGCCTTGCTTCTGCTGGGAGCCCAGTCTGGAGCTGGAAGCTAGGGGAAGTCTCCATCCCCAGTGCAGCCGTGGTCCCCTCTGGATCTTCCTCTGTGTGCTGCTTTCCAAGCCTGCCACAGCCATGGTGGCAATGTGGCATCAGGGACGCCTTCATGTGCATCAACACCCAGATCCAGGGGAGATCTTCTGGCTCTCTACAACTCTGTGAAAGGAGGTTGTAGCCAGGTGAGGGTTGGTCTCTTCTCCTAAGTGACAGGACAAGAGGAAACAGCCTCAAGCTGCACCAGGGCAGGTTTAGGTTGGATATGAGGAACAATTTCTTCCCTGAAAGAATTGCCAAGCCCTGAAATAGGCTGCTCAGGGCAGTGGGGGAGTCCCCATCCCTGGAGGGATTTCAAAGCTGTGTAGATGTGATGCTGAGGGATGTGGGTCAGTGGTGACCTGCCAGTGCTGAGTTAAGGGTTGGACTTGTCAGTCTCAAAGGTCTTTTCTAGCCTCAACAATTCTGTGATCCTGTGACATGTGACAGCTCACAGGCTGCTGGGGTGGTACCTGTGGCACCCCTGGCTCAGGATGTCCAGGACAGAGCACTCCTTTGATTTCCCTTCTGCCCCAGCATGGGGAGGTTCTGCCCAGCTGCCCACTCCTGCTCCTGATCACCTGGAGTACCCTGGGCCAGCCTGGATCATTCCCTAGGCATGAAGTACCCCTGACACTGGAGCATCCTGGTGGAGAATCTCAATGGAGCATCCCGGTGGAGAATCCCACTGAAGCATCGCTGATGCCAGAGCATCCCAATGGAGCATCCTGGTGGAGCCTCCCTGATGCCAAAGCATCCCAATGGAGCATCCTGGCAGAGCATCCCAATGGAACATCCTGGTGGAGCATTGCTGACGCCGGGACATCCCCATGGCCTGCAGCATCCCTGAGGCCGGAGCATCCTCGTGGAGCATCCCGGTGGAACGTCCATCCCGGGATGTCCGCGGGAGGGCGCTGCCGAGCACGGAGGGGGCCTCAGCCGGGTCCGGGGCGGGTCCGGGGCTGGCCGTCCGAGGGCCGTGTCCTCTCCGTCCCCGCCCCGGTAGCGGCGGGAGCGGTGGCGCTGCCATGGCGGAGGCGGCGGTGCCTTGCCGGGTGCAGTACCTGGAGGACTCGGACCCCTTCGGCTGCGGCAGCTTCCCGGAGCCGCGGCGAGCCCCGGTGTACGCCGTGGAAGAGGCGCTGCCGCTGGGGCTGCAGCTGCCCGCCCTGCACCGCCTGCTCGGAGCGCCGCTGCCGGTGAGAGCGATCGGGACGGGAGGGGGGCACCAAGAATGCCTGGGTGTGGGAGGGGAGTATGCGTCTGGAAGGAGCGGGACGGCGGGAACCCGCCGGAGCCCGGGCAGCGCTTCCCGGGACGAGTGAGGGCGGAACCCGGGCGATGGCGGGTCCCTGGCGGCCTCGGATGAGTCGGCGAGAGGAAGAGGATGTGATCGCCCGGGGCGGGAGGAACCCGGGCAGGGGGAGTGAGGAGGAAGGCAGCCAGACGTCTGTCCGTCTGTCCGTCCGTCCGTCCGTCCGTCCGTCCGTGCCCGCGCCTCTGAGGCAGGCAGCGATGTGCCCACCCCAGCATCCCCCTTCCGCGCCGGCTGCGGGGAGCTCGCCGGGAGCACAGCGGGGACCGGCCTCCGATGTCCCCGCTGGCTGCAGCCCTAGGGGGATGACATGGAGCCCGGGGGCACCAGCCCCTCGTCCTTGGAAATCGGCACGGAAACTCCTTCTGAGCCATTTCCTGCGGCCGGGAGGAAGGCGGGAGGCTGGAGCATGGAGCAAGGCACCGCGTCCTGCCTCTGTGTGTCCTGCGGAGCGAGGGAATGGGGAACTCTCTCTTCTGGGGGGGTCTTCTGTTGGCATGGTGCTCTCAGTGCATCCTTTATAGCGTAGGCAGAGGCTGTTGTCCTCCGTGTGAATGCAAGACCCAGCAGAGCTTTGGCAGTGGTTGAGCATCTTCTGGTCCTGAAGCACCACAGGAGTGCCGGGAAGAGCAGCGGGAGAGCTGGGGGCAGCAGGAGGGGGAAACCAGCGCAGTGTGCCTGGTCCTGAGCTCAGGAGGGGTAAAATCAGCCCAGTGTGCCTGGTGATGGGCTCAGGAGGGGTAAAACCAGCCCAGTGTGCCTGGTCCTGAGCTCAGGAGAGGGAAACCAGCCAATGTGCCTGGTGCTGAGCTCACTGCCCCGTCAGGGGAGGTGAGATAGCCGTGAAACCTTTGCTTGGACCAGAAAACTTCTCCTTTTTTATCCCCTTTTTGGTTTTTCTTGGAGCAAGGCAACAGCGTCCCGCGTCGTCGCGGCTGTCATGGGATGTTTAGGCGGTGACTAAAGGGAGTTTGTTTGGGAACAAACAGCCCCGGGCCATGACGAATGGAGCAACCTCGGGTTTCAGGCGTGTGCTCTCCTCCCCGGGCAGGAGCTGGCTGTAACGCGATCGCCTCGGGTGCTCCTCCGGGGCTGGACACAGCGTTCCTGAGGGCAGGAGCACTGCAAGGAGGTCCTGTGCCTGGCGGAGGCATGTGGATCCTAGGATTTCGAGCTCTCTTCTGCCCCAGCCCAGCTCCGGGTGGGTTTTTTTGTCTGATGTTTCCCTGCACGACCCTTGGTAAAGCTGTGGGTGAGTGGCAGGGCTGCTGCTCTGGGTTTAGAAGGCAGGGTTTTGGTTAAGTTAAACGGCTTGCAAACCACATGGAGCATCCTGAGGCTCCACCCATGACCTGGGATGTTGGCTGGGATTTGTGTGAGCCTCCTGCAGTGGGGTTTACACCTTGGGGGAGTGAGCTTGGTCTCCTCCACCACCTGGTTCAGTCAAGGTTTGGAGCTGGCATCCTTGAGCCACGCAGACTTCGTTACCCTGGCACAAGCAGCTGACCCCTCCCTTGGTGCCCTCTGTGCCAGGTAGAGCTCAGCTCCATTAGTCACCCTCCTAAAATTAGGAAGTGAACAGGTCGGATTTTTCCCAAGGAATTGGCTGTAAAAAGATCGTCAGCTGGGGCTGCCTGGTGCCAGGTTTGTCTCGCTGGGCAGCGTGTCTGCAGCCACAGAGCACTGAGAGGAAGGTGCCTCAGGCAGGAGGCAGCTGGCCTGGGGGGTGTCTCCATGTTTACAGAATCACAGAGTGGTCTGGGTTGGAAGGGACCTCCAAAGCTCATCCAGTCCAACCCCCTCTGCACTCAGCAGGGACATCCCCGACTAGATCAGGTTGCCCCGAGCCCTGTCCAGCCTCACCTTGAATATCTCCAGGGATGGAGCCTCAACCATCACCCTGGGCAATCTGTTGCAGTGTTTCACTACCCTCATGGTAAAGAACCCTCGTGGTTGCTGATCAAGAGGATGGATTTGTGCAGCAGGACCCCTGGCCTGCTTGCTCACAGTGTGGGTGAGGGTGCAGGACCAACTGGCCTGGTTTTTAGACTGGTTTGGGTTGGAAGGCACCTTAAAGATCACCCAATTCCAGGGGCACCTCCCACCAGCCCAGGTTGCTCAAGGCCTGATCCAGCCTGGCCTGGAACACCTCCAGGGAGGGGGCAGCCACAACCTCCCTGGGCAACCTGTGCCAGTGTCTCCTCACCCTCACTGGAACTGCAGCACCCAGGGGATGAGCTGCAGCCTGGGGGGACCCTCCCTGAGCACAGCAAAGCTGCTCCTGAGCTGGGCTAAGTCTGGAGGTGATGAAGGGAAGGTTTCTCATGCCTTGAACAGCCTGTCCTGGCCTGTAACATCCTCACCCCGCGCACAAGTGGCTGCTGATGGATTTTTCATGCTCTCCGGAAGGTCTGATTGTGCTTGCAAATACCTTCCTGCTTTGTTTGCTGCTGCATTGTCCAGCTCCAGGAGGCTGATACCATCTTCTCCTGCTTCCCAGAAATTTTCTGCTCCCCTTGGGTGATGCTTGCACTGGGTGTGGGGCATTGCTGACCCCTCCACAGGCAAATTCTTTGACAGGGCAGATTTTTTGTCGGGTTTTTTGTTTGGCTATCCCTGTGGTCCCCAAAGGCCACTGCACTGCCTTGCCCCTGCTGCTATCTCACCTGGGAATCTGGGGATTCTTCCAAATGATTGCAAAACCCAGTGGCTGGAGCTTCACTTTCCCCTTCCTGCCCTGGAAGCCTAGGGAGGAGCAAACAGCTCAGTGCTAGCTCTCAGGCTCAGAATCACAGAATTGTCAGGGCTGGAAGGGAGCTCAAGGCTCAGCCAGTCCCAACCCCCCTGCCATGGGCAGGGACACCTCACACCACAGCAGGTTGCTCACAGCCACCTCCAGCCTGGCTGCAAAAACCTCCAGGGATGTGTCTCAAGGAGATGGAGCTTTGATGGAAAGCCACCCCAGGGAGCTGCAGGAGCTGCAGCCAACATTGCTGTGTGGGTCACCAACCTGCCCTCTGGGTGCCCAGGGCAGAGTTTTATAGAAAGCCCAATCCCAGGGCTTTGGTCCTGGTCCTTAGCTCCCCAGTGCAGGTTTGGGCAAGGAGCATCAGCTCCTCAGAGAGGGGTGGTGGAAATGCTTTAGGAGTAGGGGCAGAGGTGCTGTGGTGCTGGCACAAGCAGGCAGGCATTGCCCTCCCTCTGCCCCTACCCACACATAGAATCATAGAACCAGAGAACTGTCAGGGCTGGAAGGGAGCTCAAGGCTCAGCCAGTGCCAACCCCCCTGCCATGGGCAGGGACACCTCACACCACAGCAGCTTGCTCACAGCCACCTCCAGCCTGGCTGCAAAAACCTCCAGGCATGAGGCTTCCACAACCTCCCTGGGCAACCTCTGCCAGTCTCTCACCACCCTCTGGGGAAGAATTTCTTCCTAACATCCAACCTGAATCTCCCCATTTCTAGTTTTGCTCCCTCCCCCCTAGTCCTGTCATTACCTAACACTCTAAAAAGTCCCTCCCCAGCTTTCTTGGAGCCTCCTTCAGATCCTGGAAGGCCACAAGAAGGCCTCCTCAGAGCCTTCTCCAGCCTGCACAACCCCAACTCTCTCAGTCTGTCCTCAGAGCAGACGAGCTATGGCTTGGTGGAGCAGAGCTGCTGGCGCAACCTCAGAGTGTGTGAGCCCCATCCCACCAGCCCTGCTTGGGGGGTACCTGACTTGAGTGAGGAAGAAGAAACTGCAGCAGGACAGGTTGGGAGGGGATCTGCTGGAGAGCAGCCCCAAGGAGAAGGAGCTGGCAGTGCTGCTGGGCAGCAAGTTCTGCATGGCACAGCAATGTGCCCTGAGGGCCAAGAAGGCCAAGGGGGTCCTGGAGGGCATTCAGCAGAGTGTGGCCAGCAGGGCCAGGGAGGTTCTTCTCCCCCTCTGCTCTGCCCTGGTGAGGCCACCTCTGGAATATTGCATCCAGGCTTGGGCTCCCCAGTTCAGGAGGGACAGGGATCTGCTGGAGGGAGTCCAACAGAGAGCTAGCAGGATGCTGAAGGGACTGCAGCACTGCCCTCTGGGCAGAGGCTGAGAGCCCTAGGGCTGTTTCATCTGGAGAAGAGAAGACTGAGAGGGGATTTAATAAATGTTTATAAATATCTGAGGGCTGGAGGTCAAGAGGGAGGGGACAGCCTCTGCTCAGTTGCACCCTGGGATAGGACAAGGGGCAATGGCTGGAAACTCCAGCACAGGAGGTTCCACCTCACCATGAGGAGGAACTTCTGCACTGTGAGGATCCCAGAACACTGGAACGGGCTGCCCAGAGACGTTGTGGAGTCTCCTCTTCTGGAGCCTTTCAAGCCCCATCTGGATGTGTTCCTGTGCCACCTGTGCTGGATTCTATGGTCCTGCTCTGCACAGGGGGTGGGGTTGGACTTGCTGATCTTGGAAGGTCCCTTCCAACCCCTAACATCCTATGATTCACCACAGGTCTTCACCCCACTTAACCTCTGGCAGGTATGAAAGTGGTGAGATGGAGCTGCTGGCTGTGCTGCCAGCCTCCCAGAGGAACCAGCCTGGAAGTGCTGCTTTGCTGAGCACTCAGATTCTAGCGTGGGTGGTGCTCAGCAGCCTCTGCTGCTCTCCGGCTCTTGGCATGGTCCTTGCTTGGGTCATGGGGCAGGGGCTGTGGTCACGCATCCATGCCATGGCTGTGCCAGGCCACCAGCTGCTTGCCAGGCCCAGGGTCCTCTCTGCTGCTCTGACAAACGAGGGAGCTGTTAATTAACAGCGAGGAGCTCTGAGTGAGAGGGACGCACGCAAGGGAGAACAGTTCTGGGCCAGCTCCGGGTGTCCTCCAGGGACCCCTCCTGGCCTGGCTTGGGGTTTTGGGGGGTTTTGTTTTGTTCTCCCCCACCCCATGATAAGGCAGTGGCACTGCTCCCATCATCCACTTGCTGCCATCCATCGGGCAGGAGGCAGTGATCAAGTCCCTGGACAATAAGCACCTCTCTTAGCCCTGAAACTGAAGCACTGGGGAAGGCTGCAGGCAAGAGGCTGCTCCTGAAGCATCAATCCCCAGGTGTGTGAGGAGGGTGGGCAGAGGTTTGTGATGTTGGATGGTTGTGACCCTTGTGTTTAACTCTGACCCAAGCCGCAGCAAATGGGATTTTTATTTTAATTTAATTTAACTTCATTTTATTTTTTCTTATTTTATTGTATTTTATTGTATGTTATTTTATTTTATTTTATTTTATTTTATTTACTTTTTATTATTTTATTTACTTTTTATTATTTTCTTTTAAGGTATTTTGTTTTCATTTGCTGTATTTTATGGGTTTTTTTAATTTATTTTATTTCATTTTTATTATTTTATTTTATGGGGTTTATTTTATTTGTTTTGTTTTATTTTACGTTGTTTATTTTTATTATCATTTAATTTTTTTTAACATTTTATTTTATGTTTTTTATTTTATTCTATTTTATTTTACTATTTTATTTTATTCATTTTATTTTATTTTACTTTATTTTAGTTTAGTTTTACTTTTATTTTATTTTACTTTATTTTATTTTATTTTTACTTTATTTTATTATTTTTATTTTATTTTACTTTTATTTTATTTATTTTATTTTATTTTAGTTTTATTACTTTTATTTTACTTTATTATTTTTATTATATTTTTACTTAATTTAATTTTAGTTTTTATTTTATTTTATTTTATTTTATTTTACTTTACTTTATTTTATTTCATTTTATTTTCCTGTAATTTACCCATGGCCTTCCCAGAAGAGCCTCAGCAAGGCTGGGAAATTGTGGTTGCTGCAAAAACAAAGTGGTCAGAGAGGAGGGAAAGTGTTTCCTCTGCTGGCAGATAGAGAGAGTGTTCCTTACCCAGCTTTGGGGGCACCCTCCTGCATGGGCATGGCTGGATAGGGGCGAGCAGGAAGCTGTGGCACTGTGCTAGCTGGTGGCAGCTTGGCTGTGGATGGAGGTTGCCTCCAACTTGGTGGCAGAATTGTCAGGGTTGGAAGGGAGCTCAGGGCTCAGCCAGCTCCAACCCCCTGCCATGGGCAGGGACACCTCACACCACAGCAGGTTGCTCACAGCCACCTCCAGCCTGGCTGCAAAAACCTCCAGGCAGGAGGCTTCCACCACCTCCCTGGGCAACCTCTGCCAGGCTCTCACCACCCTCCTGGGCAAGAATTTCTTCCTCACATCCAATCTCAATCTCCCCACTTCTACTTTTGCTCCATCCCCCCCAGTCCTATCACTCCCTGACACCCTCCAAAGTCCCTCCCCAGCTTTCTTGGAGCCCCCTTCAGATCCTGCAAGGCCACCAGAAGGTCTCCTGGGAGCCTTCTCCTCTCCAGCCTGCACAACCCCAACTCTCTCAGGCTGTCCTCAGAGCAGAGCAGCTCCAGCCCTCTGCTCCTCCTCCTGGCCCTTCTCTGGACACCTTCCAGCCCCTCCAGAGCCTTCCTGGAACAGAGGCTCCAGCACTGGACCCAGAGCTCCAGGTGTGGTCTGAGCAGAGTGGAGCAGAGGGGCAGAATCCCCTCCCTGGCCCTGCTGGCCACACTTCTGCTGCTGCAGCCCAGGCTCTGCTTGGCTCTCTGGGCTGCAAGTGCTGACTGCTGGCTCCTGCTGAGCTTCTCCTCCCCCAGCACCCCCAAGGCCTTTCCTTCAGGGCTGCTCTCCAGCCAGTCCCTGCCCAGCCTATAGCAGTGCTTGGGATTGCCCTGCCCCAGCTGCAGGACCTTGCCCTTGGCCTTGGTGAACCTCAGGAGGTTGTCATGGCCCCAGCTCTGCAGCCTGTGCAGGTCCCTCTGGATGGATCCCTTCCCTCCAGCCTGTGCAGGTCCCTCTGGATGGATCCCTTCCCTCCAGCCTGTGCAGGTCCCTCTGGATGGATCCCTTCCCTCCAGCCTCTGCAGGTCCCTCTGGATGGATCCCTTCCCTCCAGCCTCTGCAGGTCCCTCTGGATGGATCCCTTCCCTCCAGCCTGTGCAGGTCCCTCTGGATGGATCCCTTCCCTCCAGCCTGCACAGGTCCCTCTGGATGGATCCCTTCCCTCCAGCCTGTCTGCTGCACCACACAGCTTGGTGTCATCAGCACACTTGCTGAGGGTGCACTCAATGCCACTCTCCATGCCACCAACAAAGATTTTTGAACCAGAGTGGTCCCAGGACTGATCCCCGAGGAACTCCACTTGTCCCTGGCCTCCACTGGGACATGGACTCATTGACAGCCACTCTTTGGGTGGGGCTGTGAAGCCAGTTCTTCATCCACTGAATGGTCCATCCCTCAGTGAGATCTCTGTGTTTCCACCTTCCCATGTCTCAGGCTTGAGGCTTCAGGGTAGGTAATGTTGTTTTTTTAAATGGAGCCAGGGAAACCCTTTCCAGGCCATGGAGTCCTTGTCCTTGTCCCACTGGTCCTGGCACCACCTTCATGTCCTCAGCAAGACCCCAGCTCCTCCCTGTGTGCTGGCTGAAGGACACCAGTGATGCTGTGGGGGTAGCTGGAGCTCCCAGGAGCCAGAGGTGTGAGCGTGGGATGCTCTCCTCCCCCAGCTCTGCTTTGCCTGCCAGTCCCTCTGAGCCTGGAAGCTGAGCTCATGTGAACATGGTTCTGTGGAAGGGATCAGAGCTGCCCTGCACCAGGAGCTGCACCCTGTGACCCCAGACTGCTGTCCCTAGCAGCATGGCCTGAGGTCCCAGCTCTGCTCCCACACAGAATCATGGAATCCCAGAATTGTTTGGGTTGGAGGAGACCTCTAAGGTCATCCAAGCAGCAACCCCAACCCCACCCTGGCCATCAAACCATGGCCACAAGTGCCATGGCCACACATTTCCTGAACACCTCCAGGCATGGGGACTCCACCACCTCCCTGGGCAGCCTCTGCCAATCCCTCACCACTCTTGCACCAGAGAAGTTATTCCTCCTCTCCACCCTAAGCCTCCCCTGGCACAGTTTCAGACCATTTCCTCTCAGGGTGTGACCCCTCCATCCCCACAACCAGCCTGACCTGGGGCAGGCTCTGCTCCCTGCCTTGGAAGGGGTTTGGCTGGGCAGGGTGAGCCTGGGACAGTGCAAGTTCCATTCTGGGGGGGCAGGAGGGGTACTTGCTGGGGGGGGGTCACAAGCAAAGCCAGGCCCAGCACTCAGAGCATCCCTCGTGGGGAATGCTGCCAGGCTCACACGGGAAATGCTCTGGGCTGAGTCCCAGGGCTTGGCCTCCACGCCAGCTGGGACATGTCACAGCTGGGACATGTCACTGGGGAGGGGGGAGGGGGGGCTGACTCTGGCTTGCTGGGGCTCTGGCAGCCCAGAGAAGGCAAAGCTGGGGCTGTGAGTGGCAAATTGCTGTGTCTGAGTGGCCGGCAGGGTGTTGGGATGCCCTGAGGGGATGCTTGGGAGGGTGCAGGAATGTCTGGGAGAATGTAAGGATGCCTGAGAGGAGGCCTGGGGTTGGGGGGAGGTGGGGGAGGGAATGCAGTGAGGTGCAGGCAGATGTGGGGATGCCTGACAGGATATGAATGCAAGGATGCCTGAGGGGATGCCCAGGGGAATGCAGGGATACCCAGGAGGATACCTGAAGGGATGCCTGGTTATAGATGCAGGGTTGCCTGAGGAGATGCCCAGGCAGGAATGCCCAGGGAGGTGCCTGGGTGAGTGCAGTGAGACTCAGGAGGTGTGCCCAAGCAGATGCAGTGGTACTTGAAGGGATGCACAGAGGATGCAAAAAGGGTCTGCCATGCCCAGGAGGATGCAGGGATGTCCATTTGGGCCAGAGGGATGCCTAGGAGAGCCTGTCCCTGGAGAACAATCAAAGCTTTCACCAGCAAGCAAACCCTGCCTGGCATCAGCGCTCACAACGCCTGTGCCAGGGGCAGGGCTGGCAGCCAAGGAGCGCTTGCCTGGTGCCAGCAGCACTGTTGCCATGGCTGGCTAGCGTGGCCAGGCAGCAGGGGAGGTGGGGCAGGACACAAACAACACAATAAGTGCCTCCAGCCCAGCAGCAGCAGCCCTGCCAAATTGCTCCTTATGGTTGAGGCTTACTCAGGGTTGTTAATCACCACGGGGCACGTGGCAGGGGCTTCTGCCCTCTGGCTCCTGGGGATGCCACTTGGGCAGGCTCCCCAAGATTTTTTGTGTCTCAAGGAGATGGAGCTTTGATGGAAAGCCACCCCAGGGAGCTGCAGGAGCTGCAGCCAACATTGCTGTGTGGGTCACCAACCTGCCCTCTGGGTGCCCAGGGCAGAGTTTTATAGAAAGCCCAATCCCAGGGCTTTGGTCCTGGTCCTTAGCTCCCCAGTGCAGGTTTGGGCAAGGAGCATCAGCTCCTCAGAGAGGGGTGGTGGAAATGCTTTAGGAGTAGGGGCAGAGGTGCTGTGGTGCTGGCACAAGCAGGCAGGCATTGCCCTCCCTCTGCCCCTACCCACACATAGAATCATAGAACCACAGAACTGTCAGGGCTGGAAGGGAGCTCAAGGCTCAGCCAGCTCCAACCCCCCTGCCGTGGGCAGGGACACCTCACACCACAGCAGGTTGCTCACAGCCACCTCCAGCCTGGCTGCAAAAACCTCCAGGCAGGAGGCTTCCACCACCTCCCTGGGCAACCTCTGCCAGTCTCTCACCACCCTCCTGGGCAAGAATTTCTTCCTCACATCCAATCTCAATCTCCCCACTTCTAGGTTTTTTCCATCCCCCCCAGTCCTATCCCTCCCTGACACCCTAAAAAGTCCCTCCCCAGCTTCCTTGCAGCCCCTTTCAGATCCTGGAAGGCCACAAGGTGGTCTCCTGGCAGCCTTCTCTTCTCCAGACTGAACAGTCCCAACTCTCTCAGTCATTGCCCTGCTCCATCTGCTCCAGAGAAGCTGCCTGGGTGCTGCAAGGGTGCTGCTGGGTCCCAGGTGACTGAGAGGCTTTGTGGGGGCAGTGCCTAGAGCACCCCTGGGTGCCATGCCTGCTGGCTAGGGTGTTCTGTGGGTGCTGTGCATGGATTTTAGGGGGGGAGATGCTGTCACCCCAGTCTTGCCTTGGGCTGTGCTTGTCCCAGTCCAACTGGAAGGTGCTAGGTGGCTGCAGGCTGTCAGCCAGGTGACATTCCATTGTGATTCACCCTGGATTGGGGCATGCCTGGATGCCTTGGCAGATCCCACAGCCCCAGTCCCTGTGAATGGGGAGGATTCATCTGCCCAGCCAAGGCAGCAGCCCTGGGAGGAGATGGATCCTGCCCTGGTTCCACCCTGGCTGACTAAGGGGAGCCCCAGGGAGTGGATCAGCCTCTTGCCATGGCACTCATCCAAGGGGTTGCTGAGCAGCCTTCGGGCACTGGGGCCGCCCCTGCTCTGCCTTTCCCCAGCCTGGGGCTCCATGTTTCTGCCCAGTCTGCCCCTGGGCTGGGCTGGAGGATGCCAGGGCAGCTCCTTAGGGGGGCAGGGTGAGCCCTGTCCCCCTGCTCTGGGATGCAGCTGCCCGATGGGTTCGCAGCGGCTGGAAGGGTGGTGCAGGAATGCTGTGTCCTCGGGGGAGCTGGGACAGTGGTGCTGAGCACTGGGGCTCAGCCCAGCTCTGTGTTTCCCCAGCTGGAAGACTGCACACTGCAGGTCTCACCCTCTGGACACTACCTGGACCTCGACTTGTCCCTGCTAGAGCAGAAAGATGACCTGGAGGGTTTCTACGAGGAGGTCAGGTGAGGCATGCAGGGGGTGCCTGAGACCCCCAGGGATGGAACAGGAGGACCCTGTCTGCGTGTCAGGGCCAGGGGGCACGGGCAAAGGGGCTGGGGTGGTCCTGCTGCCGGTGCTGATGTGGTGTTCCCACCCCCCTCTAGGAAGGGGAGACGACCGACCCTGATCCTGCGCACGCAGCTCTCTGTCCGGGTCCACGCCATCATCGGTGAGTCAGGGGCAGGGCTGCTCCCGGCTCCACCCTGCAGGGCTGCTCCCTGCTCCACACTGCTCCCTGCTCCACACTGCTCTCTGCTCCACACTGCTCTGCTCCCTGCCCCACACTGCTCTCTCCCTGCTCCACACTGCTCTGCTCCCTGCCCCACACTGCAGGGCTGCTCCCTGCTCCACACTGCTCTGCCCCTGCTCTGCCCCTGCAGGGCTGCTCCCTGCTCCACACTGCTCCCTGCTCCACACTGCTCTCTGCTCCACACTGCTCTGCTCCCTGTCCCACACTGCTCTCTCCCTGCTCCACACTGCAGGGCTGCTCCCTGCTCCACACTGCTCTGCCCCTGCTCTGCCCCTGCAGGGCTGCTCCCTGCTCCACACTGCTCTGCCCCTGCTCTGCCCCTGCAGGGCTGCTCCCTGCTCCACACTGCTCTGCTCCCTGCTCCACACTGCTCTCTCCCTGCCCCACACTGCTCCCTGCTCCACACTGCTCCTTCCCTGCTCCACACTGCTCTGCTCCCTGCTCCACACTGCTCCTTCCCTGCTCCATACTGCTCCTTCCCTGCTCCACACTGCTCTCTCCCTGCTCCACCCTGCAGGGCTGCTCCCTGCTCCACACTGCTCTGCCCCTGCAGGGCTGCTCCCTGCTCCACACTGCTCTGCCCCTGCAGGGCTGCTTCCTGCTCCACACTGCTCTGCCCCCTACTCCACCGTGCAGGGCTGCTCCCTGCTCCACACTGCCCTGCTCCCTACTCCACACTGCTCTGCTCCCAGTGGCTGGAACATGGATGGTGGGGATTTGGTCTTGGTGATGGAGAGGGGCAGTGATACCTACAGGGCTTCTCCTGCCCCCCATAACCCCTCCCAGGGTGCAGGGGACATGGTCCCCAGGAGGTTGGTGGGGGCTTGCTGAGTAATCTCCCCTCCATCCTCTGTGACCAGGACTTCTTTGCCTCTTGGGTTTAGGAGCCTACCACCCACTGCAGAGATCCCAGGTCATCCCCTTTGGGAGAGCTCTAAATACAGCAAGATGCAAACAACCAGCTGGAGGGCTGCTGAAGGTGCTGCTGTGGCTTTGTGGCAGCCTGCTCAAAGCTCCTGAGAAATATCTGGGAGCCTCAAGCCTAAATTTGTCCTTAAGAAGGGGCAAAACAAGCCCTGAAGCAGCCAGGCATCAGCTGGGCCACGCAGGGCTGTGGCCGAGCGGTGCAGGAAGGCTGGGGTCAGGGTCCTGCTCTTTGCTGGTGGTTCCCAGGCTCCAGCTCAGCCCCAGGCTGCTCTCTTGGCGTTTCTTTCCCCTTTGAGAAGCTGCTAAGTGAGTGGAAGAGGCTGCTTGGGGCCTGGTGTTTGCAGAGCCCTTGTTGGCATGTCAGGAGGACTTCCCTGCTCAGCCCTTTTGACGGCCCCAAGCCTGACCCAGAAAACTTGGGATGCTGGGAGGAGTGGAGTTTGGGATGCAGGAAGTGCTGGCTGCTGATGCCTTTGGGTGCTGCCTTTTGGAGCAGAGCTTTCCCAGCTTCCCATTGCCCCAGCTGGCTCCTGCCTGTAAGGATCCATCCTTGGAGCAGATATCCTGCCTGTAAGGATCCATCCCTGGGAGCAGCTATCCTGCCTGCAGGTTCCATCCCTGGGAGCAGGTATCCTGCCTGTAAGGATCCATCCTTGGAGCAGATATCCTGCCTGTAAGGATCCATCCTTGGGAGCAGATATCCTGCCTGTAAGGATCCATCCCTGGGAGCAGATATCCTGCCTGCAGGTTCCATCCCTGGGAGCAGATATCCTGCCTGTAAGGATCCATCCTTGGGAGCAGATATCCTGCCTGTAAGGATCCATCCCTGGGAGCAGATATCCTGCCTGTAAGGATCGATCCCTGGGAGCAGATATCCTGCCTGCAGGTTCCATCCCTGGGAGCAGGTATCCTGCCTGTAAGGATCCATCCCTGGGAGCAGATATCCTGCCTGCAGGTTCCATCCCTGGGAGCAGATATCCTGCCTGTAAGGATCCATCCCTGGGAGCAGATATCCTGCCTGTAAGGATCCATCCTTGGAGCAGATATCCTGCCTGCAGGTTCCATCCCTGGGAGCAGGTATCCTGCCTGTAAGGATCCATCCCTGGGAGCAGATATCCTGCCTGCAGGTTCCATCCCTGGGAGCAGGTAGTCTCCAGCCAGCTTTCAGCCTGGTGACCCCAAGCAGCCAGCCACACACTGGCATCCTTCCCATCCCCATCCTGCAGCTCTTCCCAAAGCCATGGGGTGGCAGGGGGCATGTGGGAGCATGCCAGGGCTGTGCCCAGGGGAGGGATGGCTAAAAGGAGCTCAGCCTCCTGCCACTGTTCCTGTTTTGGGGCTGCACAGGAAACCAGAAGGGATATTTGAGTCATGGGTGGGCAGAGAAAAGAGGCAGAAGAAGGATATGGGAAGGTGGTGGGGCTGGAATAAAGAGTTGTGGATCTGGAATAAAGAGTTGTGGAGCTGGAATAGAGTAGTGGGGCTGGAATGAAGAGTTGTGGAGCTGGAATAGAGTTGTGGGGCTGGAATAGAGTTGTGGAGCTGGAATAGAGTTGTGGGGCCTGAATGAAGAGTTGTGGAGCTGGAATAGAGTTGTGGGGCTGGAATAAAGAGTTGTGGAGTTGGAATGAAGAGTTGTGGGGCCTGAATGAAGAGTTGTGGAGTTGGAATGAAGAGTTGTGGGGCTGGAATGAAGAGTTGTGGGGCTGGAATAAAGAGTTGTGGGGCTGGAATAAAAGTTGTGGGGCTGGAATGAAGAGTTGTGGAGTTGGAATGAAGAGTTGTGGGGCTGGAATGAAGAGTTGTGGAGTTGGAATGAAGAGTTGTGGAGCTGGAATAAAAGTTGTGGAGTTGGAATGAAGAGTTGTGGGGCTGGAATGAAGAGTTGTGGAGTTGGAATGAAGAGTTGTGGGGCTGGAATAAAGAGCTGTGGAGTTGGAATGAAGAGTTGTGGAGTTGGAATGAAGAGTTGTGGGGCCTGAATGAATTGCTGTGGAGCTGCAGCTGCTTCCACCCAGCATGTCCCCCAGCCAGGCAGTACCAAGGTGAAGGGGGTTGAGGTGGGAGGCAGGGGTTCCCCAGGAGCCTTTTGGAGCTGTGGGGTGGCAGTGGGCCCCTGAGGGTCCCCCCTCACTCCCTTGTCTCTCTGTCCTTCCAGAGAAGCTGTACAACTGCCAGGGGCCGGAGCTGAGGCGTTCCCTCTTCTCCCTCAAGCAGCTCTTTCAGGTACGGTGGTGGCAGCCTGGTCAGGGGGTTTTGGGGGGTTCCCCCCAGGGCTGCCTGCCCAGCCCAGCCTGGGTAACACCCTGGTGGGTCCTGGCCTTCCCCTCACAGGAGGACAAGGACCTGGTGCCTGAGTTTGTGAACCTGGACGGGCTGAGCTGCCTGATCAAAGTGGGGGCAGAGGCTGACCAGAACTACCAGAATTACATCCTGCGGGGTTGGTATCTGGGCACAGGGCACCTCATCACCAGGGAGAAAGGCTGGCACTCAGGGTGGGCACAGCCAGCCAGTTGGCCTGGGCTAGCTGGACCTTCCCAAAGCCTGTCCCTTGCCCTTGGTGTGGTGCTGCTGGAAGGGCTGGGAAAGCCCTGCCCCTGCCTGCTGCACCCTGCCCCTGCCTGCCGCGCCCTGCCAGTGCCCGCTCTGTGCCCTGACGGTGCCCTCTCTGTGCCCTGCAGCCCTGAGCCAGATCATGCTCTTTGTGGATGGGATGCAAGGAGTCATCAACCACAACGAGACCATCCAGTGGCTCTACACACTGTCAGGAAGCCTGGTGAGCCCCCCCTGACCCCACCTTGCAGCCTCCTTCCCTGCCTGTGGCCATGCCCTGGCACTGACCCCCTGGGGGCTTTACCCTACCTTCTGCCCCTGAGCTTGGTGTCCTACTACCTTTGGGTGTGTTGGCTCCTGCTGCCTCCAAGCTGGCAGTCATTCAGGGTGCCCAGAGCTCCCTTTTCCTGGTGTGACCATGCTCCTGGGCACAGAGTGTCAGAGGGCCCCACTCCAGGTCCCTTCCTGGCACCCTCTGGCCATCGGTGTCACAGCTGGAGGTTGGTCCCTGGCCATCCCCACAGCAAAGCCCCCAGCCCTAGGGTGCAGGCACAGCCATCCCCCAGTGCCCTGGCAGCCCCCTGCCACTGTGCCAACCGCTGTGCCCTCGTCCCAGTTTCGTTTGGTGGTGAAGATGGCTCTGAAGCTGCTGTTGGTGTTCGTGGAGTACGCAGAGCCCAACGCCCTGCTCCTCATCCGCGCCGTCAACGCCGTGGACCGGGCCAGAGGTTGGTGCCACCCCTCAGATAGGCACAGACTCAATCACCCAGCTTGGAACAGACCTTTGAGATCATCCAGCCCAACCTCTCACCCAGCACCATCCAATCAACTCAACCCTGGCACTGAGTGCCTCATCCAGGCTGGTTTTGAACACTTCCAGGGATGGTGACTCCACCACCTCCCTGGGCAGCACATCCCATGGCCAATCTCTCTGTCTGGGAAGAATTTCTTCCTCTCATCCAGCCCAAACCTCCCCTGGCGCAGCTTGAGACTGTGTCCTCTCCTTCTGTCACTGCTTGCCTGGGAGCAGAGCCCAACCCCCACCTGGCTACAGCCTCCCTGCAGGGAGTTGTGGAGAGCAATGAGGTCTGCCCTGAGCCTCCTCTTCTCCAGGCTGAACACCCCCAGCTCCCTCAGTCTCTCCTCACAGGGCTGTGCTCCAGCCCCCTCCCCAGCCTTGTGCCCCAGCCCCCTCCCCAGCCTTGTGCCCCAGACCCCTCCCCAGCCTTGTGCCCCAGCCCCCTCCCCAGCCTTGTTCTCCAGACCCCTCCCCAGCCTTGTGCCCCAGACCCCTCCCCAGCCTTCCTGCCCTTCTCTGGACACCTTCCAGCATCTCAACATCTTTCTTGAAATGAGGGCTCCAGAACTGGACACAGCACTCCAGGTGTGGCCTAACCAGTGCTGAGCACAGGGCAGGATGACTTCCCTGCTCCTGCTGGCCACACTCTTCCTGACACAGGCCAGGATGCCATTGGCCTTCTTGGCCACCTGGGCACACTGCTGGCTCCTGTTCAGCTGCTGTTAGCCACCACCCCCAGGTCCCTCTCTGCCTGGCTGCTCTCCAGCCACTCTGGCTCCAGCCTGTAGCTTTGGATGGGGTTTTTGTGGCCAAAGTGTAGGACCTGGCACTTAGCTGTGTTAAATCTCATTCTGTTGGTCTCTACCCATCTATCCAGCCTGGCAAGGTCCCTGCTGGAGGATGGTGTCATAGAATCATAGAACTGTCAGGGTTGGAAGGGAGCTCAAGGCTCAGCCAGCTCCAACCCCCCTGCCATGGGCAGGGACACCTCACACCACAGCAGGTTGCTCACAGCCACCTCCAGCCTGGCTGCAAAAACCTCCAGGCAGGAGGCTTCCACCACCTCCCTGGGCAACCTCTGCCAGGCTCTCACCACCCTCCTGGCCAAGAATTACTTCCTAATATGTAATCTAAATCTCCCCTCCTCTAGCTTGGATCCATCCCCCCCAGTCCTATCACTCCCTGACACCCTCCAAAGTCCCTCCCCAGCTTTCTTGGAGCCCCCTTCAGATCCTGCAAGGCCACCAGAAGGTCTCCTGGGAGCCTCCTCCTCTCCAGCCTGCACAACCCCAACTCTCTCAGGCTGTCCTCAGAGCAGAGCAGCTCCAGCCCTCTGCTCCTCCTCCTGGCCCTTCTCTGGACACCTTCCAGCCCCTCCAGAGCCTTCCTGGAACAGAGGCTCCAGCACTGGACCCAGAGCTCCAGGTGTGGTCTGAGCAGAGTGGAGCAGAGGGGCAGAATCCCCTCCCTGGCCCTGCTGGCCACACTTCTGCTGCTGCAGCCCAGGCTCTGCTTGGCTCTCTGGGCTGCAAGTGCTGACTGCTGGCTCCTGCTGAGCTTCTCCTCCCCCAGCACCCCCAAGGCCTTTCCTTCAGGGCTGCTCTCCAGCCAGTCCCTGCCCAGCCTATAGAATCATAGAATCATAGAATCAAGAAGGTTGGAAGAGACCTCAAAGATCATCGAGTCCAACCTGTCACCCTACACCTCATGCCTATCTAAACCATGGCACCAAGTGCCACTCCAATCCCCTCTTGAACACCTCCAGGGATGGTGACTCCCCCACCTCCCTGGGCAGCACATTCCAATGGCCAACCACTCTCTCTGTGAAGAACTTTCTCCTCACCTCCAGCCTAAACCTCCTGGCAGTGCTTGGGATTGCCCTGGACCCAGCTGCAGGACCTTGCCCTTGGCCTTGTTGAACCTCATGAGGTTGTCATGGCCCCAGCTCTGCAGCCTGTGCAGGTCCCTCTGGATGGATCCCTTCCCTCCAGCCTGTGCAGGTCCCTCTGGATGGATCCCTTCCCTCCAGCCTGCACAGGTCCCTCTGGATGGATCCCTTCCCTCCAGCCTGTGCAGGTCCCTCTGGATGGATCCCTTCCCTCCAGCCTGCGCAGGTCCCTCTGGATGGATCCCTTCCCTCCAGCCTGTGCAGGTCCCTCTGGATGGATCCCTTCCCTCCAGCCTGTGCAGGTCCCTCTGGATGGATCCCTTCCCTCCAGCCTGTGCAGGTCCCTCTGGATGGATCCCTTCCCTCCAGCCTGTGCAGGTCCCTCTGGATGGATCCCTTCCCTCCAGCCTGTGCAGGTCCCTCTGGATGGATCCCTTCCCTCCAGCCTGCGCAGGTCCCTCTGGATGGATCCCTTCCCTCCAGCCTGTCTGCTGCACCACACAGCTTGGTGTCATCAGCAAACCTGCTGAGGGTGCACTCAATGCCACTCTCCATGTCACCAACCAAGATCTTGAACCAGACTGGTCCTGGGACTAATCCTTGAGGTTCTCCACTTGTCCCTGGCCTCCATCACCTTCCCCCCTCCATCACCTCCACGTGGCCCTTTCCCCAGGTGCATGCCCGTGGTCCAACCTGATGGCCATCCTGGAGCAACGCCACGGCAGTGACACGGAGCTGCTGGTGTTCACCATGACGCTGATCAACAAGGTCTGGGGGTCTTGGAGTGGTCGGGGGGACACACTCCGTGTGAGTCACACTGGTTCCAGCCAGTGTCCCTCTGGTCCTGCTTAGACACTGGCAGCCCTCCCAGACCAGGACAGCTTCTATGATGTGACAGACTGCCTGGAGCAGCAGGGCATGGAGCGGGTGGTGCAGGAGTACCTGGGCAGCAAGGGCACCGACCTCGACCTGAAGCAGCAGTTCACACTTTATGAGGTCAGCAGAGGGTGGAGGGGGGGGGCATGAGGAGAGCGTGGGGGATAGCAGGGGGTGCTGTGCCCAGGTGCCATCTCCCCCCTGGCCTCTCTGCAGAGTGCCCTCAAGCTGGAGGATGGAGTGGAGGAGCCTCCGGCGGGAGGACGCAAGGAGCGGAGGAGGACAGAGGAGGGCCGGCGTGGGTGGCGAGCCCAGGGGGGCTGCTCCGAGCCCAGCCCCGAGCCACAGCCCCTGCTGGGCTCCCCTGGCACCCCCAAGGACCCCCCCATGGAGGGCAGCCTGGCAGAGTGAGTGTGGCTGGGGGTGGGCCCTGATCAGGGTGTGCCAGGGATGGTGGGGAAGCTGCTGGGGTCAGGGAGGAATGCTCTTGGAGTGGTAGGGATGCTCCTGGGATGGTGGGAATGCTTTTGGAGTGGCAGGGATGCTCCTGGGGTGGTTGGAATGCTCTTGGGATGGTGGGGATGCTGTTGGATCGTGGGGATGCTGTTGGATGGTGGGGATGCTGTTGGATGGTGGGGATGCTGTTGGGATGGTGGGGATGCTGTTGGATGGTGGGGATGCTGTTGGATGGTGGGGATGCTGTTGGGATGGTGGGGATGCTGTTGGATGGTGGGGATGCTGTTGGGATGGTGGGAATGCTGTTGGGATGGTGGGGATGCTGTTGGGATGGTGGGAATGTTCTTGGATGGTGGGGATGCTGTTGGGTGTTGGTGATGCTGAGGTGTGGCACAAGCAGTGCCCAGGTGTGCCCCCAGCTGGAGGGTGGAGGGCAGCCCTGTGAGCTCTGCTCTCTCCCCCAGCTCCTGTCCCAGCACCTACAGCAGTGCCCTGCGGCTGGCCCTGGGCTCCCCCCAGGCGGAGAAGGAGCAGTCCCCGGCCCTGGGCGAGCGCAGCGTCTACAAGTGAGGAGCCAGCAGGGCTCTGGGGCAGGGGGAGCAGGGGGTGGCCCCCAGGGTGGCTCCCTAGAGCACAGTCTGCACCCACCCCAGGGGCAAACGAGGTCTGGGTGGGCCTCCAGGCCAGAGAGCAGCAGTGATGGGGCAGGGGGCATCCGAGAGGGTCCAAGCCAGCGGCTCCAGGGCATCCTTTGGGCACACACAGCTCTGCTCCAGCTCCTCCTCACTCTTCTCTCTGCCCATTGTTTGCCCTCTCCTCTGCCCACGCTTGCCCTCTCCTCTGCCCACTTTTTCTATCTTTCCTTTTGCAGGCTGCACCAAACTGCCCCTGGCTGGTAAGTGCCCAGGCTCTGCATGTGCGTGACGCTCTTGGCAGGAGCGGGCACTGCCCTGCCCTGCCCCACTTGCTGCCTGCCCCCCTGGCACCTACCTTGCTGCCCCCATCCTTTGCCTCTCCCCTCTGAGCCCTGCCTGCAGGCCCCACCCACACACACACCCCACGGGGTGATGGCACCCCTTGACCTTCCCTGTTCTGGTGTGAGATGCCCCTGCTCAGAGTGGCACAGCCCACCCCAGGGCTGTCGTCTCCATGCTGGTGGCAAACTGGGAGGCTGTGGTGATGATGGGGGGGGGAGACAGTGTCCCATCTTAACAGCACCTGATGCCATGTGGTGCCTGGGCAGGATGGGGACTGGCTGGGGCTCTCCCAGCTCCCCCAGGGGCATGGGGTGATGGCGGGATGAGGACCCCACGTTTGGAGGGGTGCCAGGCGGGCACGTGCTGGCAGCATGAGCCCCAGGGGGCTGCCAGCAGTGGGGGCTGACCCCTGTTTTCCCTCAGGCGGGAGGATGCCCCCTCCCTGCGTGGGGCCAAGCCCATTTTGAGGAGGTTTGAGTAAGTAGAGGCATGTGTGTGTCTCAGGCCATGTGCTTCCTCGGGCCGATGCCCAGCCAGAGGCGTCTGAGCTGCAGCCACGCTGGGCACGGAGGGGCAGGAGGGTCCCAGGGCTCTCTCACCTGGGCACCCTCCCAGCTTTGGCAGCTTTTGGGTGAGGGTCTTAGCGAACCACCAGGTCTGTTGGGAGCCAGGTGTGATGGTGGCACCATGATGGCACAAGCCTTCAGCTCCCGTGGGGCTGTGGCATTCCTGCCCCCAAGCCGTGGTGGCATCGCTGAGCTCTCCTGCAGGGCTTGGAGGAGGTGGAGTCCTCCAGGTCTTTGTGTGTGGGCAGCTCTGGTGTGTGCAGTGTGGCATGGAGTGGGGTGCCCATCCTGCCTTGCTCCTGAGCACCATCCCCACCTCCTCCTCCTCCTCCCAGAGCTCGCTTCCTGGAGAACCTGGCTGCAGCCCAGAAGGAGAAGCTCTCTTCCATGGCCAAGGGCCGGCTGGATGTCCTCAGTGATGCTGTGCTGGAGCACCCTGCTGCCTTCACCTGGGACAAGGACAGCAGCACCCCTGAGCCCGGGATGGAGCCACCCAGCACCAGTAGGTTCTGCCAGGGGTGGATCTTCTCAGCTCTGGGCTCCTCGAGGGCTCTGGGCTGGGTGGTTGTGGCCCTTCTTTCCCCAGCCCAAAGCCCTGGAGAAGCTGGGTGGTGCCTGCCCATCTCCCTCCAAACACTGGCATCCAAGCACACCTTGCCCAGGAGGCTCTGCCCCAGCCTCTCCTCCTTCTCCTTGCAGGGTCTGGTGTGGCTCAGCCAGACATCACCGACTCCTGCAGCACCATCTCCTGCGACACCAAGTTCATGCTGGACATGCTCTATGCCAAGGGCTCCTCGGAGCCAGGGAGGGAGCAGGTCCTCCTGGAGGGCCCATCACCACCCCCAGACCAGGGTGAGGCAGAGATGGACACCAAGGGAGCTGGCAACCAGGCACAGGAGGGGGCCTGTCACCGTGGCAGGGCTCCAGCCGGGCCAGTGGCCAGTGCCCATGCCAAGCTGGTGCGTGCCATGTCCAGCATCGATGCCGAGACCCACACGCAGAAGCTGGAGAACACTGGGATGATGCCCATCAAGAAGGACATGGAGCTGACCTGGGAGCGCCTGGAGGCCAGCCCTGTGCAGCTGAGGATCAAGGACCTGGACTTCACTGATCTGGGGGAAGAGGAAGACTTTGACATCCTGGACTCAGGGCCCATGGCCAATGGCTCCTTTTGTCCTCCTGGCATCAAAGCATCGAACATTGGAGCTCTTATGGTTCCCCCTCCCCCTCCACCTCCTGCAATCCCTGGCTGCCCACCACCTCCCCCTCCACCTCCTGCAATCCCTGGCTGCCCACCACCTCCCCCTCCACCTCCTGCAATCCCTGGCTGCCCACCACCTCCCCCTCCACCTCCTGCAATCCCTGGCTGCCCACCACCTCCCCCTCCACCTCCTGCAATCCCTGGCTGCCCACCACCTCCCCCAGGGCTGCCAGGCCACTCAGCAACAGATGGCCCCTCTGAGGCCAAGAAGAAGAGGACAGTGAAACTCTTCTGGAAGGAGCTGAAGCAGCTGGATGGCACTGTGGGGCCAAGCAGGTTTGGGCAGGGCACGCTGTGGGCATCCCTGCAGAATGTCGAGATCAATACTGCCAAACTGGAGCATCTCTTTGAGTCACGGTCAAAGGAAGCACCAACTTCAAAGGTACCAGCAGGCTGGCACCCATCAGCCAGGGGGGCTTGAGGGGGTGGGAGGAAGGCTGGGAGTCCCTATGGGGACCCTTCTTGGCATGCACTCTTACCCCCTCCCCTGTGCTGAGGGTGGGCACCCAGAGCCGGGATGGGGATGGGCAGTGCACAGGACTGGCTCACTGCCAGGTCCCTGATCAGCTCCTCATAGAATCACAGAACTGTCAGAGCTGGAAGGGAGCTCAAGGCTCAGCCAGCTCCAACCCCCTGCCATGGGCAGGGACACCTCACACCACAGCAGGTTGCTCACAGCCACCTCCAGCCTGGCTGCAAAAACCTCCAGGCAGGAGGCTTCCACCACCTCCCTGGGCAACCTCTGCCAGGCTCTCACCACCCTCCTGGTGTAAAACTTCTTCCTCACATCCAATCTCAATCTCCCCACTTCTACTTTTGCTCCATTCCCCCCAGTCCTATGACTCCCTGACACCCTCCAAAGTCCCTCCCCAGCTTTCCTGGAGCCCCCTTCAGACACTGGAAGGCCACACCCTGGGGTTTTCATAGAATGGTTTGAGTTGGGAAGGACCTCAAAGCTCACCTGGTTCCAACCCCCTGCCTTGGGAGCAGCTTGTTCAAGGCCCCATCCAACCTAGCCTTGAAGACTTCCAGGCTTGGAGCCACCACAACTTCTCTGGGCAGCCTGGTCCATTGCCTTCCCACCCTCCTGGGCAAGAAGTTCCACCTCATGCCTCACCTCAATCCAGCTTCTGCCAGCTTGAAGCCCTCACCCCTTGCCCTGTCACTCCATGCCTTTGACAGAAGTCCCTCCCCAGGTTTCCTGGAGTCTCTTTTCAGCACTGAAAGGCCACCAGAAGGTCTCCCTGGAGCCTTCTCTTCTCCAGGCTGCCCAAGCCCAACTCTCTCATCCTGGCCTCACAGCAGAGCCCTTCCAGCCCTGCCAGCACTGCTGTGTCCTCCCCTGGCCCTGCTCCACCAGGTCCCTGTCTGTGCTGAGGGCTCCAGAGCTGCCCCAGCACTGCAGGGGAGGTCTCAGCAGAGCACAGCAGAGGGGCAGAATCCCCTCCCTGCCCCTGCTGCCCACACTGCTGGGGATCAGCACAGGGCATGGCTGGGGCTGGACTGGCAGCACTCAGTGCCAGCTCACGTTGAGCTTCCCATCAACCTTCACCCCCAGGTCCTCTTCCTCAGCACTGCTCTCCATCCATTTTCCACCCAGCCCTGGTGAGGCCACATCTGGAATATTGTGTCCAGTTCTGGGCCGCTCAGTTCAAGAGGGATCTCAGGGAACTGCTTGAAAGAGTTCACAGAGATGCTGAAGGCAGTGGAAGATCTTCCTCAGGAGGAGAGCCTGAGGGAGCTGAGGGCTCTGGAGCTTGGAGAGGAGGAGCCTGGGGGTGACCTCATTGCTGGTGATAAAGATGTGCAGGGGGAGTGCCCAGAGGCTGGAGCCAGGCTCTGCTGGGTGATGCCCAATGCCAGCACAAGGGGCAGTGGGGGAAGCTGAGGCAGAGGAAGTTCCATGGGAACAGGAGGAAGAATTATTTCCCTGTGAGGCTGACAGAGGCCTGGCACAGGCTGCCCAGGGGGGTTATGGAGTCTCCCTCTGTGGAGATACTCAAACCCCACCTGGCTGTGCTCCTGTGTGCCCTACTCTGGGTGCTCCTGCTTGGGCAGGGGTGGTTGGACTGGATGAGCTTTGGAGGTCCCTTCCAGCCCCTAACACTCTGTGATTCTGCCTTTGTGCTTGGGATTGCCCTGGCCCAGGTGCTCTGACCTTGCCCTTGGTGAGGTTGGCATTGTGCCACCTCCGAAGGTGTTTTCAGGCAGCCTTTGCTTGGGCTGCCTCCATCTATCCATCCCTCCTCTCCCTCTCTGCAGAAGGCCATCGATGGGAAGAAGGTGGTGGTGGTGCTGGATCCCAAGAGGAGCAATGCCATCAACATTGGGCTGACAGTGCTGCCCCCTGTGCACATTATCAAGACAGCTGTGCTCAACTTTGATGAGTTTGCAGTCAACAAGGAAGGGATTGAGGTGAGCACAAGGGAAACTCAGCCCCTTGGAGGTCCTCCTGCAGGTTCCCTTCCCCTGCTCAGGAGGCCTCCAGAATGTGTCCCACAGCAACATGTCTGGAATCATAGAATCCAGGGTTGGAAGGGAGCTCAAGGCTCAGCCAGTTCCAACCCCCCTGCTATGGGCAGGGACACCTCACACTGGATCAGGCTGACCAGAGCCTCATCCAGCCTGGCCTTAAACACCTCCAGGGATGGAGCCTCAACCACCTCCCTGGACAGCCCATTCCAGGCTCTCACCACTCTCATGGGGAAGAAATTCTTCCTCACTTCCAGCCTGAATCTCCCCACTTCCAGCTTTATTCCATCCCCCCCACCCCCAGTCCTATCACTCCCTGATAGCCTAAAAAGTCCCTCCCCAGCTTTCTTGGAGCCCCCTTCAGATCCTGCAAGGCCACCAGAAGGTCTCCTGGGAGCCTTCTCCTCTCCAGCCTGCACAACCCCAACTCTCTCAGGCTGTCCTCAGAGCAGAGCAGCTCCAGCCCTCTGCTCCTCCTCCTGGCCCTTCTCTGGACACCTTCCAGCACCTCCAGATCC
This sequence comes from Indicator indicator, assembly GCF_027791375.1. Classification (NCBI taxonomy): domain Eukaryota; kingdom Metazoa; phylum Chordata; class Aves; order Piciformes; family Indicatoridae; genus Indicator; species Indicator indicator. The sequence continues at coordinate 20,884,296 of NC_072028.1, forward strand.
CTCTTGTAATAGAGGCTCCAGCACTGGACCCAGAGCTCCAGGTGTGGTCTGAGCAGAGTGGAGCAGAGGGGCAGAATCCCCTCCCTGGCCCTGCTGGCCACACTTCTGCTGCTGCAGCCCAGGCTCTGCTTGGCTCTCTGGGCTGCAAGTGCTGACTGCTGGCTCCTGTTGAGCTTCTCCTCCATCAGCACCCCCAGGTGGAGCCTGACACCTCCCTCTTTGCCTGCTCTAGAAAATCCTGACCATGGTCCCCACTGAGGAGGAGAAGCAGAAGATCCAAGAGGCCCAGCTGGCCAACCCTGATGTGCCCCTGGGCTCTGCAGAGCAGTTCCTGCTTGCCCTGTCTTCCATCAGCGACCTCACAGCCAGGCTCCAGCTCTGGGCCTTCAAGCTGGACTATGAGAGCCTGGAGCAGGTACAGAGCCCTGCACCCCCCCTGCCCTCCAGCCTCCCAGCAGTGCTGAGTCAAGCCTGCTGCTGGTGGGCACCAGATGCTCTCCTGGCTGAGGACAGGCTGCAGGTCCCCAAGGCGTGGGCTTGGGTTGACCATGAGGTGGTTGCCCTCGTGGGCAAGCTCCCAGAGGAGAGGGTGGCCAAGGGGGGGGGTCTCACCTCTGTCCCTCTGCTCACCCAGGAGATTGCAGAGCCACTCTTTGATCTGAAGGTGGGCATGGAGCAGCTGGCCAGAAATCACACCTTCAAGTGCATCCTGGCCACGCTGCTGGCCATGGGCAACTTCCTGAACGGCTCCCAGGTGAGGAGCAGGGCCTGGAGGGACCTGGCCTGTCTTGAGTGCTGTGTGCACAGGACCATCCACGGTGCCTGGGTACCCAAGAGGCACCATGGGAAGCCTGGGATGGTACCTGGGGGGGGTCTGCAAGCCGGAGGTCTGCCGGAGGAGGGATGGAGAAGCTTTGCTGAGTCTGTTGGGGTTTCAGAGCAGAGGCTTCGAGTTGGGCTACCTGGAGAAGGTCTCAGAGGTGAAGGACACGGTGCACAGGCAGTCCCTGCTCCACCATCTCTGCCAGATGGTGGTGGAGAAGTTCCCAGACAGCACTGACCTCTACTCGGAGATCGCCTCCATCACCCGCTCGGCCAAGGTGAGGCCAGCCAGGGGACACCCAGCCGAGGGCAAGGGGCAGGCTTCCACCTCTGCCCCTCTCCACCAGCCTGGCCCAGGCCTGACCTGGTCCTGCCCTTCCAGGTGGACTTTGACGAGCTGGCCAACAGCCTGGTGCAGCTGGAGCGGAGGTGCAGAGCCTCCTGGGACAACCTGAAGGTGATTGCCAAGCACGAGGCCAAGCCTGTGCTGAAGAGCAAGCTGACAGACTTCCTGAAGGACAGCACCCAGCGCATCGTGGTCCTGAAGGTGGTGCACAGGCGTGTCCTCAACAGGTCAGTGCCACAAAAGCCCTGGGGGCACAGGGGGAGCCCCACTGCTGGCTCAGCCATGGCTGGTATGGACCAGGGCAAGTGCTAAGCCCTGCGCTTAGGTCACCACAACCCCCCCGCGAGCAACCCAAGCCCAAGGTAGAGGGGCTGGGAACTGCCCTGCAAAGCCCTGGGCAGGGGATTGATGGAAAGCAGCTGAAGATGAGCCAGCAGTGTCCTCAGGTGGCCAAGGAAGCCACCAGCATCTTGGACTGCATCAGCAAGGGCAGCTTCAGCTGGTGGTGCATGAGCCCAGCCTGGCTCCCACCAGGGAGGAAGCATGAGTGATGCCCACCCCTGGCACAGCCAGGAGCTGCTGGGCTGGCACAGCTCAGCCCCTCTGGTGGCTCTGCTTTCACCAGCAAGGGGCATCTCTGGGTGGTGGGGATGCAATGCTGTGTGGTTGGTCCACTTTGCCCTGTCTGGATCATGAATGGTGTGGCCAGCAGGACCAGGGTCCCCCTGGACTGGGCACTGGTGAGGCCGTGCCTTGAATCCTGGGTTTGGTTTTGGGCTCCTCACTCCCAGAAGGACACTGAGGAGCTGGAGCAGGTGCAGAGAAGGGCAACAAATGTGAGGAAGGGTCTGGAGAAGAGGGCTGGGGAAGAGCAGCTGAGGGAGCTGGGGGTGTTGAGTGTGGAGAAGAGGAGGCTGAGGGGAGATCTCATTGCTCTCTACAGCTCCTGAGAGGAGGCTGCAGCCAGGTGGGGGTTGGGCTCTGCTCCCAGGGAACAAGTTACAGGGTGAGAAGAGGTGGCTTCAAGTTGCACCAGGAGAAGTTCAGGTTGGACATCAAAAGTAACTTCTTCCCTGAAAGGCTTCCCTGCCCCAGGCTGCCCAGGGAGGTGGCTGAACACCCATCCCTGGAGGGGTTTCAGAGCCTCAGAGCTGCAGTGCTGAGGGCTGGGCAGAGTCCAGGAGCTGGTTGGCAACCTGGGTGAGCTTCCAGGTTGTGGTGGGTTGAAAATTCCCCCCCCCTCCCCTAACATTAACTTTGCCAGAGCAGCTCAGTGGAAGCAAATGGAAGCTGTAGTTACAAGCAAGACTACAATCTACAATGGAGTGCAAGGAATAGGTACAAAATATACAGCATTTAAAAGATTTACAGGGATTTACAATTAACAAACAGCACAAGGACCCCTCCCCTCCCCAGCCAAAAGACCATGGGAGCTGCAACAGCTTCTCCCTTCCCTGCCTCCCCCTTGCCCCCCTGTACAAAAGGGGAGAGAGAGAGAAGCAGAGATATTAGAATCATAGAATCAAACAAGGTTGGAAAAGACCTCAGAGATCATCAAGTCCAACCTATCACCCAGCACCTCAGGTCTAACTGAACCCTGGCTTCAAGTGCCACAGCCAAGCTTTTTTTGAACCCCTCCAGGGATGGTGACTACACCACCTCCCTGGGCAGCACATCCCATGGCCAATTACTCTTGCTGGGAAGAACTTTCTCCTCACCTCCAGCCTAAACATCCCCTGGGGCATCTTGAGACTGTGTCCTCTCCTTCTGGTGCTGCTTGCCTGGGAGCAGAGCCCAACCCCCACCTGGCTGCAGCCTCCCTGCAGGGAGTTGTGGAGAGCAATGAGGTCTGCCCTGAGCCTCCTCTTCTCCAGGCTGAACACCCCCAGCTCCCTCAGTCTCTCTTCACAGGGCTGTGCTCCAGACCAGGCTCTCCCCAGCCTGGTTGCCTTTCTCTGGGCACTCTCAAGTGTCTCAAACACTTAGCCAAAATCAAAGTGATGTAGCCAAGGTCAAGCAGAACCAAATTAGAGTCTCTCCCAGAGCAACCAAGCAAGAAGAGAAGAGAGAAATTGTTTTGGGAAGCAAATCTTCTGGGGAAAAAAAAAATCTCTCTCTAAGGGAATTGCTCAGAACAATCAATTCTTCTCCTTTTCACACCCAGCAGTGATTCGTTTCCATTTGACCTGGTTTTCTGCTACAGATTTTGGGGGGGAAAAATGCAAAGGCACAGCCCTAAAACTACTCCCCCCAAAAAAAACTTTGTGTTTTTGTTTGTTTTTTTTTTGAGGGGGCGGGGGGATCCCTAAGCTCAACACTGCTCTGCTTGCAGGTTCCACTCCTTCCTGCTGTACCTGGGGTACCCTGCCAGCGTGGCCAGGGAGGTGAAGGTGACCCCCATCTGCAAGCTGCTGCGGGAGTTCGCCCTGGAGTACCGCACCTGCCGGGAGCGCGTCCTGCAGCAGCAGCAGAAGCGAGCTGCCCACCGCCAGCGCAGCAAGACCCGCGGCCGGCTCATCACCGAGGTACAGCCCTCCCCAGGCAGCTGTACCTGAGCCAGCAGCGCCGTCAGGTGGCCAAGGAAACCCCAGCTCTGTGCTGCAGCTCCCTCCCCAGCCTTGCGCTGCAGCTCCCTCCCCAGCCTTGCGCTGCAGCTCCCTCCCCAGCCTTGTGCTGCAGCTCCCTCCCCAGCCTTGCGCTGCAGCTCCCTCCCCAGCCTTGCGCTGCAGCTCCCTCCCCAGCCTTGCGCTGCAGCTCCCTCCCCAGCCTTGCGCTGCAGCTCCCTCCCCAGCCTTGCGCTGCAGCTCCCTCCCCAGCCTTGTGCTGCAGCTCCCTCCCCAGCCTTGCGCTCCAGCCAACCTATCACCTAATACCCAACCCCTCCTGACAACCAAACCCTGGCTCCCAGTGCCACAGCCAAGCTTTTTATGAACACCTCCAGGGATGGTGACTCCACCACCTCCCTGGGCAGCACATCCCATGGCCAATTACTCTTTCTGGGAAGAACTTTCTCCTCAACTTGAGCCTAAACTTCCCCTGGCACAGCCTGAGACTGTGTCCTCTCCTTCTGTCACTGCTTGCCTGGGAGAAGAGCCCAACCCCCACCTGGCTACAGCCTCCCTTCAGGGAGTTGTAGAGAGCAATGAGGTCTGCCCTGAGCCTCCTCTTCTCCAGGCTGAACACCCCCAGCTCCCTCAGCCTCTCCTCACAGGGCTGTGCTCCAGACCCCTCCCCAGCCTTGTGCTCCAGACCCCTCCCCAGCCTTGTTGCCCTTCTCTGGACACATTCCAGCATCTCAACATCTTTCTTGAACTGAGGAGTTCAGCACTGGACACAGAATACAAGGTGTGGCCAAATCTGTGCTGAGCACAGGGCAGGATGACTTCCCTGCTCCTGCTGGCCACACTATTCCTGATGCAGGCCAGGCTACCACAAGGGTGGCTGGGGAACCTGAACATCTCTCCTGCAGAGAAAGGCTGAGAGCCCTAGGGGTGTTGAATCTGGTGAAGAGAAGGCTGAGAGGGGATCTGAGAGATGTCCATGAATATCTGAGGGGTGGGGGTCCGGAGGAAGGTGCCAGACTCTCTGGGGTGGTGCACAGTGATAGGACAAGGAGCAGTGGGGATAAGCTGGGACCCAGGAGGCTCCATCTGAGCAGGAGGAGAAAGTTGTTTGGTGTGAGGGTGCTGGAGGTCTGGAGCAGGCTGCCCAGAGAGGTTGTGGAGTCTTCTCCAGACACTTTCAAAGACCCGCCTGGATATGTTCCTATGTGACCTGCCCTGGGTGACCCTGCTCTGGCAGGGGGGGTTGGACTTGATGGTCTCCAGAGGTCCCTTCCAACCCCTGACATCATTCTATGATTTTATCATTCTATGATTCTGTGATTCTGATTCTATGATTCTGTGATTCTATGATTTTATGATTCTATGATTCTATACATTAATGAATCTATGATTCTATAATTCTATTATTCTGTGACTCTATGATTCTATAATTCCATGATTTTGTAATTCTATGATTCTGTGATTCTATAATTCTATGATTTTATAATTCTATAACTCTATGATTCTAGGATTCTATGATTTTGTAATTCTATGATTCTATAATTCTATGATTCCATAATTCTATGATTCCATAATTCTATGATTTTATAATTCTATGATTCCATAATTCTGTGATTCCATAATTCTGTGATTCCATGATTCTATAATTCTATAATTCCATAATTCTGTGATTCCATAATTCTGTGATTCTATGATTCCATAATTCTATGATTCTATAATTCTATGATTCTATGATTCCATAATTCTGATTCCATAATTCTGTGATTCCATGATTCTATGATTCCATGATTCCAAGATTCCATGATTCTAAGATTCTATGATTCCATGATTCAGTGATTCCATGATTCTATGATTCCATGATTCTATGATTTCCTAATTCTGTGAATCCATGATTCTGTGATTCCATGATTCTGTGAATCCGTAATTCTGTGAATCCATAATTGTGATTCCATTATTCCGTGATTCTATGATTCCATGATTCCAAAATCCCATGATTCTAAGATTCTATGATTCCATGATTCGGTGATTCCATGATTCTATGATTCCATGATTCTATGATTTCCTAATTCTGTGATTCCATGATTCTGTGAATCCATAATTCTGTGATTACATAATTGTGATTCCATTATTCCGTGATTCTATGATTCTATAATTCTATGATTCTGTAATTCTGTGATTCCATAATTCTATGATTCTATGATTCCATGATTCCAGAATTCCATGATTCCGTAATTCCATGATTCCATAATTCCATGATTCCATAATTCTATGATTCCATAATTCTATGATTCCATGATTCCATAATTCTATTCCCCTATAATTCTCTGATTCTGTGTTTCTGTGTCCCTGTTGCCCTCTTCCCCTCCTGCAGACGGAGAAGTTCTCCGGAATCCCTGAGGTGGCTGCGGCGCCTGCCGTGGTGTCCAGCAGCCCTGAGGAGCAGATGGAAGCTGGCCACGAGAGCATGAAGCTCCTGCTGACCTCCCCCACAGAGCCTCCTGCCCGCCGCAGCCGAGCCAGCCGGGGTAGGGGCAGGCTGGCAGCGGGCGCTCTGGGCACACCGGGCTCAGCTGGGCACGGCCGATGCCAGCGTCCTCCTTCTCCTCCCCCCGCAGGGGCAGGACCCACCCCCCCCAGGCAGGGCTCTCCCGCCCAGGAGGACGTCCCCAGCTCCCCGGACGATGCCTCGGATGAGATGATGGACAGGCTGGTGAAATCTGTCACCCACAACCCCCTGCCCCGGCCCTGCGCCGCCAAGGAGCGCCGGAGAGCCCGCGGCAACAGGAAGTCCTGTGAGTGCCAGCCCTGCCCCGTGCCCTGCCACGGCTCTGGCCCCATCCTCTGGCACCATGCCCTGCCACAGCTCTGGCCCCATCCTCTGTCCCCATTCCCTGCCACAGCTCTGTCCCCAGCCTCCTCTGTCCCCATTCCCTGCCACAGCTCTGTCCCCATCCTCCTCTGTCCCCATTCCCTGCCACATCTCTGTCCCCATCCTCTTCTGTCCCCATTCCCTGCCACATCTCTGTCTCTATCATTCTCTGTCCCCATTCCCTGCCACATCTCTGTCCCCATCCTCTTCTGTCCCCATTCCCTGCCACATCTCTGTCTCTATCATTCTCTGTCCCCACTCCCTGCCACATCTCTGTCCCCATCATCCTCCTGCTCCATGCCCTGCCACAGCTCTGTCCCCACCCTCCTCTGTCCCCATCCTCTGTCATATCTCTGTCCCCTTCTTCCTCTGTCCCCATGCCCTACCACAGCTCTGACCCCATCCCCTGCTACCTCTCTGTCCCCATCCTCTGTCACATCTCTGTCCCCATCCTCTGCCCCTGCCCACATCTTTGTGTCCCTGTCCCCATGCCCTGCCCAGTCCCTGTACTGTTCGATGTCAGTGTCCCTGTCCCAGCTCTGTGGTCCTGGACTGCCCTGTGGCCCTGCCCTGATGCTTTATCCTATCTTTGTGTCCCATCTCTGTCCCTTGTCCCCATGTCCTGTCCCATCTGAGTGTCCCTGGTCCCCGTGTCCTGTCCCACCTCTGTGGCCCTGTCCACTGTGCTGTCTCCCTGCCCAGGTGCTCTTTCCTGTCCCTGTCTCTATGTCCTATCCCATCTGTACCTCTGTTCCTGTGTCCCCTGTCCCCGTCCTTGTCCCATCTCTTTCTCTTGTCCCCATGTCCCTCCTTGCTCCTTCCCCACTGCCCATCCCTCACCTCCTGTGCTGAGGCCACAGCAGGAGGTTTCTGAGACCAGACCATGCCACTGCACCCCCAAAATGCCATGGCCACCACATCTGGGCAGGCAACCCAGTGCCTGGGCAGCCTGGCAGGTAGCACTTGCTGGTGGTGCCAGTGCCACCCTCTCCTCTGCTCTCCTCTCCCTGCAGTGAGACGGACACTGAAGAGTGGCCTCAGTGATGACCTGGTGCAGGCACTGGGCCTGGGCCGGGCTCCTGGCATGGAGGTTTGAGGGAGCCAAGGGGCCTCATGCTGCTCCCCACCACCAGCCCAAGCAGGGCAGGACCTGGGGGCAGCTTCTGCTGCTCCAGGACTGGCACACTCTGCACCTTTGGTCTCCCTTTGCTTTTCCCTGCTGGCCTCCAGCTCCTGGAGGTTATGGGCAGCAGGATGGCAGCGATGCCCCAGAGCTGCTCCATTGGTGGCTGGGAGGGAGGATGCCCAGCACCCATGGGTGGCTGTGGAGGCTCAGGGTTCATCTTCTCAACAGTATTAGAGGGGGTCAAGGGGCTGGATCCAGACCCCCTCTGGGAGCTGGGTCTGGCCTGTGGCAATAAAATGAGCTGACACGATGCCAGTGTCCCTTGTCCCATGTGCCAGGTCACCCTGCTGCTGGGCTGGGCTGCTGGAGGGTCTTGATGCCATGAACTGGAGCAGGCAGTTCCAAGGATGCTGGCAGGAGGGAAGGGATGATGCTCCCTGGATCTCTGGGGAGGCTTTCACCATGGTGCTGAGCAGGACTTGGGTGGTGGCAGGAGGGAAGGGATGATGCTCCCTGGATCTCTGGGGAAGCTTTCACCATGGTGCTGAGCAGGACTTGGGTGGTGGCAGGAGGGAAGGGATGATGCTCCCTGGATCTCTGGGGAGGCTTTCACCATGGTGCTGAGCAGGACTTGGGTGGTGGCAGAGCTGTCCTGGTGAGCCTGGTGTTCCCATCTCCTGCAGAGCCCCAAGAGGCTGGGCTGATGTGGTCCTCTCTGCTCCATCCCCAGCTTGGGGCAAGCTCACAGCCCACAGCAGCCAAGCCCTGTGGCTCATGGGCACCCCTGTCCCTCTCTGTACTCTGCCAGCCGAGGGGACCCTGCCAGGGGGAGCCATGACTGATGGCCAGTCTGAAGGCTGCACACTCAAGGGCAGGAGCAGTGGCTCCAGCACAAGGCTGTGCATGCTGCAGTGAGATCAAAGTGTGTGTCCCAGCCCAAACCTCACCTCCCCCCTCCTTCCAAACCTCTCCTGAGGGGACCATGACCTGAGTCCAAGGGAAGTTGTTCCTCTCCCAGGGTGAGTCTGGGGCACAGCAGCCACCCCTGGCCAAGCTGGAAGCCTCAAAAGCCTCCTGTGCTTGGCAGCTGGGCTGCATCGTGGTGTAAACGCTGCCAGGGCAGTGTCTGCCTGTGCCCACCAGTGGGAGATGCCCAGGCAGCAAGGTGCCACCTCGTGATCCAGCACTGCTCAGGTGGTCCCAGGCACGGATTAAAACCCAGGCTGGGTACTGGCTGTGATGCTCCTCCTGCGTGCTAGATGGCACCCAGAGCCGGGATGGGATGGGGAGAGGGAGGGGTTGGGGTTAGGAGGAGGGGGATGGGGAGGGGTTGGGGATGCAGAGGAGGATGGAGAAGAGGGGGGGGGTGGGGAATGGGGATGGGCAGTGCACAGGTCTGGCTCACTATCAGGTCCCTGATCAGCTCCTCATAGACGCACAGAATTGTCAGGGTTGGAAGGGAGCTCAAGGCTCAGCCAGCTCCAACCCCCTGCCATGGGCAGGGACACCTCACACCACAGCAGGTTGCTCACAGCCACCTCCAGCCTGGCTGCAAAAACCTCCAGGCAGGAGGCTTCCACCACCTCCCTGGGCAACCTCTGCCAGGCTCTCACCACCCTCCTGGTGTAAAACTTCTTCCTAACATCTAATCTGAATCTCCCCACTTCTATTTTTTCCCCACCCCCCTATCACTCCCTGACACCCTCCAAAGTCCCTCCCCAGGTTTCTTGCAGCCCCCTTCAGACACTGGAAGGCCACACCCTGGGGTTTTCATAGAATGGTTTGAGTTGGGAAGGACCTCAAAGCTCACCTGGTTCCAACCCCCTGCCTTGGGAGCAGCTTGTTCAAGGCCCCATCCAACCTAGCCTTGAAGACTTCCAGGCTTGGAGCCACCACAACTTCTCTGGGCAGCCTGGTCCATTGCCTTCCCACCCTCCTGGGCAAGAAGTTCCACCTCATGCCTCACCTCAATCCAGCTTCTGCCAGCTTGAAGCCCTCACCCCTTGCCCTGTCACTCCATGCCATTCCATGGTGGGTGGGCACCATTTCTGAGCATCCCCCTAATGCCAGCTGCAGCCCTTTGGGCACCCCCACCCATGGTAAAGGCATTTGGGGGTGGTGTCACATCATCCATCAGGGCAGCTCCCCCTCAGTGCTGCCCCAGCACTGCCTGCAGCCCTGGATCCTGTGCTGCAGGTCTCTGAGGCTTCCAAGGAATGAAGAAAAACTCCACTGGGCAGGGCAGCTGCTGCTTCCCTCTTAACCTCTACCCAGGGCTGCCCCTCTGCCACAAGGCTGCTGGCCTCAGAGGAGCCAGGCAGTGCCAGCCTGCTCCACCTTGCTACAGGCCTGAGAGGATCCCAGGTGGCTTTGTGGACAGTGGGGTCATAGAATCATAGACTTGCCAGGGTTGGAAGGGACCTCCAGGATCATCTAGTCCCATCCCTCTGCCATGGGCAGGGACAGCTCACACCAAATGGCACACCAAGAGCTGCAGATGTCTCAGTGGTGCCCTGAGATGTGGCCTGGCTCTCCTCCCTTCTGAGTGCTTGACTTGGGGTCCCACAGAGACGGCAAAGAGGCCATGCCAGGTGACACTGTACCAGTCAGCTGCACAACAGGAAGGAGGAAGGGGAAGGGAAGGGGAAGGGAAGGGAAGGAAGGGAGGGAGGGAAGGAAGGGAGGGAGGGAAGGAAGGTAGGAAGGAGAAAATGGAAGAAAAAGAAAGAAAGAAAGAAAAAGAAAGAAAGAAAGAAAGAAAGAAAGAAAGAAAGAAAGAAAGAAAGAAAGAAAGAAAGAAAGAAAGAAAGAAAGAAAGAAAGAAAGAAAGAAAGAAAGAAAAAGAAAAAGGAAAAAGAAAAAGAAAAATAGAAAGAAAAAGCAGAAAGAAAAAGAAAAAGGAAAAAGAAAAAGAAAGATGAAAGAAAGAAAAAGGAAAAAGAAAAAGGAAAAAGAAAGAGAAAGAAAGAAAAAGAAAGAAAGAAAAGAAAGAAAAAGAAAGATAAAGAAAGAAGGAAAGAAAGAAAGGAAAAAAAAGAAAGAAATTATCTTCCTGCCCCTCTGCACCCACCCCAGGCACCCAAAGCGACACCGCTAGGACTGCCACTCCCAGGGGCTCACAGGGGGGAAAGCTGAGGCAAGGTGCCAGGGAGTGCCCCTGCCCACCCCAAGCAGTCTGGTGGCCGTGTCCTCACCGAAGGCCTCTGCCCAGCCCTGTTTGTTTTTCTCCAGCTGGGTTTTTGCAGCCTTGGGGCTATCTCGGGGGCTCCCAGGCACCGCTGCCCTTGAGCAGCGCTTGGAGCGTTTGGCTTGGCTGCCGTACAAGGGCTGGTGCCAAAGCAGAGACAGGAAGGCAGATCCCACTCCCCTCCCCCTGACCCTCCTTCCCGGGAGGAAGAAGGGGTCATGGGATGCTGGAGGCTCCTCTGGGAGCAGAGGCAGGTCGGTGGGCAGCCTAGGGGAGGTTAGTGGGGACCTGGGTGGGACACAGTAGCCACGGAGCTGGGGCTGGGGAGCTGCGGCCCCAGGAGGATCATGGAATTGTCAGGGTTGGAAGGGAGCTCAAAGCTCAGCCAGCTCCAACCCCCTGCCATGGGCAGGGACACCTCACACCACAGCAGGTTGCTCACAGCCACCTCCAGCCTGGCTGCAAAAACCTCCAGGCAGGAGGCTTCCACCACCTCCCTGGGCAACCTCTGCCAGGCTCTCACCACCCTCCTGGGGAAGAATTTCTTCCTCACATCCAATCTTAATCTCCCCACTTCTACTTTTGCTCCATCCCCCCCAGTCCTATCAGTCCCTGACACCCTCAAAAGTCCCTCCCCAGCTTTCTTGGAGCCCCCTTCAGATCCTGCAAGGCCACCAGAAGGTCTCCTGGAAACCTTCTCTTCTCCAGCCTGCACAACCCCAACTCTCTCAGGCTGTCCTCAGAGCAGAGCAGCTCCAACCCTCTGCTCATCCCTGTGGCCCTTCCAGCATGTCCATATCCCTCTTGTAACAGAGGCTCCAGCACTGGACCCAGAGCTCCAGGTGTGGTCTGAGCAGAGTGGAGCAGAGGGGCAGAATCCCCTCCCTGGCCCTGCTGGCCACACTTCTCCTGCTGCAGCCCAGGCTCTGCGGCTGTGATGCTGAGGCTGGGATGAGGTGACCGTGCCAGGGCACCCCACAGCACTTGGCACTTCCAGCCCTGCCTGCACCGGCCTGGCTCCTGCCCGCGGGGCCACCAGCCGTGTCCTGCTGCCACCAGGGGGCACGGTGGGCACACGCACGGCGAGGCCACCCGCGACGGCACCTCCTGTCCTGCCGCCTTCCCTTCGCTTCTTCTCCCTTTCCTAGGACCCCCGGCGAGGATGCACCCCCACCTCCCGAGCGAGCTGTCCCCCTGCTGCCGTGTCTCTGGTGGGGTGCCAGCCGTGTCCTTGGTGCCGGCCATGGGGGACAGGCTGCCAGCTCCCTGCCCCCGAGGGCCACCCCTCGCCAGACAGGGAGAGCCGCAGGGACGAGCCCGGCTCCGCTCGTTGTCACACCCAGCGTCTTCTGCAGCAGCCTGGCGGTGGAGGTCCCCTGCCAGCCCTGCATGCTGCCTGCTGCATCTCAGTCTCCAGCCTTCCCCCGCGGCTCCGTCCCAGCAGAGGGTCCTCTTTGATGCCACACTCTGGCGTCGGCTCCAACCCCGTGCCGCACAGACACGTCCCCACCACTGTCCCCAAGCTCAGGGGTGGAACTAGTCACAGTCCTGGGCTGCTTCTGGTTGCCACAAAGCCCCTCTAGCCCACCCAAGAAGCACCAGCCCCACCAGGGAGAGCACAACCTCACTTTTGTTCTCAGGTGGGAGGCATCCAGGGTGCTTCTTGCAAGCCCCAGTGTGCCTTGGCCACCTTCCACAAGCATCACAACCATCTCCCCCATCCCCCCAGTTCCTCCACTACCTTCCAGCCACAACCCTCTTGAGCAACATGGGGCTGGCAACATTCTCCACTCTGCCTTCCCCAGCAGGACAGAGGCGTGGGATGGGAACCAGGTCACAGCTGCTGTGACCTACTGCCCTCTTCCCTGGGGGCAGAGGCAGCAGGATGTCACTTGGAGTGTGACCCAGCTGGATTCCTCTGGGATCTGTCTCATGGCCAAGAGGAAGCCACCTTTTCTCTGTCCCCATGACCATCATATCAAGGTTGGATGTCCTGGGATGAGCTCAGGAGAGCCAGGAGATGGGAGGGTGATGCTGGGCTGGCCAAACAAGCCTGGCACAGGTGCCATGCATGCCCTGGGAGATGAGGGATGCAGAGTGCCAGGCACTGGTGGAGCACTTTGGAGTGTCACCAACACTTCCCAGCCACACCAAGGGACTCCCTGCATCTCCAAACCAACCTACTTGGAGAACTGTGGTGAAGAAAGCCTGGTGGGTGAGTGGGCACAGTGCCATGGGGTCCTCAGCAGGCTGGAAAACCTTGAGGGCAAGCTGGGGAGCAGCTTCCCAGCAGGTGAAATGTCTCCTGAAGCCATGACCACAGCTGGAAGCAGAGCTGTGTTTGGTAAACACCTGGAGGTCCTGCACAGCCCCCAAGGAGGACATGTCAGGGACACGGATTTTGCCAAGCCAAGGGGACCTGCAACAAGCCAGACCCAGGGTCAGCACTCAGCTGCATGCTGCCAGCAATGGTTTCCTGGGGAGAAGTGGCTCAGGAGCCAAAAAGTCCTTCCAGAAGCTGGAGAGAAGTTTGGGTTGTGCCCACCACGGGGCCAAGGTAGGTGGAAACTCCTTGTACATGGGGAATTGAGGTTGGGACTCAGGCTGGAGCCACCAACATGACAACACATGCATGGGATGATGGTAGCACATGAGGAAAGTCTCCTGACCCCAAAGACCTTGGTCATGGCCTGAGGTGAGTTGCAAACATGGGATGGAAGGTCCTGAGGGCAGAAGGGGCAGAAGATTCCAGCACAAGGAGCTGAAGTGGTTCCTTGGGTGGCTGTTCCTCAGGTTGGCCACACTATAGCAGTGCCTCCAGTCTGGGCTTTGGTGGGCCTGGTTTCCATGCCCTGGGCTTAGGGAAGAAGGATGATAAAGGCATTATGGAGTGTAGGACAGGCCTCCTGGAGCTAAGCCTGGCTTAGATGACTCAGTCACCCAAAGATCTGCCCTCCCTGGACACCAAAAATAAACCCACAACAACAGAGAGGTCTCTCTCTGGCAGTAGAGTCCAGCCAGAACCAGTAGAACACTGCAAGTTCAGTGGTAGGGCACAAATGCTGAGCAATTAATCTCTGTCCTCTGCCAGATACTCTGGGTCCAAGGCTGAGAGAGTTCCTTCAGTGGCCTTTGGCACCCCTGACCTGTCTCCAGCCCCCAGACACCAACAGGCTCCTGTGTCCCACATCTCCACTGTGTCCCACACCTCCACTGTGTCCCACACCTTCACCATGAAGAAGGATGGACCCACCCCCACCCACAGGACTCTTTGAGGACACAGCATGGGAAAGAAGGAGCTCCATCTGCTTTAGTTAGTGAGGAGCCTTTCCAGCATCCCCTTGGTGTTCCATGGGAGGTAGCCAGCCCGCAAGAACATCCCAGCCCCACAGTCCCCTCTCCTGAGATGACTGCTCCCAAGGAAGGGCTGCACCCCATGGCCTGTGTGAGGAAGCAGACACCTGGCCCCCACCTCCATCCCTGCCAAGGAGACAAAAGTGCCCTGCTGGGTGCTCACCTGGGTGGTGTTTCCCAAGGAGATAATGAAGCCTTGGAAGAAGGCCCTTGCTGTTTGGAAGCAGATTAAGGAGCTGTGGGAGCAGTCTGGATGAATCACATCCCCCATGGGCTTAGGAGCCCCTGGAAATGGCTCATGGCCCTTCCTAAGAAAAAAAAAAACAATGTCACCAATCTTCTGCAGAGGAGATTAGGGAGTGGAGCAATTAGCTCAAAACCTGTTAGTCATGGGAGGCTCCACCGAGCTGGAGCAACAGCCTAGGGCGAAGAGAGCACTAGGAAGATGTTGTCTGTGTGTCCTCTGTGTGTGTCTGTCCCCGGGGGACCTGCAGGAGCTGCCCCAAGAAGGGTGTGGGGGGTGGCTGCAGTGGAACCAGCCCCACTTCCCCTGGCAAGGGTGAGCTGTAATTAGCAGAAGGGAGCAGGGAAGAGCTCAAGTAGGTCAAAAGGTAATGGAGCTGTCACCCAGCGTTTCCTAACAGCCTGGCAGGGCTGGGAGGCGCCCTCGGGTGTTGAGCAAGGGGAGGATGAACAAGGCCAGGAGCTGTCTTCAACAGGATAGCCACCAAGGTCACCCTAAAAGCACAAGGCTGGGCTTTTAGGGGAGAATGAGAAACAGCCAAAGGTGGCAAAGGGTGGTCCAGCTCCCCACCAGACCTCTGGAGGACAGAACCCATGGTGAGTCCTGGCTGTGGTCAGCAGAGCACACCATGGCTATCTACAGCCCATCTGGATGTGTCCCACCAGGAGAGCATCCTTAAAGAATGAGTGAGGAGCTCTGGAAGGGATGTATGGATGGGCACCCAACCCAGCTCTCAAGGAGGGCACAGAGTGGTTTGGGTTGGAAGGGAACTCCAAAGCTCATCCAGTCCAACCCCCCCTGCAGTCAGCAGGGACATCCTCCACTGGATCAGGTTGTCCAGAGCCTTGTCCAGCCTGACCTTGAAAATCTCCAGGGCTGGGGCCTCAAGCACCTCCCTGGGCAACCTGTTGCAGTGTTCCAGCACCCTCCTGGTGCAGAACTTGCAGGAATTCATGCTGCAGTTTGGGAATGGCCATATCAGCCCCTGGTGCAGCAGCAGCATCCACAGGGACACCATGCCCCTGGCTGACTCCCAGAGAGGTTGTGGAGTCTCCTTCTCTGGAGCCTTTCCAGCCCTGTCTGGATGTGTTCCTGTGCCACCTGTGCTGGATTCTCTGCTCCTGCTCTGGCAGGAGGGTTGGACTGGAAGCTCTCCAGAAGTCCCTTCCAACCCCTCACACCCTGTGACCCTGTGTCTCTGTTGCACCATAGCTCTGTCCTCCCTCACTCCCACCCCCCAGCAGCTCAGCCAGCGCAGCGAGGGATGCTCCCTCGGGATAGCCTTGGAAAATGACCTTTCTCCAGTAGGAATGTTCAAGCCCTGGGGAAGTGAGGAGGTGAGGACTTTTAACAGGTTCCTCTTCAGAGCCCATGTCCCCTGAGGCTCTGCCTTGTGGCTACCTCCAGGGTTTTCCCTGATTTCAGTAGCTGGGTGCCTCCAGCGGATTCCTGCGGGAGAGCCTCAGCCAAGGCTGTTGGGAACATCCCTTCTCCTCCTCTACCTGGCTGGCATTCCCAACATTCTCCTGCCAGGAAGAGCAGGGCTGTGAGCCCAACCAGCTCCCAGCAAAACCACCCTGGCCAGTTTGGCACTGAGCTTCTCCAGCGCTGCCACAGCTGAAGGACTGCGTTTGTCCACCAGTGCCAGGGGAGTTGTTCCCAAGGAGGATGACCCTGGGCATCACCACTGCTCTCTGCCAAGGCTGATGAAGGCTGGCAAGGCTGGCCTAGGACTGGTGGTGGTGTGGCTGGCATGGCAGAAGGTGCCAAGGCCCAGGCAGGGCCAAAAGGAGGATCACCACATCCAGAGTCCCGGTGAAATATTAAAGTGGGCACTCAACAACGCGGGGCAGCAGCGCCAGTTACCCACATCATAAACCTGGGCAGGAGAGGACTTTGTCCCCCCTGGCCAGGGCTGGCACAGGCCTGGCATGGCCTGGCACTGAGCATTGAGCAGCAGGGCTTCCCTCAAGCTGTGTAAGTGCCAAGCTGGGACAAAGGGAGCTCCCAGCACACCTGGCTGTGCCACAGCCCCAGGGTAACGCTGGCAAGTTGGGTGGCACGGCACTGCCCATGCCAGCTGGCAACAAACAGCAGGGTGCAGGCTTGGGGACAGCAGCTCTGTATTAGGGACAGGAGTCACAGCCCACCTGCTGGCTCTGGGCACAGAGAGGAACCTGAGCACAGCTGAGCACAGTGCCAGGACCCAGGTGGCACATGGCCCAGTGCTGCCCCAGGAGATGGGTGGGTCCAGAGGGCTTGTGATGGGCAGGGACATCATCCTGCAAGGAGTGACAACAATGGAGGGGTGGCACCGAGGGGTCTGAGCCTTGTGCTCCCCCTGTCCCATGGGACATGGATGCTGGTGACATTGGTTCAGGCTCTGACAGCGGGCAGGGGATTTGCCCTCCCATCAAGCATGGCTGAAAGCACTGCCGGGAAGCTCTGCCCAAGCCCTTGGGCACTGAGCCAAGCTGTGCTGGGACCAACCAAGCCAAGCTGAGCTGTGCCAAGCCAAGCTGAGCTGTGCCAAGCCATGCCATCCTGAACTGAGCTGAACCAAGCTGAGTCAGGTTGAATCAAGCTGAGCTGTGCCTACCTAGGTGGCATGATGTGGCAAGCTGTGCTGAACTGAGCCCAGTCAAGCTGAGCTGTGCCTACCTAGGTGGCACGAGACACGCTGGACTGAGCCGAATCATTCTGCCTCAAGCCGAGCTGTGTCAAACCAAGCTGAGCTGAGCTCAGCTGTGCCAACCTGAGCCTTTCCCACCTGGGTGGCATGATGTCCTGAGCTGAGCCATGCTGAGCCCTGCTAAGCTAAGCTGAGCCATGCCAAGCTGAGCTGTGCCCACCTATGCAGCTCAGTGCCCTGAGCTGCGCTGAGCTGAGCCAACTCTTGCCCACCTAGATGGCACAATGTCCTGAGCCAAGATGAGCCATGCCAAGCTGAGCTGTGCCTACCTGGGCATCATCAAGTCCTGAGCCATTCTGAGCCGTGCTGAGCTGAGCTAAGCTGGACTGCACCATGCTTGCTCAGCTGGCACAATGTCCCGAGGTGGCACAAGGTCCCAAGCTGTGCTGTATGAGCCGTGCCCACCTGGGTGGCACAGTGTCCTGAGCCGGGCTGAGCCGAGCCGAGCCGAGCCACGCCACAGGAGTCCCCTTGTCTCGCTGGGCTCGGCTGCGTCGGTCGCAGCCCCGGGACCCAGCACGGTGTCGGTACCAAGTACCGGCAGTGCCCCGGGAGTGTCGGGGTGTGCCAGCTCGGTCCCGGAGGGGTGCCGGTCCAGTCCCGGCAATGCCCGGTGTGTGCCGGCGGATGTCGTTCCGGTACCAGTCCCGGCAGTGCTCGGGTAGTGCTCGGGGAGCACCGGGGGTGCCGGTCCGGTCCCGGCAGGCTGTCGGTGTGTGCCGGTCCGGTGCCAGTCCCGGCAGTGCTCGGGTAGTGCTCGGGGAGTGCCGGGGGTGCCGGCCCGGTCCCGGCAGGGTGTCGGTGTGTGCCGGTCCGGTGCCAGTCCCGGCAGTGGCCGGGGTGTGGCGGTCAGGTGCCGGTCCCGGCAGTGCCCGGGGGTTACGGGGGTGCCGGTCCGGTGCCGGCTGTGCCCGGTGCCCCGGCTCGGGGCCGCTCGGCTGCCATTGGCGGCGGCGGGAGCAGCCCCGCCCCGTTCCCACCGGCTGGGCGGTTATAAAGGGGCGCGGCGGGGCCGGGCGCGGCGGCAGCGGCGGGGCCGGGGCCCGGGATGGAGCCGGGGTTGGAGCGCTGGGCGTACGGGGCGCTGTGGGCGGCCCTGGCCGGCAGCCTGGCGCTGAGGGCGGCCCGGAGGGCCCTGGAGCCGGGCCGGGGGCTGCTACTGCCCTTGCTCGGGCTGGCCGGGCTGCAGAGCCTGTGCCGCGCCTGCCTGCCGCTGCCCCTGGGGCTGGCCCTGGCCGCCGCCGCCGCCTGCCTGCTGCTGTGGCGGGCATCGCCCCGCAGGCTGCTGCCGGTGGCGGGCAGAGCCGTGCTGGTCACAGGTGAGTGCGGGGCACGGGCGGCCTCGACGGCTCGACGGCCTCGGCGTGGGTTTGGGGCTCGGTGGTGAGCGGTGTGTCCCCTGGTGCCACCCGAGCGGGGGTCCCGCCTGGGTGCTGATCCCCTCCTTCCTTGGCGGGGCCACCGTCCCGCCTGGGTGCTGGTCTCCTCCCTCCTTGTGGGGGGGCGGTCACCGTCCCACCTGTTCATCCCTCCTCCTCCACGTCTAGTCTGGGCTGTAGGTCCTCTTGCTCCTGCAGGAGGGGAGTTGTTGTTGGTCCTTTCAAGCAAGCCCTCGGCTCACGGACTCTCAAGCACCGGCCACCAGTTGCAGCGTGGTGCTGGGAGCTGCTGCCTGTGGAAGCTGGGAGCTTGGATGGGAAATGTGGTGGGGCTGGCACAGAGCCGAGCTGCTTGAGAGCATCTGCGTGGCCCATGGGTTGTCCTCCTCCTCTCTGAGCCATGCCTTGTTCTTAGAAAGCTTCTCAAGAGTATCTCCAGAGGCAGCTACCCAGGGCTGAACACCATTGCTTCATCCAGAGCTGCTGAGGACAAATGAGGTTGTTCCCACTCTGTCTGGGGGTATCCCTGGGGATGTGCTCCACAAATCCTTTTCTGGCTTCCTGGCCCAGAGCTCTTCCATTGGGAATGTGGGTCTGCAGGAGATAGGGTGTGATCCAGCCACATAGACCTCTGGCTTGTTGGCTGAATCTCTTTAGGATATCTTGGTATGGGAGTGCTCTCTCCTCTCCTTCTTCCCAGTATCAGGGCTGGAGGATGATGATGGTAGTGACTGGGACCAGCAGGTACTTCTTTGCTGTGGGATGATGGCAGCAGACATGAGATGAGGAGGAAGCACTGGAGCCCAGGGTGGCTGCTCCCACAGGTGTGCTGAGAGGATGCCGAGAGGAGGGAAACCCTTGGGTATGACCTTGGTGGTGCTCCCAAGGATGGAATTTTGTATCCTTGTGGAAGATGCCTGAGCTGGGCTTGGAGGCCCTCCAGCTGGAGAAGAGGATTTGAGGTTCCTCAAAAACTGGGCTTGGGGTGAGGAGGAAGCACTGGAGCCCAGTGTGGCTGCTTCCAGAGGTGTGCTGAGAGGAGGTGCTCCCAAGGATGGGATCCTGTATCCTGGTGGGGAGATGCCTGAGCTGGGCTTGGAGTCCTTCCAGCTGGAGAAGAGGAGTTAAGGTTCCTCAGAAACTGGGCATGGGGTGAGGAAGGAGCACTGGAGCCCAGTGTGGCTGCTCCCAGAGGTGTGCTGAGAGGAGGTGCTCCCAAGGATGGGATCCTATATCCTGGTGGGGGGATGCCTGAGCTGGGCTTGGAGCCCTTCCAGCTGGAGAAGAGGATTTGCTTTCCCTCTGAAACTGGGTCCTGCTGTGTGGAATGGGAGTCAAGATCTGGGTCCTGAGGTCTGGTGGGAAGTGGAGGGGGAGGCCTCTCTCCAAGGAGGAAACTCAGAGGAGCAAGGCAGCAGATGAATGAATGATTCAAGGGAGTGAAGGTCAAAAGCAGCGGCGGCAGGGCAGGGCAGGGCTGCCTGGGGAGGTCGTTTCTGACAGCCCTGCGCTCGCAGGTGCCCCGTGGCACACCGGGTCAAGCCAACCCTGGCTCTGTGGCATTGCCTGTATAATTAGTGAGTCAGTGGCTGGAACAGGGTGTTCTTGCCCTGGTGCTTGGAGGTGACACCTCGGCAGCCCCGGTGTGTTTGCTCTGGGCTGTAAATACTCGGTGGTTTTACCTGTTGGAGGTGCAGGCATTGGCGCTTCCTCGCCTGGCAGCTTCCACCAGGTGCCCGCTGAGGGGCATGGTGAGGGCTGCTCCTCCCTGGGATGCCAACCCTAGAGGAGCATTTGCCGAGGAATTAGCCTGATTCTTTGGAGGATTTAATTCCAGACACCTCCTGGCAGCAGCTGGGCTTGGAGCGGCGTCTGGTGTTGGAGCAGCAGCGGAGGAGGATCCGGGCAGGAGGGGGAGGCTCCTGGAGAGAAGCAGCCCTTCTGCCCGTGGGAAGTAAATCCTGCAGAGGGAGAAGCACAGAGCTGGGGGCCTCAGGGATGCTGCACATCTGTGATGGGGCTTCTGCCGTGCTGAGTGTGTGCTGGACCCTGTAGGTCAGGAGAAATACACCAAAGTCCCTCCTCATGCTTGCCACGGAGCGGTGCAGCTCGCAGCCCAGCAAGCTCTGGGCATCGTTTCCTCTTCTGCACAGTTTGCTTGGCCACTGGCTTAATGCCACAGCAGGGAGCTGTGTGGGTTAGGTGATGCTTCCCTGGAGCAAGGAGCTGTGGCTGCAGTGCCGTTGTACCTCCTGATCAAGGTGTCCCAGCCCTTCCTCCTGCCTGTTCTCGCAGCCCCCCCGCCCTGATCAAGCTCTGTGTGCGATGCTGCAGCTCCATGTGCTGCCCTGGAGAGTGCTGGCTGATCAAACCTCAGCTTATGGGAGAGTTTGGAGGGGAAACGAACTGTGCAGCTCAGTGGGAAAGCAGCAGAGAGCAGATGTGGAGCTGCTGACCCTGTGGTAGCAGCAGCAGGGACTCCGGAGCTGCAGCGTTTCCCATCTGCTGCAGGTTTGCGTTTCAGGTGTGGCACATGGGGCTGGAGCAGGGCTGGGCAGCTGCTGCCTCCGGATGGGAAAGAGGGATGCTGCGGTCTCCTGTGGTGCATCCTTTGGGCTTGCAAAGTAGGTGGCCACTGGTCCCTGTGGCGCTGTGTTTATCCGCGGCTGTGACCTCGGGGGTCTTGCTTTGCATCTCCGCGGTCTGCTTTCTTCAGGAGCATGTCTCCA